>NC_081427.1:58708081-59008081 GCF_949786415.1 Peromyscus eremicus
TTCACTGCCTAGGAGGTACCCTACAGGAAGAATGGGAGAGCAAACAGTGGGCATGGCAGAGAGCTTGTGAAGCGAACCAAAATGTTCCAGCATTTAATTGCCTGAGGCAATTGATTGCCCGTGACGAGGCTAATCAAATGACAAGGCTAATCAGAGCTACATTTCTTAACATCTCTATATTTGTCCGTCGACACCATTCAAATGTGCTGCGTAGAAATCCAAGCCCTTTCTCACTCGAGTCTTTCAGAGCTCGATGTTATCCTGCCAACTCTTTGTGAGGGGATGATTCCCTGGAAATGGGTTTTGAGGAATCAGAGTTCAAGTTCAGTAGGCAGTAAGATGTTAATCCTTTAAAGCTAAGAGAAAAGACAATACAGTGGTAATGCGATTTGTTACGAGGTTTTACTTATAAGATAATAAAAACAGGATTAAGATCATGTCATTTGTTGTTACTGCAGTTGGGAGACTGATGTCTGCGGTTATTCATGGACGAGGCCTCCGCAGGAGCTATATTTAGTCAAATGCTGACACCCACTGGCGGGAAGACACAAACCTTTCCAAGTACAAGCTCTCTCTGATCGCTTCCCAGCTCCAGGTCAAAGCAGAGCATTCTATCTAGACCGTTCCACATATTAGCACCTCACCTGCTATTTAGAGACACGCTGCTCACTGAGCCGAACTGCCTGTCGCTGTTTCTCTAGCAGATCCCCCCTCCCACGACAGGGACTGACGCACAGGAGAGAGGGCAGTCTGCAATAGCTGTTCCACAAACGTGCCACGTTTTGCTGCAGTATGAAAGCAAGCTTTATCATGATTAAACTCGAAGACTTGCTCAGAATACGTCAGTCAACACAAAGGAGAAGGTAGTTAGTTAGTGACGGCCCAGGGCTGGGGGCTGCAGGGAAGCTGGGGTGACTGCTCGTGGAATTTGGTTTCTCTTGTGAGTGATAAAAAAAAAAAAAGTCCTACAACTGGATCGTGGTGATAATGACACAATCTCTCAACTTGTTTAAAAATCACTAAATTAAACTCCTTAATTGGGCGAACTGCGTGGTGTGTGAATTACACCCCAATACGGCTATTAAAAAGAAATAAACTTTCCTGGGATCTTAGCTATATTCTTAAATATATTCCTTTTTATTCTTAAAATGATGAAAAATGGGCCCAGCTTTTTCCCTTCCCATGAGTTTTCTCCACAATGATAATTAAGAGCCTTATTCAACTTATATAATGATTCAATTCATTGTAGATTAACTATTTTTCCATGATCCAAGGTCAAGGTGCTAAATATAATTAGTATATTGACCTTAAGATAACTTGTTATGTGATTTTCATCTATAGTTATAGCAAAGAAATCCAACATGTTTATTACTTAATGTGAAATAGAAAATATGTATTCACAAAAACTAATTTCAGGGCTGGTGAGATGGCTCAGTGCAGAAAGGTGTCTGCCACCAAACCTGACGGCCTGAGCTCGATCCCTGAGTTCCACACGGTGGAAGGAGAGAACTGACTCCTGCAAGTGTCCTCAGACCTCCACACGCATGCTGTCATGCACATATGCACACATATGCGTGCACGCGCGCGCGCACACACACACACAGAAATAAATAAATAAAATGAAGAATAATTTCAACCCTTCCCTTGGCAATTAAAGTGATGAGGACCTAGTTTGTGTTTTTAACTTCGATGAGGTATTAGAGTTTGGAGAGAAAACTTCAGGTTCCCTAATATAAACTATCACTGTGGAGGACATAGGCACAGGGTATATTTGGTTATAAGAATCATAAATATTAAATGATACGACCAATAGGAGAACTGTAGAAACAGAACTGGCTCCTCAAATACTTGGCCAAACTGACCACAGTCACATAGTGCCTTCACCATCGTAACTCACAAACTTGAACTTGAAGGCTGAACCTAAGGATGACAGCAGCCCATGTTTTTATGAGAAACTTTAGAAAATACTTTTGAACAACTAAATCTGTGTAGTAGAATATTAGTTTAAGGTGTGTTACTTTTGCTTATGTTGCATTTGTTTTAACTCTGTGAAGCTGTGTTCCTGTGCCTGTCTAAAACACCTGATGGTCTAATAAAGAACTGAACGGCCAATAGCAAGGCAGGAGAAAGGATAGGCGGGGCTGGCAGGCAGAGAGAATACATAGAAGGAGAAACCTGGGAGGAGAGGAAAAGAGGAAGAGAAGCCAGAGAAGGAGAGGATATCAGGGACCAGCCACCCAGCTACACAACCAGCAAGCCACGGAGTAAGAGAATGGGAAAAGCCCAGAGGCAAAAGGTAGATGGAGATAATTTAAGATAAGGAAAGCTGGCAAGAAACAAGCCAAGCTAAGGCTGGGCATTCATAAGTATATAAGCTTCCATGTATGATTTATCTGGGAGCTGGGTGGAGGGCCCCCCCAAAAAAGATGAAAAAACAACAGATCTGTGTCCTTCAACAGTTTTATTAAGTCCACATCAGCACAGTTACCCATCAAGGGTGGACTTCCTTGGCTTTGAAGGCACTGACCACCTAACTGCTTTCAGCAGGACAGCTAAACTACAATGCTAGACGGCCGTGTGCTCCAAATATTCCTCTTGGCTGCAACGTCTCTCTTTGTGTGAATGTGGGAACTGGTCTATCGAGGTCCGGGGTAGACCTTAACTCTCACAAAGGTCTATGATTTCTGCCTTTCATGTGAAGATTTTAGTTTGTGTCTGTGTGTAAGCGTAGGCTGAGGCCAAGGGATGACCCGATGTCACTGCCAGGAGCTATCTCCCTTGTTTTTGGAGACAGGTTCTTTTACTGACTTGACAATTAAGCTAGGTCGCCTGGCCACCCATCTCCACAGCCTGAATGCCAGGATCAGAACCTATGTGACACCAGCATTTTTTACGTAGGTCTAGGGATCGAACTCAGGTTCATCGGTGCCCACACTTTACCGAATGAACTATCTCCCCAGCTGTCCTATTAAAATGGTAAGGACACAACTTGGATTTTAATAAGGATTTTTAAATATCCCCAGTCTGTCAAAGGACAGACAGTAACACATCCTCTAGCAGAGGCCTGCATGAAAAAAAATCCCCAGGGTGCACAAGGCATTCCTGTTGCATTTCCAGGATGTGAAATCAACGAAGGTTGATTTTTAACAGGTACTCAAGGGCGCTGAAGACTTGCTCAGACTCAGGCAGAAAGGATGTGACGGCTGGCTAGCGGCGCTGCAGCCCCCTGGGTAGGTAGGAGAGACACGCCTGCTCTCCTGTCTGACATGCCTGCATCCTGACCTCAGCTTTAGATCCAAGTGCTTGGCTGCATCCGTCCGAGCGTATGTGGACCCGCTCCTTTTCACCGAACTCTGCTTTGGCCTTACCTCACATGGAAGCAAATACCTAAAAACAAGCTACAACGGAGCCATCACTTTAGGACTGGAGTGACGCTCTCCACTCTGCTTTCTTCCCAAGACGCTTCTCCCACAGCTAAGAGTCGGAAGCAGCTTTGCTGTTCCTCAACACCCACTGTCCACTTAGCTTGTATTAACGTCCTCTTGCAGCCTCTCCCTCTACATCCCACCCTTCTGACATAAGAAGCCTCCTACCTTAGACTTGAATGCAGAGTGCTCCTGGAGCCAGGCAGCTTTTTATATTTTATTTTATTTATTTATTCTTTTTTTTTTTTTTTTTGCAATTTGGTACATTTACATTATTCCATGTCTTACCAGTCACTCCAATTTTATTATTCTGCTTAAATGTTTATGTTAAGTATGTATCCAGTTTGGAAGAAGCAGATGGGAGAGAGGGAACTAAACAGACAGACAGAAAGACAGCTCAACATGAAAGAACTTGACAGAAAGACACACCGCTGTCGGCAAGCAGGTCAGTAATGATAGCAGTTTATAGCAGGTTTACAGCGTCACACTTGAAAACAAATGTTAGATCACACATTTCTTCCGAGGGTTCTCCAGTTTCTCATTAGTGCTCCATTATCTCCCACTACCATTTTTTACTCTCTCTCTTTAGTTGTTATTAATTTTTTAAACTGATTTTTCTCAGCTGGGCGGTGGTGGCGCATGCCTTTAATCCCAGCGCCTGGGAGGCAGAAACAGGTGGATCTCTGTGAGTTCGAGGCCAGCCTGGTCTACAGAGTGAGTTCCAGGACAGCCAGAGATACACAGTGAAACCCTGTCTCGAAAAACAAAAACGAACAAACAAAAAAACAAGTAAATGGACTTTCTCCAACCTAGTAATTCCAGGAACAGATCCCACAGGGAGGAGAATATGCTTAGGGAAAGTGAGTCCTCCTCCTCCTCCCCTCTGGAGAGGGGGCTTTGAACACAGGCCATAGGGAAAAGTATGTGAACTTCAGTGAAAGAAACACAAAATCTGCCTCTGATTCCATAAATATCATCTTTAGGTAAGAAGATTCTAGAGTGCATAGCGGTCTCGGATATAAACTCCCCTGACACTTCCCCTTAGCGCTCCGGTAAAGGCTTGCTGTGAGCACATACCCACCCAGAGCTCAGCACGGAGCTGGCTTATGGAGGGAGCATCAGAAAGTCGCCCCACTTTGGTGCTGGCTGATTTACTCTGTGCTCAAGTTCCCGGTCATTTTGTTGGCTGACACTTGGGTGTGTTTTAGGAGCTGGCTGCAGCAGGCCTGTGTTGTTAAAGAAATATATGCATTTCCATTACCAAAGTAGGTATCGAATCCTCGGCGTGTTGGCAGACATTCCTTCTGGCACATTCCCAGGTGCCATTTCCCGACCATATGCGTAGCATAGCCTGCTTCCTTTAAGAGCTGGGGCAGGAGTTTCTCGTCCAGGGGCACACAGCTGGGCTGACAGGTCCTGATGAGGAGATGCTGTAAGCCCGTATGGATCTTAAAGAGGCAAACACAGAACCGTGGATTAATGCCCTGGAAATGTGAAGGAGTGGATACAGCAGCCACCTAAGTCACAGGATCTGGACATCCAGGTGTGTTCTGAAAGGTAGTTTCCCACTGACACGGTAAGGTAATGGACACAAATAGGAATTGGATGTAGGAATAAAAGCATTTCAATAAACCAATATTTTCAACAAATATTTACCAAGGCACTATGTCAGGAACCGGTAATTTAGTCTATCAAGTGTAGCACAAATCTTAAAGGGTCTTATTAATAAAAAACATGGGAGCCAGATATTGGGGTGAATGTTGAAAGATGAGAGAAACAGAACAAGCCAGAGCCAACCTCACCTCGCCAATTTCTCAGCTGATCTTGTTTCCTCAGACTGGAAGCCTCTGAGTCCTCATCCAAACGGATCTCAGCTGAACTGCTGCTAAAAGCTTAAAAGCTTAACAAGACTCTAGTTCCTGGTCCTCACGTCTTATATACCTTTCTGCTTCTTGCCATCACTTTCTGAGATTAAAGGCATGTGTCACCATGCCTGGCTGTTTCCAGTGTGGCTTTGAACTCACAGAGATCCAAATGGATCTTGGCTTCCTGAATGCTAGGATTAAAGGTGTGTGCTACCACTGCATAAATCTGTTTTATATAGTGGCTGTTCTGTTCTCTGACCCCCAGATAAGTTTATTGGGGTGCACAATATATCAACCACAATCAAGGAAAAGGATTCCAATCCCACTGCATGTGAGAAGTTGAAATCTGATTAGAAGAGGCATTTCTATTCTTGGAGGACTTGATGATTTTTTTAAAGACTTATTTAATGGTATGATGAAACTGATGGTTCATGATTCTTATTCGACTTTACCTAAACCATAATCTGGAAAGACGCTGATCCTTTCGAGAAAGCATTCCACTGCCTGCTGCTTGGGAATGGCTCTCAAAAGCATTTCCAGGGCACAGGTTCTACACAGCATCCACCATAAAGAGACAAAGACTTGTTGAGTTTTAGAATCGTAAAAATGTAATTTCTATAATTTCAGAAATTCCTTGAATTTTAATAAGAATATACTCCTAATAAATCCTTCACAAATTGAAATTATCATAAATTGTAAAATGCATTTAATAAAGCCAGCCTAGAGGAGAGTGTAACATAGACTAACCTACCTTATAGCCTCACACTTACACACAAAGCCCCCTTACAGTACAGTGCTGAATGCTCCCTGTGATTTACAGACCACCGTACTGGAAGTGAACAGAATGGCTATGTGGGCTTGATTTCTGAACTGTTATAAAGTTGAAAAGTATTCACCTGAACCATGATAAATTAGATACTGTCTATAAGTGAAAAGACTATTAAAATATCTCTCTCCCTTTTCCATACGAAGGGGAACTACAAGCCTTTATGAGGTCAGACTTTCTTCATCAACTTTTACCTAAATAACATATTTAGGTCAGATAGGTTGGACAGCAGAAGCTGTTCAACAACCTAGCTATCTTTTATGAACAGAGGAAATACACACACAAACACACACACACACACACACACACCCCAAATAATGCTAAGCTTCATGGTAGTAGAAAGTACAATCATGTTTTTTCATACTTTGTTGCCCATTATTGTCATTTAAATTGCAGATGGTATAATTTGTATTTACTCTTTTGGTCCTCAATATTTTTAAGCAAGAGCAGATAGCCTAAAGACCAATAAGTTTGAAAAGACGCTCTGCTGTGTGATAAGAACCAGCATTTTGAAGAAACACAGGCGAGACGGTGACAAGTGACAAGATACAGGTGGCCAAAGGACACTTCTCTGAAGACGTGTATGAGGAGTCAGCCTTGTATAGATGGAAGTAATACCAGCCCTTACCTGGACTGCCAGAGCACTCGGGATTTGCCGGTTGCATTTGAAAGCCAGCAAACAGAAACCTAGGGGGCTGGGCCAAGCTCTTGTGCTGACAGATGCTACCACGCCCCTGAGGACGGATGCAGCACTCCTCCACCGGCCCTGGCCTTCCTTCCCTGGCATTAGGAGATCCTGTAGTTCCTTAGAGCAGCGGTTCTCAGCCTTCCCAGTGCTGCGACCCTTTAATATAGTTCCTCATGTTGTAGTAACGACCAGCCATAAAATTATTTCGTTGCTACCTCCTAACTGTAACTTTGCTACTGTTATGAACTGTAGTGTAAATATCTGGTATTCAAGATATCTGATGTTTGATCCCCCGGAGGGGTCACGACCCACAGGTTGAGAACAAATGCCTTAGAAACACAGGACTCTGAGGACAGTGAAGGCTGTGGGTGCCAGCTCTCAACCCAGGTAGAACTTTAGCACTCGGTTTCACTAAAGGTGGGTATCAAAAACTTGCTGCTAATAAATTCCTTAAATGTGTTTGCGGGTGACTGGCATGCCGCATAATATAATGCAGAGTAGGATAAAGCAGGAATCCAGATCTGCCGTGGCTCTATCACTTACAAGCTTTGTGACCTTTAGACAGTAAGATCGCGGCTTCTGCGACTCACTTCAGTCTCCACATTTCTGAGATTATCTTCATCTGTAAAGGAGGGAGCACAGCAGTATCTACTTCCTGTGGTTTGCACAGGATTAATGAAGGGGTGGCTGGTGCCAAATGCACACGAAATACCCAACAATGGTGACAGTGACAGCCGACAGCCGTGAGCAGTTACCAACAGCACAACTCCCCTCCTGTCCTGGTGGGCTTCTCTGTTGATGTGATAAAACCCTGACCGGACCAGCCTATGGGAGAAAAGAGTTTAATCTGCTCACAGACTGACTGTTGTCTGTCACAAAGTGATGCCGAGACCTTGGAGGCAGGAGCTAAGCAGAGACACAGAGCAACACTACTTACTGGCTCAGGCTTGCTCAGCAGCTACCCTTCTCACAGAGGTGAGGCCCACCTGCCTAAAGATAGCCCTGCTCACAGTAGGATGGCCCTGGCTCCATCAATTAGCAACCAAGAAAATACCCCACAGACAGGCCCACAGGCCAACCTGATGGAGGCAATTAGCCAACTGTGAGGTTCCCTCTTCACGGGTATTATCAAGCTGGCCACCAAGTTTAACCATCACACCTCCCAATGCTCTCTCCCCGAAGACCAAGGCTTTACAGAGATCTTTCACCCAATCTTGAGCCTGTTTCCTGAACTGTGTTTGACATATGACTATCGTATACAGTGCACACCGGAACTTCACATCTACCGTTCCGCCAGAGCTAAATAAACACACATTTAGCACTGATTTTCTCAAAACTGAAATTGCTAACTACTCAGACCATATAGAGCCACAGGCTTACACTTGGATCAGTTTTATTTTCATGATTTTTAAATTGTATCTACATGTGGAAGGGGGTGCTCGTGAACTTGGGCACAGTGATTGCAGAGGCCAGAAGACAGTGTTGGATTCCCTGGAGCTGGAGTTACTGGCAGTTGAGAGCTGCCAGATCTGGGTGCTGAGATCTGAACTCAGGTTCCTGCAAGCCCAGCAAACACTCCTAATTGCTAAGCCATGTGTCCAGTCCCATGTTTTGTTTTAAATATTTGGCAATAAGCAAATGCAAAGTTCAGATTGAAAAAAAAACTTTCAAACTTCACTTCATTTTCTTTTTTTACTGTGAAGTCAGATGAAAGTGTTTTCTCCCAAGTTTTGTGAGAATGTGTGTGGAGCTGGGATTGAACACAGAGCCTTGTGCATGCTCTTCTGCTGAGCTACATGCTCAGCCCTCTTTTTGTGTTTTGAGACAGGGTCTCACTAAATTGCTCAGGGAACTGACTCTGTATCCCAGGCTAGCCTCAAACATGGGATCTTCTCAACCTCAGCCTCCTGAACATCGGGGATTACGAGGCCTGTTCCATCGGGCCTATCATTTTTGCTGTTTTTGGGTGGAAATAATTAGCCTGCAGGTGCTGAAGATGAACCATGATCTCCTGCCTGCCAGGCAAGTGTTCTACCACTGAGCTAGATCCGCACACACCTCATGAACTTTGGATTTTATATTTTGTGTATTTTGTCTGAGTCAACACTTTTGAAATTGTGTCTGTTATGGCTTGATTCCATGATATCTTTCCATAATTTCCTAAAGGAACGATATGGACTATCTTAAATGTTAAAGTATGACAAATTCACTATCATGGTTTCACAGGTAGATCTAAACATCAAAATGTATCAAGTTGCATGCTTCAATTATGTGCAGTTTATTGCATGTTAATCATGCATCAACAAATACTTTTATTTTAAAAATGAAAACACACTTTCTATAGAGTCTTATGCCTCTGTCAGCAATAGTTGGACACATATAGTGGGAATGTTCCAGAGGCCTTCAACCAGGTCATGTTCGTTCTCTAGAAGCCAAGACAAAGGACCTGTTGCCCTTCTAACTCTGGCTTCTGATTGAGGTCAGTCAATGGGGAATCATGACCAGAGAGAAGAGTCACAGGAGAGAGTGGGCAGCCTTGGGTCAAGTCGCCTCAGGCGGCCACCTGCGCCTCTGTACTGAAGGTCGCGCTGAAGGCAGCTTCCCCACACGCACCCCTCCCCCAGGTCACGTCAGCCCTCCCTTTCCTCCCTACTGGGAGTGGTAACAGCTTCACTGATTCTCCCCGCTACACTTTCTGCCCGCTCCCACACTCACATCTTCTGAAATACAGTCACTTTGTAGAGAAACTCTCCCTAATGTACTCTCATTTGAATATGCCATCTCTTCTCTGATGCAATCCTGAATGCTAAAGATTTTATAATTTCTAGGGAAAGGTCGTTGTCACTCTGCACTCACATTCACACACACACACACACACACACACACACACACGTGAACACACACACATGCATGTTCACACACAAAGAAGGATTCTTTCCATTGCTAACACTACAAGCTTACTAAACAGAAAACTGAGCCAAGGCTCAAACACTTCATAACATATACTAATAATATCTCACGGAGCAGGATGTCAAAGCAGTATTTTATGGAACCCAAGAGCATCAGTGGATATAAACGTGCAAAGCGCACATGGAAAGCCCATCGATCACACACAGAGAATTATCTCTGATCTCTAGAAAACACTGCCAAGAGGCGCTCTGCAGTTTGGTTTTCCTGTGCCTCAGGCAGCAAGCCAGGCGGTCAGCTGTGACCTGTCTCCATTCCCTGCGGTCATACAGAACGGGGAATGTGTTCTCTTCAGTTCCTGAAAATTTATTTGACCAAGCGTTTTTACGGCATTATTGGGAAGCAGGAGTCAAACTCTGGAGGACAGCCAGAAATGTGTTTTTGGTCTGTTCAAACCCTGTTTCAAGTCAGGAAGCTATAATGTGGGGAGATGCAGTAAACAGGCAAGTGCTAAGCTTGGGCCACAGCAGCACAGCTCTGGGGCTACCCTACAATGCCTGGGGCAGGCTGTCTCGGGGTATAAATGTGAGTCACAGAAAGAAGGGCAGCTATCTAAACCCAAGAAAATCTCCAGGTCTGTTCCAAAACTCATCCTCAACATCCAGAGAGAGGTGTGACTAGAAAAAGGCACAGCAGTAATGTAGGGAAGCCCATGGGTGCTACCACTCACTGCCTTGTGTGACTAGCTCTTCTTCATGAAAATAGATCCCCCTACAAACCCCCCCTCCAAAGACTGCACTTGACCATCGAGGATCTGCCTCACTGATACCAAAGGTTTGCAGACCCCAGGGAGAGCCTTGCTTTCCACAGATAACTGACAAGAAACCTTTAGTCTTTTTTTTCTAGAGACCTAGGAGGTGCTTGCTCAGTTTAAAGGAGAAAAACCAAACCAAACCACCTCCTGCTCTGGGTCTTAGGTCAGAACTTCATCCTCCTTCTGAGGCCCATGCAGTCTACTGATTAACTATGTGTCTATGCTGGATGGCTTTTTGTCAAGTTGACACAAGCTAAAGTCATCTGAGAAGAGGGAACCACAACTGAGAAAATGCTTCCGTAAGATCAGACTGTAGGCAGCCCTGTAAGACACTTCCTTAATTAGTGATTGATGGGGAGGGCCCAGCCCACGTAAGTGGTGCCATCCCTAGACTGGTCGTCCTGGGTTCTATCAGAAAGCAGGTTGAGCAAGCCATGGGGATCAAGCCAGTAAGCAGCACCTCTCCATGGCTTCTGATCAGCTCCTGCCTCCAGGTTCCTGCCCTGTTTGAGTTCCTGTCCTGACTTCCATAGCTAATGAACAGAGATAATGGAAGTATAAGTCAAATAAACCCTTTCCTCCCCAACTTGCTTTTGGTCATGGTGTTTCTTTGCAGCAACAGAACCCCTGACTACACAGTATCTCAGAGTCCAGGACTTCAGCCACCTTAAGAAACTGTACCAGGGGCTCAAGGAACCACTGCAACACACTCGGCAGTGAATGCCATTTCTCTCCCACCCTCAACAGTGGTGGGATAACACCGGGTGGAGCAGAGGGGAAGTGTCCATCTGTCTATCAGCCCTACACAAGTTGAACGCAGAGCCTCCATGTACCCGGCTGTTTGTGAAATACCACCTCTATGGGCACTTGAGAATTCAGAAAAGTGAGCAGGCCTGCCCCTCTACCTCATACACCAGGGAGCCTGAAGGGAGGGGTGGGGTGGGGGAGTCTGGAACAGAAGACAGGCACGGGACATGATAGTGGCCGGCAGGGGTTCAGAACTCTCAGCCTGTACTTTTGCCAGTTTCCCGTAGGTTTTAATCATGGTCAGGAAACACTTGTACCACCCTACAGTTCATTCCTGGAGGTGGCCACAGAACAAATGGAGAGTGGGAAATCTGCTCCCTTCCCCCCCCCCACCCCCCGAAGCCTTCTGACTGTCAGCTGCCCAGGGTGATGGAGCCAAGAGCTACAGAACACACATTATGTCTTAGGAGCCTGGCTTGGCCATCTGGCCTGGCCCCGTCGTGCTCCGGCTTCGGAACTGGCTCACACCACTGACGGTTGGTTTTAAGGGCCTCTTTAGTTTGAGGGTGATCAGTGAAGAGCGCATGGCTCTGACTGAACCCACAGAGCGGCGATGTGGTGTGTCAAAAGAACACACAAAGGCAGAAATGGTTTCCGTGGACGTCCTGTTTAAATTATAAATCCAACAGGAGTTTACTAAGGGGGAAAAATATAAAGAAATCTGAACACAGAATTTTTAGGAAAGTGATATGATTAAGGAAGCCAAATCAGGAATGATGATAATGACCTGGAAGCAACAGTGTATGCACAGATTTTTTTTGTGTATGTAGGTGCTTGTGTGCGGGCATGTGTGCACCATCTCACACAGGCGGAGATCAGAGCCTGCAGAAGCTGGTGCTCTCCTCTTCCCAACACGTGGACTCCAAGGGTTGAGCTCAGGTCAGCAGGCTTGGCGACAGGCTGGCGCCCTCACCTGCGAAGCCATTTCAGTGTCCCCGGAGTGACTATTCAAATGACCAACCACCCAGGTCAATCGACTCCAAAAATGCCCCAAGTCAACTGACCACATCCCAGTCAACTCCAAACGGATGTCCTTACTTCCTGGTGTCCGGTATCTTGGGAGATAAGTTAAACACCCCCATCAGAGCGAGTCGCCCCTGGGTTCCCTGTATTGGAGTCACAGGCTTGACTGCTGGCCCTCTTGCTGGCTGACATAAAGCTGATGCATCCTTTGTTTCCCCCTCAAATGAGCACGGTCCTTTAAAAAAGCACTGTCAACATGATGGCCCCCTGGCTGCACGCCGCTCCCATCTCTGCCTCCTTGCACACTATGGCCAGACGATCTCATGATGGCCCCCTGGCTGCACGCCGCTCTCATCTCTGCCTCCTTGCACACTTTGGCCAGACGATCCTACGACTCTTCTGACTAGCATTACATGTCTTGTCCAAAGCCCCCTCGCAATTTTCCTAGCTCCTCCTCTATCTGTTTAATCCAGTTCAATGACTGGAACCCATCAAGGCTGCTGGGGAGCAGGCCAGACCCAGAGGACAAGCAGGGACAGCAGCTAGTGAGGCCATGTTTCCACGGACTTTCATGTTACCAAGTCCTCCTCCTCTGTAAGCGTCCCCTACCAGTCTGGAGGCAAATTTGAAGCAAAAGTCAGGAATCACCTGCCCCGCATCTGCACAGCCTCTTCCCCGTATTTCCTGTTCAAGGTTCCGCTTTGGGGGTGAGGAAAAAGCCCTGAGAGTGTCTTGACTATTTATCAATATGATTAAGAAAAATGTGGCGGAGGTCCCTGAGGAAAGTGCCGGTGTCATCTTTCACTGTTGGTCTTCTCTGCCAAGGCTTAGAGAATTCTGGTGTGGAGTGACCTCCTCGGTCCCCAGGGGAAGAACAAGTTGAGTTACTTAAATGAGTTACTTCGTGTTTTCACTGAGACCTGCTATTTTTGTTACCCTGTAATCTTTTCTTCCTTTCTTCCTTCGTGTGTGCGTGTGTGTGTGTGTGTGTGTGTGTGTGTGTGTGTGTGTGTGTGTAGGGGGTCTCATTACGTAGGCCTAGGGTAGACCAGGCTGGCCTCCAACTCACAGAGATCTTCCCAAGTGCTGGGATTAAAGGTGTGCACCACCTTGCCTACCCCTTTCAAAAATTTCTTTAAAAACAAGCAGGCTCTCATTACCACTGGGCTACATTTCAAGTCCTTGTCTGTTGTTTGAGACAAGTCTTGCTTTGTAGCCCAGGTTAGCCTTGCATTCTCTATGTACTTGAGTCTAGCCTCAAACTCCTAGTCCTTCTGCCTCAGCCTTCCAAGGCTGGGATTCCAGGCACGTGGCCTCCACCCAGCTCAGTCCTAGGACTTGAACTATGAAGGCGCTCCTTCTTGTGCCGGCGCATAGCACATGCATGCTTAGATAGCTCACTGAGCGCTTCTCTACACCAGAAAGAACCAAAGTCAATCTAACAGAGGAGTCGGGCCTTGGAACAACGACCATTAACACTTGGACTAGAGGGCTGAGCTCTTACAGAGGACCTGGGTTCACTTCCCAGCATCCATGTGGTGGTTCACATCATCTGTAACTCCAGTTCCAAGGATCTGATGCCCTCTTCTTACTTCTAAGGCTACCACAGTACCAGACAGACATGTGGTGCACATACATACACCCAGACAAAACATTCATACACATAAATGTAGACTCGTTTTATTGGAGCCTGGATAGATGGCTCAGGGGTTAAAAGCACTGACTGCTCATTCAAAGAACCCAGGTTCAATTCCTACATGGTGGCTCACAACTATCTGTAACTATAGTTCCAGGGAATCTGATGCCCTTTTCTGGCCTCCATGGGCAGCAGGTATAGACACAGCACACAGCATACATGCAGGCAAAATTCCCATACATGTAAAAAATAAAATTTAAATTAAAAAATGTTTGCACTGAGAATGTAGACATACAATGAATATTGTATAGTGAATCAAGTCAACTTGTTAGAACTTGAAAGTTTAGCATTTTCAAGGTCTCTGTTTAAATAAAAACAGTATAGAAATGCTACTAGGAAAGATGGAAAGTTTGAGCTGAGGACAAATGAATATAAAATCATTTTCCCTGTAGGCATCATCAAGAAATTAGTAAACATGGACGGCCAAACAGAAGACATGTGGGAGACAGAAAAAAACAAAAAAAAACAAAAAAAAACAAAAAAACAACAACAACAAAAAAAAAACCAACAACAGCTTTTCCATTAGAAGCTTCTGGATGCATTTCCTAGAAGCAGTTTTAAAAATAAGAATGCCAAGCTGGGCATGGCAGTACAGCCTTTAATCCCAGCACTTGGAGACAGAGGCAAGTGGATCTCTGTGAGATCTAGGCCAGCCAAGGTGAGACTCTGTCTCAAAAAAAAAGGAAAAGAATGCCTGTTGGTTATAGATCTTTAAAATGTACTTGTGTAAAATGCTGTTAGACTGGACACATTCTTTAGGCTATAATAATATTAAGTGTAATATTACTGTGGAAATAGCAACAACCAGAGCTGAAGGCTTAACATTTTCATCTTGAACAGGAAGCATTAGGTCCAGGGAGACCCAGGCTTCCTCTGAGCTCCCAGCATGCTTCTGGCCCTTCATTCCCTCAGCGCCCACCACCATCGCCTTGTGGATTCTTAGGGCAAGCTGACTCCAGCCTCAGGGGCTCGGTCCTCTTGCTCTTTCCATGGCTGGTTAAAGCCTTTGCAGGATCTTGCCGCGGCTGACTATGACATTCAGGCCTCTGTCAATCTTGCCTCCTTGGGGACATTCTCAGAGTCCCTACCACTTTATTCATTTTCAACTCTTTAAATTCACCTTCCTTACTTGTTCGTTTATATTTACCTAGTTCACTCCCCTTTCGATTACTCCTTCCCTTCACCTCAACCACATTACAAGCACCCGAGGATCCTGTGCCTGGCACAGGAAATTGCTCCACAAACACCTGCCAACCACCTGTTAAACGAAGAAATGAATAAACATCACATTTCATGGTGATGGACTACAAACCTGAACAAGAAACGGATCTATTCAGCATACGCCAAAGATTCTAGCCTAAGCAATTAGGCAAAGAAATATAACGAAAGACATTCAACAAGAAAGAAAAGTGCTAATTCAGAAAACCTTGAGATCGCGCATGCACACACACACATACACGCACACACGCACGCACACACGCAGGTGCACACACATATGTACAAACCCTAGTAAGTCTCACAAGGATGGCATATATATATATATATATATATATATATATATATATATATATATATCAGTTGTATTTCTATATAATAGCACTAAACATCTGAAAATGAAATTAAGAAAGCAATCCCAATCACAATGGCAGAGAATGAAATATTTAGAAATCATTTTTACCAACAAGCTACAAAATCTGTATCTGAAAACTACAAACTACTGCTGAGAGGCATTAAAGAATACTTGAAATACCAGAAAGATGGCTCAATTCCAGGATTGGAAGATTCCTGTTGTCAAGGCCGGAATACTTTCAAGTGGTTCTGCAGACCAGTGCCATCCCAGTCAAAATTCTGTGTGTCTCCGTCCCACCCCCAAGGTAGACAAGTCGATCCTAATGTCCATGTAAAAATGAAGGGGGCTCACAATCATTAAAACAATCTTGCAGGGAAAGAAAGGGGGTCAAAATTCACACTTCCATATTCTGGAACCTGGTACACGCAGCTATGGTATCTGTCATTCTAACATCATGATAAACATAGATTAAAAAAAAAAAACCTGAGAGTCTGCAGTCAGTGGACTGATGCTGATTGGGAGTGAGAAGATAAAGGAGGAAAGAGCAGTCTTTTCAGCTAAGAACTAGACCACACACATCTACACAAATTAGCTCAGAATAAATACGGAACTCAGTGTAAGGATAAAAGCCATAAAATTCCTGGAAGAAAATATAGAGACTAATATATGCAAAATTAGGCAATGATTTTTATATGTAATACCAAAAGCATAAGCTACCAAAAAATAATTATATGACATCAAAATTGAAAGCTTGTTGTGTACCAACAACAAGGACACTATTGAGAAAGTAACAAATAATCATCTGATTAAGGTTTACTATCCAAAACACATAAAGAACAAGATCCAACATTAAAAAGACACATAATCCAATTAAAATTGGGCAAAAGAGGCTGAAGAGATGTCCCAGTGGTTAAGAGCACTGATTGTTCCTGCAGAGAACCTGGGTTTTGTTCCCAGCGCCCACATGGCAGCTCACAACCATCTGTAACTCCGGTTCCAGGAGATCCAGTGCCCTCTTCTGGCCTCCACAGGTACTGCACTCCTGTGCAGATATGCATACACAAACACACATAATTAAGAACAAAAATGAGATTTTTTTAAAAAGTTCAAGTTTATAATATTTATCAAAATTACAAACGATCATTACATTTAAAGACAGAAAATTTATTTTTGAGAAATTGTCCTACAAATGTGTTTCAAATGAGGAAAAGGACATGTGTACAAGATATTGATTTCACCTTCTTTGACATAGAAAAAGCTGGAAATTATGTTTATATCCATTATTATGTGACTGGTTAAAATGTTCTGTTCATGTAACAAAATAATGTGCAGACATAAATGAGGATGCTATTTACTTAACAATGCGAATGATATCAAATGTGTAGTACAATTAAACATGGGTACAAAAGTGTGAAGAGAATGTTACCATTCAAATAAAAAGAACGGAATATCTACTTGTGCATCTGCTTGGATAGTCATGAGGAACTTCTGGAAGGATCCTGTCATTCACAGCTCATCACTTCTCATATACTTCCCTATGAACACGGGAACTGAATGCCTAAGGTGTAGGGGAGGTTGGCGTAGAGGAAAATTTTCAATGTAAGCCCTTTTGGTAAGCTTTGATGGTTTTAAATAGTTTTATTTGACAGGTTCATGTATTTACAGAACAGATTTTAATTGTTTTCATACCTCATCCCCCCACCCAGTCTCCACTGGAACCCTTCTCAGCTCATGACTTCTTTCTGTGTGTGACCCTCTGAGTTTAATTAGTTTCTTGCCTGAGTGTGGGATGGGAAGATTTTACTGAACAAGGACAATTTATCAGGGACTATACCACAAAGATTCCCTCCCCTAGAATTTGGGGTTTTACACCTGATGTGTTTTCTACTTAAAAATAAAATGTATAGACGAATTTTAAAGATAATGAATAGAGGTCATGGGGAGAACATCTGCCTGGCTGTACAGAGACTAAACTCTAAATCTTGCATTTACCATTAACTACTAGGCAAGGGTCATCTCACACAGTGTGTAAGCAGGGCTAGGCAAGGGTCATCTCCTCCTGTGCAGTGTGTAAGGCAGGACTAGGCAAGGGTCATCTCCTCCTGTGCAGTATGTAAGGCGGGGCTAGGCAAGGGCCATCTTCTCCTGTGCAGTGTGTCTCCTCCTGTGCAGTGTGTAAGGCGGGGCTAGGCAAGGGTCATCTGCCCCTACCCAAGAGAGGTTGGTGGGTATGATAATGTGCACTTTCTCTGGGAACACAAAAGCATCAGGGTCAAAGAAATGCAAGGCCAGACCGAGCATCAGAGCTTAGCCCAGGTCCTGTATCTTTTTTGTGAGGAACTGAGTCTAGCAAGGTCATAATTGGACACAGCCAAGACGGAAACCTACCTCTCACCTTTCCTAACTATTCTCTTTACTCATCACTTTCAAAAGTAAAAAGCCACACACACACACACACACACACACACACACACACACACACACACAATCCCAAAGCTCACGAGAGCTAAGTTCGGCTAGTCTAGGCTTCTCATCCGATTTTCAAATGTGAAGGTTCCCTAAACATTAACTCTCAACATTAGTAGGACTGACGCCCTAGTTTCAATGCTATCGCTGTGATAAAAACACCCCGACCAAAAGCAACTTAGAGCAGAAAGGGTTGTTTTAGCTTGAGATTGCAAGGTACAGTCCATCGTGACGGGGAAGTCATGGCAGGAACGTTAAGCGAACCAGTCACAGCACACCCACAGTCGAGAGCAGAGAGAGATGCCGGCATGCCTACTCAGTTCACTTTCCCCATCCCATCGGTCCAAGACCCGAACTCACAGAATGCCACCAACACAGCGGGCTGCACGTCAATTAACACAATCAAGACAACTGCCACAGGCCAACCTGACATCAGCAATCTGTCACCAGACTCTCTTCCCAAGAGATTGTGTCAAGCTGACAATTAGAACTAACCACCACAACTGCAAAGGTCACAGGCGGGGTTCTTGAACAGTTCTCTCAAGCACCTAATTTTGAAATAGTTAACAAAATTTTTTTTTATTTTATTGTACTGAATGATTCTTTCAGAAATAAAATCCATTCCCGTTTTACACTTGAAACAGGCAATCTTTAACTAAAAATATGATAGATTCATTTTTCAGATGGAGATTTTAGGATTGACTTAAATGTTAAAAAAAATAAGGATTTTATTAAGTATGAAGGGGCAGTAGTGGTGATATTTTTAATACTTCTGAGGAGGAAACATGATATAGTTGCTGTAAGTACTGACTCTGAGCACACCACCGGGATCATAAGGTTCATAAGCAGTTCTATCATTTCTTAGCCTGGTGGCCTTGGGCACATTTCTTCAGTGTGAGTGGTGGTGGGTGTGGGTGGGTGTGGGTGTAAATGTGGGTGCAAGTGTGTGGGAGCAGAGGTGCAAGTGTGTACACAGCACCCATTGTGGAGCCAGAGGACAACCTAAGGTATCAGCCCTCAGGCACCTTCCATATTTTTGTCTCGAGACAGGGTCTCTCACTGGTCTGAAACTCTGCTGTGTAGTGCTTTGGATGATTGTTTGATAAATAAAACACTGATTGGTCAGTAGCCAGGCAGGACTAGAGAGAGGAGAAAGGAAAGGACAGGAAGACAGGGAAGAGAGACACCGGCTGCCATCCAGGGAGCATCATGTAGAGGCAACAGGTAAAGCCACGGAACACGTGGCGACATATAGATTAACAAAAATGGGCTTAGTATAAGAGTAAGAGCTAGACAATGGTAGGCCTGAGCTAATGGCCGAGCAGTTTAAATAATATAAGAGTTGGTGTGTTTATTTTATAAGTGGGCTCCGGGACTGGCAGGGCTTGGCGGGAGCTGGAGAGAAACTCTGCAGCTACAGTGTAGGCCAGTCTAGCTGGTCCAGGAGCTTCCAGGGATCCACCTGACCCACCTCCCATCTTGCCAGTGCTGTGATTAAAGACACATGCCACCAGCCCGACCTTTTATGTGGGTTCCGGGGATCTGAACTCAGGTTCTCACGCTTGTGAGGTGAGTCCTCTGCTCCCAAGTTATTCCCCAAGCCCGACATGTCTTACCTTCTTCCAGCCTCGGTTTACAAATCCTTGTTATAAAACAGCTATGCTAATACAACAGGACTTTTAAAAATGTAAAACCACCGCTGTTCAGTATAAATACAACATCGGGACAGAGGGACTAGAAGTCAATGCCAAAGAATCATGCTGACATTGTGGAGAAAAACATTTGGGTGTTCCATAGCCACTGCTATGTCACTATAACACCATGAAATATAAAGAGGTTGCTGTGTGAAAAAATCTACAGTTGACTATTGAGAAGGTACAGAAAATATTTTATTATAGTTCTGACAATGATTCTAAACAAGGAGTGTCATCGGTTTTGAATTATTTAAGTATAAAAATCATTGTTTTAATTAGCTTTGAAGGATATGAGAAAGGTGTCCAGAATGTACCAAAATGTAGTATTTGAAAGCAATGATCATTCTTAGACTCCAGTAAAAGAATATCACTAAACCAAAATAATCTTTAACAGGAACTTGTGAACCCTATGACAGACTATAATGGTTAAAAAAAATAATAATTAAAAAAAATAGATGTTTGAGTCAGTTCCCTTGAGAGGCCTCTGGTGTTCTGAAGAACACAGCTTCTCCTTTTCCTTCACTTATTAACCACAGATTTGCTCCCAGTGCCCAAGTACTTTTCAAGGGCCTGGTGGGTGCAGCATGTTAGGGGGTGGAAGTGGGTGGAAGTAATCAATTCTGAGTGAGGTTCGAGGTGCGCTATTTTGCTTTCCTGTTCAGGTCTGTTATGAGGATGTTGCATAAATGAACAGCCCCTCCATTATTTTGCAATGTGAGTTCAGTTCTCTCTCTTGAGAACAAACTCAGAAGCACCTTCCCCTACTGCTGAGGAGTAGTGTGCCAGGAGACTTCTACTGTGTGCTGGGAGACCTTTGCCTTGGCCCGGGACTACTGATTATACTTAGCAGCCTGGTAGATTGATTCCCTGGAATGCTCTTACTGCTGGTAGGGAAGCAAACCAGGCTTTAGCTCCATAGTAAACTCTGGCTATGGATGTTTCTGAGTCCCTCAGAAAAATATCTTCTCTCTTCAGTCTTCGGACTACTGTTGAAATCTTTATCTCAGTCTTAGAACGTGAGGCTAGTGTTGATGTGAAAGGTTTTGGGAACACATATGTAGGAGGACAATGAGTTCAAAATGCTTGAATAAACAGTGTGCTTATAATCCATTACACAGTGGATTACATCATACTTACATTTACTGCTAATCCACTTTTCCTCAAATATCTGCTATCTGACAAGTTTGGCTGACTGGTTCTGGATATCCACACTGGCACCATGTTGTCTAAATCTTTGCAAGAAGAAAGGCCAGAAGATTGTGTGTATAGAAAGAGATAAAGCGGGGATGGATGGATGAATAGATGGACGGGTAAATAGAGATACAGAGAGAGAGCACCAGTATTCAGTAACAACCACTACAAATTATTATATCTAATTTGGTCATAATCACACCAGGATCTTGTAAACTCATCAACCTCAGTCAGAATGGAGAGGGAGGTGGTAATTTCACAGGTCTGAGATGACTGGTGGATTCAGGTTACAATTTAGTAGCTGTAGGACTCCTCAGCTGACATCCAATTTAGGCAAGCTATCTCCTCACCTGTAAAGTGAGTACCTACCTCATGGGGTGTTTTTTAAAATTAAGTTTAAAGACAATCAAACACTACAGAAATGTTCTTACTGTTTTTAGTCATCTACCATACACATAGTCTGTGGGTAAATACATTAGCTGCAGACACTTCTCTCAAGGACAGTGAGGATGCTCATACAGGCTGGATTTACCCTCGGATGTAGAAGGAGTATCAGCACCCTGTGTTTTATTCTAGGGGTGTGGGGAATCTAGAAATGACTTTCCATTGTTGGTCGTGTACAGCGGAGGACCTGGGGGGCCAGCGCTGGAGTCTCCAGGTGGTTGACACATGGATAGGTACAGGCAAGCAGGTAACTTACTAAAGGAAAGACAGATACAGAGGAGCTGGGATGTGCCTTATCTCTCCTGGAGCTGGGGCCCCAAGGCACAAGAGGGACTGGGGGTAAAGGTTGACTTGTCACGGTACCCCCCAGTCTCATACACTGCGGGCTTCTCTGATCATGCTCCCCTTGTCAACAATCCCAGTCTTTTTAGTGTTTCCAAGTTAATCTCTGAAAGTCCCATCGACACGGTTTTCTATTTTCCTGTCCCAGTGGGTCACTCCGGACCTAGGACCACTGAGCACACCAGTGACCAGGACCCGTCCCACTCACTTTAACTCCACTCTGGAGCTCCTTGGGCCTCCCTCTCCTCCATCCTTCCTCCTCGGGACCCCATCCTCTACCCTTGTCCCTGGGGGTTCGAAGGCACAGCACCTCGAGCTCCCAGAAACCTCCACTCCTCAGACCTTGAGAAAACGAAAGCCACTTCAGCAATGGGCCACCAAGAGGAGACCGGGCATGCGCAGAGGCCTGGGGCAGCCATGGGCGGCGAGCGCGGTCCCACTGTGTCCCTGGTGCGAGCGCGCGGGCTCGGGGAGCCACGCGGGTCGGGAGTGGGGGGCCGCCTGGTACCTGATAGCGGCCGGTGAGCAGCTGGCTCCGCGAGGGCGTGCACAGCGGCTGCACGTAGTAGTTGTCCAGGACCACCCCGGAGTCCGCCAGCGCATCCAGGTGCGGCGTGCGGATGACCGAGCCGTGGAAACCCACGTCGTTCCAGCCCAGGTCGTCTGCCAGCACGAAGACCACGTGGGGCGGCCGGGCAGCCCCGGAGGCCCAGCCTGGCGACGGCTGCAAGAGCAGCAGCAGCAGCAGCAGCGGGAGCAGCTGCAGCTGCAGCCCGGGGCCTCGGGCCTGCCTCCCTGTGCATCCTCTCAGCTCGCCCATCCTTCGCAGCCAGCCCAGCCCGAGCTGCTGGCGTCCCGGGACAGAATCGGGAACTGAGTAGCCCGGGGCTCCCCCGCAGGATTTCATTCACCTGGGCGGGCCGCGGGCTGGGGAGGGGCCGGCGTCCACGCCCTCCTCCTCCCGGAGGGGTGGAGGGGTCGGGGGAGGAGCCCGCACAGAGGACGCGTGCAAACTTGGCTGATGCTTCCCAAGCCCCGACCCTAGGCCTGCTATTTTTCCTAGCCGTGAACTTGAGCTCCGTGCGTTCCAAAGGGTTTTCACAACCCTTAACTGATTAAATCTAGCCGCAACCTTGGCAGCTAAAGACTATAATTAGCGCTCCCTTCACCCCCTGAAGAACCACTTTGTAAATGGTTCAACTCCTGGCCCCACATTCTCTCTGTCTCCCAGTCTGTGTCTGTGGTCTCTGTCTGTATCTCTGTCTCTCCCTTTTTCTTGTGTGTGTGTGTGTGTGTGTGTGTGTGTGTGTGTGTGTGTGTGTGTGTGTGGTATTGTAACTAGTAAGTTGTGTCTAGTTCAAGGTCGTAGCTTGGGGCAGGTGAGAAAATGAGAAGAGAGCTGTGCAGATGTGTTTCTGATTCATTTATGGAAAGTATGTACCCATGAAGCCACCTCCTTCCCATCAGCAGTGGGCCAAACACACAGTCCGTCTGCACAGGACCTTTTTGATGGTGAAGTTTCATTTCCAAGTTGTTTGGGGTGTGCCCACGGAAGACTGTCTGCTTACTCAATGTCTAGAAAAGAGTGATAACTGTTAGGTGGAGGAGAAAAGACCGCACTACCTAGAGAACACACCCTCTCAGGCTGAGGCCAAGTCCAAGGGAGTCCAAGGGAGTTATTTTACGGCTTTAGAAGCTGCAGGTGAATGATAGCCTTGAAAAAATAACTCCTGCTGATGTACTCAAATGGCTTCTATGCAGGTGATTGACAGGCGCTTGTGGTATTGTTCCATATACAGGTTTTAACTTCTTAGCGGTTTCTTCATTACGTTAAATAAAATCTGATGATGTGCTCATTTTTGCAATTGTGTGAGAGTAAAGAATTTTTCCTTTTTTGGAAAATTAGCCTTAAACGCGTGTTTCCCTCTTCACATACATTTTTTTTCCCTTTGAAGTAGATAACTACTTTTCAGTTTTAGTAAAATACAGCCAGAAAGTTTTAAATTTTAGCATTTTAAAATCCAAAGAGACTATCTTAAAGGGCAGTTTGTTTACCTTTGTTGAGGATAGTATAGGAGGAGATAGAAATGTGCACTGTGGTCTTTGCATATTCTTCTACCCCATAATTGTTCTCTGTATTCCTCTCTTTTCTTTCTCTTTTCTTTGAGCCAGGTGCTCACTGTGTAGCCCAGGATAGCCTCCTCCAGCTCTCTGTCCCCCTGCTTCTTCATCTAACTACTGAGAGGAACTGGGACTACAGTCATACGTCACTATCCCAGGCCCTCCCTGCCCTTCTTGGTAAAACTCAAACAGCCAAGCAAACCCTCCTGTAACTACCGCTCCTGAAACTAAATACATACCCAGACTTCCTGTGTCCACACTTTCAACTAAGCAAGTAGGCCAGTGGCGCCCTGGAAGTGGGCGGGTGGAAGAGACGCTTCTGCTTTCCATCTGTGAACTGAACACTCGTGGCGTGCATGCTGTGCCCAATGGTTAGTTTTTAAAATCTCTCTCTACAGGTATTTGTTTGATGCTTCATCAGAACTGACTCGGGCAACAGTTTTGTGCAAGCATGCAGGAAAGCAATGGGGTGCTTCTTGGCGCCTCGGACAGAGAGGGGCACAGTATTGATTGGCTCTCCTATGGGATCACTGTGCTCCTGGCATCCTGTCTCCACTGCAAACTGACCATCCCCCCTTGTAATTACCAAGTAATCCTCAAATTTTGCTTTTTATTTTTCTTTTCTTGCTTGAATTGGTTATAATTAGGATGGCTACCAATAGTGACTTCTTAGTTTTCTCTCTGAGTTTCTGAGTTCACTATGTATTTACTTCACTATGAACTCTTGGGAATCTTGTTTTGATTAATATGCCCTAATACTTTAGCATAATTATCTCCCCCATCTCAACAGTCAGAAACTGTGTTATTGGAACAGGAAGTGGCCCCGACTTTTCCAAGGGATGAAGGTTTGAGTGCATTTACACACACACACACACACACACACACACACACACACACACACACACATTTAGGTAGCAACCAGGAAGTTAGAGCCGTTTCTTTGTGATTTGATTGGGAGCAGAGTGGGTTGTTTTCAATATCTGGGCATATTGCCTCTGCAGGTGGATCCAGAGTGATCAGGCTTGGGGCTAAGCCATTCTTTATGGCTCGGGACTATTGCCTAATACAGCCTGACTCAGTTCCTCATGACCTGAGGCCAACATATCCCAGCTCTGGAACAGTAAAAAGAAAAAAAAGGGGGGGAGTGGTGGTGGGGTATAGTTTCAGGGAAGTTGCTTCCTGTTGGAAGGGGGCTACAATCAACATTGGAAGGGGCATATTGAGGTAGCTTCTGGGTGGGATGGGGCTGGTAGTTTTCTGCCATGAAGAATTCTGTGACCTTCTGGGAGGGTGAAACCTTGTAGTGTTTGTTGGAGGGACTTGGTAAGACAGCTGAAAAGGCGGAGACCAAAGAGTAGGGTTAGTAGAATTGTTAGGAGATTGGGCCTGCCAAGGGGGAGGGAGATCCACGGTCCCTAAGCAGTCGGATATCCTTCCAGAAAGTGTCTACCCCTTTCTCTGTTTTTGATTTTTTCCTCCTAATTATTTAGCATTTCCTTGATTCGTTTGCATAAAGACAGCATTCTTCCCCTAGGAAGGCACACATGCCTCCTTGTTCAGCAGTCGAGACCTGTGTGGTTTTGGAGGACTGTGGCAGCCAGGGAGGGAATCTGTTTGATTTTGTAGGGTGACTATGCCTTTCTGTACCTAGGTCAGGTCTTCCTTGATATGATTGGTTGGTTGGTGGTGTGGTACCTGTTGGAACCCCATCACTGCTGAGCCAGAGGCTGTGTCCTGTGAGAGCCGTTGGAGGGCTTGTGTGGACCCTTTTATTCAGGCATAGCAAGGAGTCCAATAAGAAAACATTTAAAAGACAGGGTGAAAAACGTAAGGTGGAAGATAAATAAGAACAAAAGGAGTTTTCCAGGGGAGGAGCCAGAGCTGGAAGGAACAGGACGTCCACACACAGGAGGCGACTTGTGGTTGAACTGTGTGTCTGGTCCTGTGTCTTTGGGCCCCATCTCAAATCAGTTAGGATTTGCTGGTGGAGATGCAGCACTGTCCTTTGAGGAAGGCACATGGTGAAGATCGAGAGCGTAAGTCAGGAGTCACATAGTTAATTCTATGCCTGAATTTTCTCTGAGTCACCCACAGAAGCCTCAGTGATCTGGTTCTTGTGTCCTTTCTTCCTCTCCTTTTTCATCTCTGATTTCATCATTTCTTTACTTTTTGGCACAATGAGATGTCCTTAGGCCCATTGTATATTTCTCCTCCTCTGCTCTGGAATTAGTATTTCTCTATGGAACTCTGATTCTCCTGGGTGGAAGATGGCCTTTAGAAACCAAAATTGGTGCTGAGGTGTGCTTCCTGTGTTCATTGCTTCTTGGCTCCCGGTAGATAGTCGATAGCAACTAGTGGTTGTGGAGAGAGGCAGGGTTTCCGGTCAAGAGTCAAAATTACCTTGGGCCATCTTCAGTCTCCCTAATAACCATGTATTACTAATCTCTGAATCTGGCCCAATGCCTTTGTGTCCATTGAGTAAATCTTTTAGAACGTCTTAACTTAGCAGACCACGAGCTTCCACCTAGCCTAAGCTAAGAATGTCAAAAGACCACATCAGAAACCTATAGAAGAGATTTCTCTGCTTGACCATAGCACACCTACCTGATGCTTCCACCAATATGATTGACAAGTCCCTTGGCGCGTAGTTTTCTTTCATTCTGTGACCTCTTCTACAGTGGTACATGTCATTTGGGGCAACCAGAATCTATGTTCCTGGGCCATTGACAATTCCTACTTGGCTTTGAGTATTCACTTTAGAGTGGGAGCTGTGATTTGCATCCAGCACAAACGTAAATCTTCATACACACACCCACAACCTCAATGTATCTATATGAAGCCATGGGCTCATTGTGGATACCACCAGATCTATTCCCCTCCCCATCCTTAGGTGCGTGGGTTCTAACAGTGTGACTCACTAGCTACTAATGAGTACTGAAGACAGTTTGCTCTGCTCTTACAAAACTAACCATGCCTTTACCAGCAGTGCCACACTCTGAAATCTACCCAAAGGGCTTAGAAATGTAGGTTCACATAAAAACCTGTACGCACGCTCTTAGTGTTACCACTTGGGTTTGGCTATGTGCCATTTGAAAAGGCCAGTGATTCATGAACAAAATACTGGAGCAAGAATAAAGATGGCTTTGGAAAGAAGGTGGGAGGCAATTACCAACAAGTACTGCCTAATAAAGATGGCTTTGGAAAGAAGGTGGGAGGCAATTACCAACAAGTACTGCCTTAAGTCAGCCTGGATTTCAAAGTCCTTTAAGCCCAGGTATGGAGACAGGAGGGGCCTTAGGCAGAGTTGAGCAGAAACCTGACCCAAAGATTAGAGTGTAAATCACTCAGATTCATGACCTCTAACATTAGTGGTTTGAAGTCAACTACCACCAGGACTGGAGGCACACACTATGGTCTTAGCACCTGATAGGCTCTTGTGGGAGGGTCCTGAGCACTTACTGTAATGTAACCTCAGCACCTGACAGGCTCTTGTGGAAAGGTCATGAGTTGGAGGCCAGGCCGACTGGGCTATAAAATGAAAGCTTGTCTCAAAAAGCAAGGTGATAAACTGTGATACTTCCAGATGATGGAACTACTATTCATACTATATGTAGAAATACTATAATATTATTCAACACTATAAAAGAAGTCTATTTGTACCACTATTATCATATATTCTATTTCCATGACACTTGGGCCTATGTCCTACTCCACTGGCCTTATTTACCTGTGGTTTGTATTGTTTCTATTACAGAGACTTTCATACACTTTTCAGTGTGTGATAGGGCCAGTGACCTCCCACAGCTTTACATTTTTAATGTTTTCCAACTCTTCCTGCATGTTGATTTTCTGTGTGATCTTTCCTATCAACATGTCTGGTCTAGTGAAAGAGTTTCAGAGCTGGGCGTGGTAGTACACACCTGTAACCCCAGCATTCAGGAAGCTGGGCAAGACTTAGATGGTCAGCACAGGGCCAGTATAGCAAGACCCTGTTTCAAAATAAATAAATAAGTGTTTACTGGTGTTTTATTGGAACTGAATTAAATTTCTAAGTTAATTTTCAGAGACCAAGCTTGCTGGGATACTCAGTTATATCAGCGAGTGAGAGGTGCCTCTCCATTTCCTAAGGTCTACTTTTGTAACCTTTAGGAGTACATTAAGATTTTCCTCCAACACTTTTTTTTTGGGGGGGGGATGGGTTTAATGTATTTATTCTTATTTTATGTGCATTGGTGTTTTGCCACGGGTGTTGGGTCCCCTGGAACTGGAGTTACAGACAGTTGTGAGCTGCCATGTGGGTGCTGGACCCGGGTCCTCTGGAAGAGCAGCAAGTGCTCTTAACCACTGAGCCATCTCTCCAGCGCCTCCTCCAACACTTTTACATTTTTTGTATTAAGTTAATTCCTGAGTACTTCTCCTCCTCTGCTGTTGTTGAAATGGGGCTGTCACTACCATTTTGTCTTTCAAATCATTGTTAGTGATGTGCCTTGAAGTCTTAATCATTTACAAAGATAATGTGGAACAATCTCTAATAACACCCTTTTCTTGGAGTTAAGGAGAGTTGTGGATGGCATGCTTTAATTTTCTTCAGTGTGTGTGGGGGAGGGGCTGGTTGTCCCTAGGTAGACAGGTTGATCAGGCAAAGGGATGGGAGCATACTGAATTTTTCTGTATCTTCTGAGTATCTATTCCTTCTTGTCCTACTCCTATTAACATTATCATTACTATTAATGTAACGGCACTATTTGCAAAATGCCATGAGCAAGTTTTCCTCTTACCCCAAGGAACCACACTCACAGCTCCCCATGCCCACGGTTTCATGCTGCATTAGGCTTGTGCTGAAAGCCAGCAAGCTAAGCTCAGAGTCAGACTGCCTGTGTCTCAAAGCTTCTCCCCAACCGTTTTCTGTCTCAATGCCTTTGAATGTGCAGTACTGGCTGCAAAGGCCCAGCTGCCTTCAACACCTTATGTCTGAATGCGAAACCGTTGGTGTGTATGAAGAAAAGCTATGCAACTTCTGAGATAAGACTGGCAAGAGGGCTTTCTTCAGAGATAACTGAAGGGTGTACCCATGTGTTAAGTTGTGGTTGATCTTACTCATCACTCCTGACTGGCATGGCCAGGCACTCAAGCATCAGAAAGAGGACCAAAGTCTGCTCATCTAGATGCCATCTACTAAAGTATTTTCATGATGTATTTAGTTATAGAAGTGGATGTGAGGGGCATCTGTAACTAAGAGGAAAGGGTCTCATAGGTGTGTAAAGCCCTAAAACAGATGTCTGAGGAGTGTTCCGGGGCCCTTGGACCTTCCTTCCATTTGTTAATACTAACATGCATACACTTCCTGCACTGTGGAAGCATATTAAAAGGTAATTCTTCGTAAGTAGCACCTTCAGTTTAGTGTGTGTGTGTGTGTGTGTGTGTGTGTGTGTATGTGTGTGTGTGTGTGTGTGTGTGTGTGTGTGCGCAGGCGTGTGTATGTTGGGAGGGAAAAGGTGAGAGGAAAAGAAGATGAGAAATAATTCCCTTTAGCTCTAAGATTCTCCAAATTTATGAAATTAGTAAGGTTAAATGAGAGCTGATGCTAATTCAAAGTGAAACTTCCTTGACCCCGTCATCCTGGCCGCTGCGTATCACCACCAATCTCAAAGCCAGCCACAGCAGAGAGAAGAACATGGTTCTGTTCTGATGAAGAGATCCTGGCGTGGCAGTGTGCCTAAGGCAATAGATTCTAACAAAGCAATCCATTTTCTTCTCTTCTTGACCACACCTGCCCATGGCAACAGCTTATTTCTCGACCCAGTTAGTGTTGGTTTCTAGAAGTCACGGACCTTTGCATACTTTTGTGTTCTTATTTTGCGCATAAAAAGAAATGTGAACACTGCTTTTTTTTTTTTTTTTTTTTTTTTTTTTTTTTTTTTTTGGTATACCACACTGTCTACATTTTATATCCATTTCTTTTTTTGTTTTGTTTTGTTTTGTTTTGTCGAGACAGGGTTTCTCTGTGTAGCTTTGCGCCTTTCCTGGGACTCACTTGGTAGCCCAGGCTGGCCTCGACTCACAGAGATCTGCCTGGCTCTGCCTCTCGAGTGCTGGGATTAAAGGCGTGCACCACCACCGCCCGGCTTATATCCATTTCTTAATAAGCTACATGACAATTCTTTCCAGCCATGTCCAAGTATGCAAACTAATGTGAACATGTGTGTTTATAACAAAAAAAAATCATACTCTATAACAAAAATCCACTTCTAGAGAAGAAATCAATATATGTGCTATTTTAAGGAGAATCTTAAAAAGGCAAATGTACATAATTGTGTTTAATTAGCACAAAAAGTCACACAATGTAAACTAGGTCTTTCAAACTCTTCCTAGGATTACTAATAAGAAACATCAGATTACAGAGATAGTGTATACATATATACATATATTCCTAAATAGTAGCATATTTTACTTTGTCAAGGAGTTATGGTTTAAATTTAAAACTTCTCCACAGGTTTGTGCTTTGCAAGCTTCATCCCTAGGTAATGCTGCTGTTTGGAGACACTGTAGAATCTTTAGGAAGGGTGACCTAATTAGAGGAAGTGGGTCCCTGGGTCATGGATGAGCTAGCCCAGCGCTGCTTCCTGTCCTGCCCCTAGAGGTGTGAGCAGACCGTCTGACCCTCCTGTCACCACAGAGTCAAGCCAAGCTCACCACCATGCCTTCCCCCTCATGATGAATGTGTCCTCAAACCACGGCCCAAAATCAACCCTTCTACCCTTCAGCTGCGAACCACAGCCCAAAATTAACCCTTCTACCCTTCAGTTGCAAACCATGGCATCAGGTGGGCACAGCAATAAACAGTCATAACATGAGTAGGCTTTTTTAAAGTGTTGGCCCACCCAGAACTCACTCCTTCCCACTAGGCACACATGCTCCTCTTGACCATGAGTCAACAGATGGTCCAAGGGTCAGGCACTGTCCATGTTGTGTTGTCTGCTCCATAGTCTTCCTCTTCTTTGCTCTAGGTCACAAGGGGCCAACCCTTGCACAAGAGGCCAGGCCCCTTCACCTCCTTGACATTCAGCTGGGCAGAGTCATGAGGGACCCTGGTCATGGTTTGGAGAGTGAGAGTTAGGGTACAGCTGTGGCAGTGGGTTGTATCTTTCCCACAGTTCCAGCTCCTGCTAGTGTCTGGTCCCCATGATCCTAGGGACTGTTTGGTGGCTCCTCAGAGCATCCTCATCAGTCATTTTGCATGTTGGCTTGAGTATTTGAACTGTTTGGCAAGCTAAGCCCATAGCGAGGCCCCTTACTCAGGAGGCTGGCGAAGAGTTTTGCAGTTCAAGGCTAACCTGGGCAACTTTGACTGGGTCTTGAAAGGGGGTCTAGGGAGATAGTTCAGTGGTAGAATGCTCATTTACCATGTGCAAGACCATAGATTCAATCTCCAATACCAGAAAAAAGAAACCATTTTGGATAACCAAACGATGAAATTCAATTTTTAAAATAATTTTGCCTCTTCTATATGACACAGTTATTTTTCAGTAATACCATAAAATAAAATGAGAAGTAGTGACCAGAAAAGAAATATAAGACTGAAAATTTTTCTGTTGATAAACACATGTATCATTATATCAGTAAAAAAGAAATGAGAAAAATAAAAATGAAGTGAATATTACATCACAAAAGAAAGATAATATTTTTATAATAGATTAGGTAATGTATTTTGAAAAAGGACAATGTTAACTAATATCTGTACATACATTCTGTTGTAATAAACTGGTCTTCCATGTGTGTAATTCATTTACTTTTTAAATTTCATGTATGTGAGTGTTTGCCTGCATGTATATATGTGTACCACATGGGTGCAGCACCCACAGAGGCCAGAAGAGGGCATCAGATTCCCTGGAACTGGAGTTACAGATGGTTGTAAGCTGTCATATGGGTGCTGGGAATGGAACCCTGGCCCTCTGCAAGTGATCTTAACCACTGAACAATGTCCCCAGCCCCTCAACCTTTCTGTCTTTAAGCCTCAAGATTTACAAATGTGTTAATGACATCAGCAAAATAAGTTTCCTTGAAATGTTAGTGTTTAAATGTCAGTGCAGCCAGATTTGTCCATTTATTGAAAAACCATTTTTTTAAGCTTTTGACTTCACAGTTTCTTTTACATGAGCAATAGACACACAGGTGATTGCTGTGGGATGGTCTGTATGTCAAATTGCTCTGATTGGTCAATAAATAAAACACTGATTGGCCAGTGGCCAGGCAGGAAGTATAGGTAGGACTAACAGAGGAAAATTGAGAGAAGTCTGGGAAGTGGAAGACTGAGGAGGGAGACACTGCCAGCTGCAGCCATGACAAGCAGCATATGAAGATGCCGGTAAGCCACGAGCCACGTGGCAAGGTATAGATTTATAGAAATGGATTAATTTAAGATGTAAGAACTAGATAGCTAGAAGCCTGAGCCATTAGGCCAAACAGTTTAAATAATATAAGCATCTGTGTGTTTATTTTATAAGAGGGCTATGTCGGACTGCTGGGACTTGGCGGGAGCTGGAGAGAAATTCTCCAGCCACAGGTGATTGGGAAAAGACTCAATCTAATGATAAGTTTGGCGAATCTGCTTTCATAACTGAACTACAATAGTCTGTGTCTTTGTTTCTTTGAGAACAATTCTGGTTCATTATAAGCATCCTCTGTACCTGGAAACTTTCCAGTTCATCAGGAAATTCATAGAGTGCTTCTTTGGTTTTCACACAATTAACAATTTGAAAGGAAGAAATCTGGGGTTCGGCAATTCAGAGCACTTGCTGCTCTTTTAGAGGATTGGAGTTCAGTTCCCAGCACCTATGTTGGGTAGCTCACAACTGCCTGTAACGCCACCTGCATGTGATCCAACACCCTCTGCTGGCTCGGCAGGTACCTGCACACAGGTGGTGTACACACACACACACACACACACACACACACACACACACACTAAATTAATCTTTAAACAATTTGAAGAGTCTGAATTTGACATATACATTCAAAACCAGTGAGATATTTCACATATGACCCTACCATTTTCTCTTACTGTACACACTGAAGCTCATACTTGGCCTACTGTTGTATAATGCACATAACAAACAGATAGAAACTCCAGTTACACAGAGCAATGCTAAGAGACTCACCCTCTGTCTCTCTCTATTTAAAATCCTCTGTGGTTACTGTTATTTCCAGCTTGGTCTTTAAACATAGAATAGCTAGATCTATAGGGATTGAAGACACAGACTCAGCCTATGTAAACTTGAGTGATTCCAGCGCAAAAACTCATTCTGAAAATGACTTGCACGAAGCTGTGAATGTCGGGAACCCATGAGAAAACTGTAGCTCTCCAAATTACCTCTGTAAACAGTGCAATGTCCATCAAGAAGTAAGTGATGGTTGGTCATACTGGGACAGACCTGCCATGCTAGCACTTGAGAGACTGGGGGAAGGATCAAAGCCAATCTGGGCTATAAAATAAGACCATGTCTCAAAGGTATATCAAGGGGCCTGGGGAGATGATCAGGTAATAAAATGCCTGCCGGGCAAGCATGTGGACCTGAGTTCGGATCCCAGCACTCACATAAAAGCCATGTGTGGCCGGGCACCTGCCTTTAATCCCGGCACTCAGGAGACAGACACAGGTGGATCTCTGTGAGTTCGAGGCCAGCCTGGTTTACAGAGGGCTTACAGGACAGCCAGGGCTACACAGAGAACCCTGACCCCCACCACACACACAAAGCCGTGCGTGGTTCTGTGCACTAGTAACCCTAGCACTGAGGTTGGGGTGGGGAAGAGGTGGGTCCTGGGGCCTGTCAGTTTAAATAATCAGTGATCTGTAGGTTCAGTGAGATCTGTTTCAAAATAAAGGGGGCAGAGAATGATAGTGGAAGACACTCAGCCAAACAAGTGGTCATGTACTCAAGCCCTCCACCAGGACACACGCACGCACGCTCGCACGCACGCACGCACACACGCGCACACACACACAAATTTAAAAAAAAAAAAAACCTCTTAAACATCCAAAGATATAAGTAACCAAAAGTGCTAATTTGAAGCTAATCATATGTGTTACATAATCATATACTGATAAGTATGATCAAAGACAGCCTGGCTTTTACGTTCATCAGTTCCCTGAAATTGTTCACGCCACTAGTATCATTAATAACCCCTCTCTTAACATTAGGGGGTGGTGGATTTTTCAGCCTTTAACCTTACTTGACAGTTCCTCCCTTCTGATATTAATCATGTAGATGTACACGGTTAGAACTGAGGAGCCCTTGCCAGCATAGGAAAAGAGAACTATGATACTTCAGATGGTCCAATCCTAACAAACTTCCTAAGTGATTTAATAACACCATCGCCTCAGCTTCTGTTATTAAGAGGTTTTTTTTTTTAAATCTGCAGCCAAACGCTTGCTGCTGACACTCTCTATAATCATCTTATTCAGAGATTACTTACCCCAGACTAAAAAAAATAAGTGTGTGTCCCAATTCTCCAATGCCTTGTCTCTTGTTCACCTTGTAATGCAGTATGGGTTTTCTCCTCACTGGTCCCTTAAAATTGTTGGTGCTGGCGGCACAAAAGACCATCCGCTGATCCTAAGGGACCTTTTCAGCTTTTATTCTTACTTGATGGCTCCTTATGCTCAGTCCCTCTTTCCCATCTCCCCATTCTCAAAAGGTTTGGTCCCTTTGACATTTATGACACTATCATTTTGTTTGTTTGTTTGTTTTTGTTTTTTCGAGACAGGGTTTCTCTGTGTAGCTTTGTGCCTTTCCTGGATCTCACTCTGTAGTCCAGGCTGGCCTCGAACTCACAGAGATCCTCTTGGCTCTGCCTCCCGAGTGCTGGGATTAAAGGTATGCACCACCACTGCCTGGACACTATCATTTTTAACTGAAGAGTTATCTGTTCTTTTCCTAAATGCTCACCTGAAGCTTCTGTAGTCTGGACAGCCCTGGAAAGCAGCATTGCCAGGGAAACCTCTTCTTAAGAAAGGAATTTAGAATGGGACTCAGAAGGAAGCTTCAGGACGGTTTTATTACTGTCTGAGAGAAAGTTCAACAGGCCAGGCAAGCTGTAGATCTTGGCAACTGCCAAGAAGAGAGACGGAGGAGAGAGAGAGAGAGAGAGAGAGAGAGAGAGAGAGAGAGAGAGAGAGAGAGAGAGAGAGAGAGAGAGAGCCATGCTGTTTGCGACTGAGGTCAGCCAGCACCTGGGTAGTGGAAGGGTGGGGTCTTCGGAGAAAGAGGAGAAAGCCCGGACTTCAGGGAACACGTGTGTAGGCTTTGGCCAATATCTGACGGGAGGAAGAGGTAAAGGCGGGACTGAGAAAAGCAGACAGGCTCTGCCGTGCTGCTTCATGGGGTACCTCGCGAATCCCCAACGAAGGGCTGCTGGGAAGGTAAGCACACTGTCGCATTAAGGGGACAGTTCCTCCCCTTGCCTGTGCATGTCTGCACGTGAACTAGTGTCCCTACTCAAGTGACTGACAGGCCCAGCCGGAACCCTTAGCAGGAGAGAATAGTATATAACGTTTTGGGTATCTTAGACTGTGGAGTCTCCACCCAGGGTCGTAGTCAACTTAAATCCTATTCTTTTGACCAGAGGAAGTAGCTTTGCTTTGAAGGGCCTCAACAGGGCCCAGATTCCTCCCCACCTCTTTATACTGTTACTTAAATCCGAAGAAGGGAGTTTCTTGTTCAAGGGTTAACAAGAAAACAAGAGGTGGGATCCGAAGCCCACCCGGAGAGAGGGGTCCATCCTTAATGGCCCCCAATCTCTGTAATTGGGGTGCGTGTGCTTGTTTGTTCAGTAATCATTGCTTTCCCTGGGCTAGTCTGTATAGATCAACAAATCCTTCTCTAAGCTGCAAATCACACATTTGAAATGTAGGCGTGGCTTCAGAGATGGATTGTGAGCCATGGTTCATTGATGACAGGTCTTTGAGAAGCAGGTCTGGAGTCCTTCAGGTCTGAAGCCTCCACACTATCCACTACCTCCGTTCCGTGGCTTTCAAATCAGTTCCTAGAAAATGCTACTTAGTGTGTAGTCCACTTATCCTCATGGAGCTTTCTGTAAACCACGAACTATTTTTATGATTCATTAATGGCAGAGAGATAAAACTGGGATGGTAATTTATACACTAAAAATTTCTTAAAGATTTATTTACTTTATTGTACGTCTTAGGAGTGGTTTGCCTGCATGTACCACACGTGTGTCAGGGAGGGCATTAGATCCCCAGGAACCAGAGTTACACTCGGTTGTGAGTTGCCGTGTAGGTGCTGGAAATTGAACCCCGTCTTCTGCGAGAGCAACATGTGCTCCAAAACACTATCCTGGATCTCTAGCTTCCCTATTTTTCTAAATTTTATAAACTTTACTATTTAAAAATATAACTTGCAAATAAATAAAAACACCACACACCAAAATTAACCAGCTCCAATGTCTATTCAACTCAATGAACACGGTTACAATAGGCGTTTGAGGCAGGAGCCCATTCCGTGCTCTGACTTCTTAAAAGAGACGATTAACTCAATTTGCTTTCTCAGAACTTAGTGTTGTGAAACATCCTGGCTTTCACGGCTGCTCTTTCCTAACCCTCCTCGGCTTTCCTCTGGCTCCGTTTAAATATTCACAGAGGGAGTGCCATAAAAGTCCAGAATCCAGTCTATCTACTTAATATCCTCCACGGCATACTTCAAAGCATCTAAAATAGTTTTCCTCCTGTCTTTTTTCCGTATCAGTGGAAAAGAAAAATGGAGATTCCCTAGGATGTGAATGCCAGCAACACAGTAATGTCCATAAATATCTTGAAAGAGAGTCCCTCTCCCGTACCTGGGTCTCTTGGAGCCCAGGATGACCTTGAACTCCCAACCTCCTGCCTCAGCCCCAAGTGCTGGGATTTCAGGTATATGCCCCTAGGTGCGGCCATCATCAATTCTCTAGAATGATTCTCCTTACACATCTCTCTAGTACTTTCAAAAGTTGTATTACATTTATTTATTTACTTACTGGGAGGGAGGGTCATGTGTACCATGGTGAGTAGAGGTCAGGGGACAACATGGGAGTTGGCTCTCTCCTTCCACTGTGCAGGTCCCAGTTAATGAACTCAGGTTGTCAGGTTTGGCTACAAGCCTCTGTCTACTGAGCCATCTTGCTAGCCCTCTCTCTGGTATTTTCAAGAATGCTGGCTGTTTCTCTTCAGAGCTCACATCAGTCCTAGACCCAGTTCTGAGATCTCTCAGTATATGGCCCACACTCCAGAACTGGTTACCACCTGGGCTTCCCTTCCACTCTTCACTCCTACCCCTGATGCTGAGGATCAAACCTGGGGCCTCCTAGTGGTTGGAAAGTACTCTGTCATTGTGCTATATCCCTGACCCATTTTACTTTTGATTTTGAGACAGGATCTCACTCACTTCCCCAGGCTGGCCTTGAACTTGGGAATCTCCTGCCTCAGTAATTGGGATTATAAACCTGATCTAACAACCTGACTTCACTTGGTACTCATCCAAGAGCTGCTGACTAGCCATCAAGAGCTGAGTGCTTGGGGACCTGGTATTCTTTCCCTGACTCTCTCAGGGCTCTCTTCTTAGGAGCTCTCATCCTCTGTTGGCTTTATGGCTTCCTTTTCTGTCTCTCTTTTCAGCTCCAACTCCGTGTGCTAACCAGCTTGTTCGCTGTGAGTCACAGCCTATTCCCACGGGGAGAAATCTGCCTAACCTGCCTTTCTAAGGGTGAACTGGGCTGTGTATATATCATTGGTTAGCCGTGAATTGCCTAGAGCAAGGTCAGGCTGTTGGCTGGTGGGGATAAGAGTGCAGGGATGACTTAGCTCCTAATGGCACAACATGAACAGAAGAGGGAACGTGGGCAACTTCCTAGGAGAGTCAAGACGCGGACTTCTAATGCAAGAGAGGACCTCTTTGCGAGGCTGAAGTCCCATGCATTCCAGTGTTGTGCTGGGTTTTTCTTTGGTTTCTGATGTTGTTGTTTGGTTTGGAGATTTTTCTAAAAAATAAAGACTTACTCTGTATCCCAGGCTGGCCTGGAACTTGAGGTAATCCTCCTGCTTCAGTCTTCAAGGGCTAGGATGACAGGCATGAGCCACTGCATGTGTCTAGCTACCGACACTGTGCTTTCAACATTGCTTCTTGCTGTTGTATCCTCAGAAAAAGAGGAATGTGAGCCCGCTTGGCATAAATAGAGAGTAACTCTCCTGAGGCCACTGGGTACCGGAGCCAGAGGATAGGAAGCCAGGCTCCCATTCCCACCCAGGGGCTTCTACCAGTCTTGCCTGGGAACCCAGCTCAAGCCTGGATAATATTCCTGATGATCAGGAAGCATTTGTAAGCAAGGGTCCCTCTTTATGTAAGAGGACATACCGAAAGGAATGATGGGAGAGACTTTTAGTATACGATTATGCAGATAAAACATTTAAAAATGTACATTTGGTGTCATTTCAAAACTCACAAGCTAAGAACTCATTTTAGAGTCTATTTTGATTACAGATTCTTAAAAAGCTTCAAATCCAGCTTTCTTTAGTACCTAGGAAAAGTTCAAAACCCTAATGATTTGAAGAAGTACATCAAAGGATTATTTCTCGGTTTTCCCCTCACCATCCACAGTGCCGAGGGTAATCCTGTCGTCTCTTAAGCCTGTGTTTGACCTGTGTTGTCAAATGCTTTGTGAAAAGCTGTTCAGAAGGGCACCGTGTGATGTCAGCCCGCATTAATTCCTTCTCCAGGAGAGGCACTCAGTATTCAAACTGTGTTTGTGCTGGCATAATCTATTTAGTCTTCAGCTTCGTTTCTGACAGTTTACAAGCACGCTTCCTTGGGAAGCCTCTTCTCTCTGCAAGCCTTGTGGAAAAGCAAGCCTCAGGAAGGGCAATCACAATGTCCCCAAAGCCGCTTTCCATGGGAACCGTTAGGAAACTGGAAAATATTTGAGAGAGCCGCCTAAGAATGTGTATGACCAACTGGTAAGAAGTGCAGCTGTTTCCACCACAAACATCTTATGAAAACTGAAAACTGCACTTATCTACCTAAGGAAAAGGTCTCAACAGAGCAAATCCATCCATGTCAATGCATCTTTTCATGTAAGAGATAATTTATTCACTTGTTTTCAGCTATCAGCCACATACTGCGTTTCTAAAATCATGAAGTCCTTTAACTCCCTTAGAATCATGATTTCATATTAGCAAACACCTAATTTTTCTCTGATTAGTTTCATATACATCAGTGTGGGGTAGTAAAACATGTTCATCTTAAATTCCTCATTTGAATGGACAACACAAATTGCTGATTCATCAAACCACTGCGTTTAGAAAACAACTAAGAAAAAGTTTTTACTAAGATGTTGACCTAGATTTTGATGATTTTGAGATGAAGTCTTGGCAACCTTTATTCTGGTTGGAGCGGGACTCTCGAGCAGTCCCGTCAGCTACAGCCAAGCTGGCGGGCACGGCTCCTACTCAAATGTTCACTTCCTACCGTCCTTCTGAAGCCTGGTTCTGGCAGGTTCTGTGAGCACCAGGGGCTCTTGGATGATGGTTGCTGTGTAATTCTTCCCCAGCAGTTCAACCTCCACCTGCTGCCCCACGTCACTGAGCTCTACAGGGACATAAGCAAAGGCCAGGCTCTTCTGGATGCTGTAACTATAGCTTCCGGACGTGGTGTTGCCGACCACCTGAGAAAGAAGAACAGCTGTCCTCAGCATATCAGCACAGTGGTCAGAGCGTTGTGCTCCTTGTCTCCAGATGTTTCCCCAGCTACAGAGTCAGCTCACAATGGGGAGGAGGCTGTTAGCATCTATTCATTGTCCATTATATAATTCATCCTGAAATAGTTACAGCGTGTGTAACTTCACTCCATCCTTTCTCCTGCTGGTCCCTTTCTTCTCAAATCGCCTCCTTTCTACTTTTATGTCTTATCTACAGATATTTTTCGATCTGTATTCCACAGATGAAAGCAAACACGTACCATTGTCTTTCTGAGTCTGGTTTCTGTCCCTTAATGCCCTGATCTCCCGTTCCACACACTCTTCTTTGTGGCTAAGGAAAACGTCATTGGATATTTGCACTGTTTTCTTTAATACCTCTTTTGATGGACACCTGAGCTGACCCCATGTTTGCTATTGTGAACACTGCTGATCGTGGGTGTGGTATCCCTGTGGTGTGCTGACTCGGATTCCTTCGTGTATTCTCAGGAGTGGTATGGCTATAATGCTGATTTCAGTCTTTGAGGAACATCCACACTGATGTCCATGGTGGCTGGACCAGTTAAACTTCCCACCAACAGTGTACGAGGATGTCTTTTCCGCTCACATTCTCACCAGCACTATTATTGTCTGGAGAAGCACTGTCTGGGGGAGTGTATTTTCAACCTTGCCAATTATAAGGTGTGACGTTAATAGTTAGTTTTATCACGTGTTCTAGACTCTGGAGAAATGAGTAGGAGTCCTGGTACCTACCTTCAAGAGCTTCCAGCTTAGCTGGGGGAATTAACAGAGCTACAAAAAAATAGAACCAAACAGCCATGGCTTAAAACATGAAAGACTTTCTTTGGAAACAGTGGGATTAGGTTGACAGAAATAGAGGATGGAAGCTTCCAGAAGGAGGGAAGGCTACAACCAGCGCATGTTGATAAACCAATAAGAATGGGTTGGGTGAATTTGGACCCTATCTCACCTAGAAATGGGCAAAGAAATGAGCCATCAAAGCCAGGGGTGCTTCAGGGAAACTGGGGTGTGACAATACCAGTCAAGCAATCAAAACCCAGGAGACAAAAATGGGCTTTATCCAACAAAACAAACAAACACAAAAAACCGGTGCACTGAGTCCCATGAGAGGATCAGAGGGTTAGTGCAAGGCAGATCTAAAGGGAAGATGACAGAGAAATGCAAGCAGAACGCCGGGCTGGAGGTACGGCTCAGCAGTGTCAGCACCCATGTCCCGTGACTCCCAACTACCTAGAACTCCAGCTCCTATAACTGGCGCCCTCTTCAGGTCCTTAGGCACTGCACACACATGGTGCACATACAGACGTGCAGGCAAACAGGCATGCACATAAAATAAAGACCTTTGTTTATAGAAATCAGAATTCAAAACAAATTGTTAGGTCAAAACACTGCTTGGAAAAAAGAAGACAACAGAGACAAAATATGATCTGTAAAGAAATGTATACACACACAGACATACACATACACACCTATACACTCATACACACACATACATATACATACACACATACACACACATACACACATACATATACATACATATATACACACACATACACACACATATACACACACACATACAGACATACACATACACACCTATACACACATACACACACATACATACATACATACATACACACATACACATATACATACATATACACATACACACACATACATACACACATACACACACATACACACACATACATATATACATACATACAAACATACACACACATACATATACATACACACATACACACACATACATACATATATACACACACATACATATATACACATACACACCTATACACACATACACACACATACACACACATACACACACATACACACACATACATACACATACGCATACACATTCACACACACACACACACACACACACACACACACACACACACACACTTGGGGTCTCACAACATTCTGCTGGTCCTTCTGGCCCCACTGTCCAGCACTGTGGACTGCACGTGGCTGCTGTCAACACTCACAGCATGAGTCCACCTGGTCCCTCAGACAAGAGCTCAGTTTAGCACACACCACTTCCAGTCTTTTAGATGTTAACACACTCATGAACTTAACTGTAGACCCTTATCTCTGAGGTCTGGGCTTCTACCTATGTCTTTGAAACCCCAAATCAGCAGCTCTCGTGAGATTCTCAGCTTATGATGAGAACCGGTTATTAAAGACACAAACAACGGAGCTGAATGTTTTCACCTGTCATGTGATTGACAGCTAAAATTCAGCACGTGCTTTGAAGTTGTTTCTTCTCCTCTGGGTCGGAGTTTGGTAGCAGAAAATAAGGATTGGGGTCCAAGAGGGTGGGGCTTTGAAGGCTGTCTTGGTGACTTCAGTTGCATTTCTAAGTCTGTAAACCAGGGATTTGTGTTGGGAGGTGGCAGAGTTGAGCTGGTTTGCCTCGGTGACTTAAAAAACAGGAAGAGCTCTGGGTGACTCTGGGTGCAGCTCCGAGTCACTGGTCACAAGCCTTCGGTCACTTCAGAGATTCCTCGGCTGTCCTGCCTCTCCCAACATCCCCACAGGAAATGCCTTCAGTCATTTCTTCCTTGGTCACCTAAGGAAAACTTGAGTGCTAATTTTTAAATGTGCTTGTTTTGTGCTAGCATTGACTTTCTACTTTAGCCAAGGATAGTTTCAAAGTCAAGCCTTTCCTTTTATCTTACTTATAAAATCCACAGAGTTTTTTTTTCTTCTAGCACAAACTCTAAATAATTCTACAATAAGTCTACTCCTACTCTTTTGGGTTCAATTAGATCCATCCGTTCTCGATGAGGACACCATTAAGGACACTTGTCCCACCCTCGCCTAATAGACCTTCACTCTGTTTATTGGAACATTGACCTTGGGTTTTTGTTTGTTTTTTGTTTTAGCAAATGTATATCATTCTCATTTATTTTTAGCCTTTCTCATTTGTCTCTTAAATTCAGTCTCTAACTGATGTGGGACAGCACGGGAAATGACCTTTCACAGGGTGACTCCCTTTGAAGCTTCATGGTAACTTGTGCTTCTGCTGCTGCTGTCCCTGTGTATTGCAATCTTTAAACAGAAGGAGAAGAAGAAGACAAAGATAACAACCATGGCCACCACCTCCTGAGCTCTCTAGACTTTCCCAAGGGCCTCTTCCTGAAAACGGCCTTTGCTGCTAAGGGTCTTTCAGAACTAACGTTCTTCTGTCTTGACTTTTTAAACTTTAACCATGTTTAAGTACAGACATTGCCCAGCCCCCACTTGCTCTCTGCTTTTCCGAAGGCTACTCCTCACCAATTGAAGTGCATATACCTATGGACTTCCTTCTTTGTCCACCCCATCTTCTCTCGTGTGGAAACTCCACAAAGACAATGGTTCTCTTCTGTTTGATTTGTTGATGTGCCTACAACATTGCTGGCACAGAGTAAAAGACAAAAATAAAAAAAAGTGTTGAAGAAGCACATAAGCCTATTCTCTGTCTCCAGCACTGGGAATGTTTGTAGGAATAAAATATAAAATATCAAAAGCATGGGAAATAAGCCAGGTCAGGAAACAAAAAGCAAAAATATATGTCAGTTCTGAACCTAAAGAGTATCGGACCCAAGGGATAGCCTCTCATGTTTGGTTGGATAACTGTGGGTGTTAGCAGAGAGGGTTCGAAATGCTCCCAATTGCCTCACGTGGTGACACATGCCCTTAATCCCAGCACTGGGGAGTAGAGGCAGGTGAGGCCAGCCTGGCCTACATAGCAAATTCCAGGAGAGCCAGGGCTACCTAGAGAGGCTGTCTCTCTCTCTCTCTCTCTCTCTCTCTCTCTCTCTCTCTCACACACACACACACACACACACACACACACACACACACAAAACCAACCAAGCAAAGAAAAATAAGCACTCTCAACACAAAGAAATGGTAATGTCTATGATAATGGAGATGTCAATCACCATGAGATGATTACCACATATCCTGTCATACTTGAGAGTGTCACACGGCCCCTCATAAACGTGCATAATTAGTGTGTCAATTCAAATCCTTACAAAACATTTTTAAAGAGTGGTCTTTGGAAATGAGGATTTGTTGTGGAATATTATTCTAACTAGGAATATTATTTTATATTATATTATATATTAACTGGTTACATTGTTTTTGCTGTGGAGTATTAATTTAACTGTGTGAAGGTGTGTTCCTTTTGTTTATGTTGTGTTTGTTTATCAATGTAAGGATGTGTGTTTAGTTATGTAAAGATGTGTTGCATCTTTTTCACCTTGCCCGCCTAAGGCACCTGATTGATCTAATAAAGAGCTGAACAGCCAATAGCTAGGCAGAGAAAGGATATGTGGGGTTAGCAGGCAGAGAGAATAAATAGGAGGAGAAATCTAGGCTCAAAAAGAAAGAAGAAGGAAAGAATGAGGGAGACGCCCAGGGCCAGAAGCCAGCCAGATATAGAGACAACAAGAAAGTAAGAAAAGGTAAAAAGCCCTGAGGCAAAAGGTAGATAAAGAGAAACAGGTTAATTTAAGTTAAAAGAGCTAGCCAGAAACACGCCTAAGCTAGACCGAGCATTGAAAACTAATAGTAAGTCTCTGTGTCGTGATTTGGGAGCATGGTACAAGGATTTTTTTTTTTAAAAAAAGTAGCATGGTACAAGGATTTAAAAAAAAAAAAAAGAAAGCTTTTAGCATGGTAGACATGGTGACCCCACTGAGCATCAGGAGCAGACAGGCTTCTGGTAGTAAATTTGAGAGGAAGGGTCCTATACTTGGGCTAGAACTCTATTAGCAGCTGACATGTGGTAAGAAAGATGAAAGATAAATTGAGCAGGGGGTGTGGTTCAGTCAGGAGGGCACCTGCCTAGCATACACAGAGTCCTGGGCTCCATCCCAAGGTCAGCATAAAGCTGGGTATAGTGGCATGCTCCTGCAACACCAGCCAGCACTTGGAAGTAAGGAGAATCAGAAGTCCACAGTCATCCTTAGCCTCGGAGAGTTCAAGGCCAACCTGGGTAATATGAGGCCCTGTCTCTAAGTCACAAGAAAAGAAAAAATATATAATATAAACTCAGTGTATAAGTTTGTAAAAAAAAAAATAAATACGATGTTGCAGTAGAACTTGGATTTTCAGGTTTGCTAACTTTAGTTTAAGTATGATCATATTGACTATGGCCAGAAGTCTGTCGGTGGTCGTGATTGGCCTGGAGCTGCCTAGAGTCTGTGTGAGCATGGCATCTCCAGCATTCATGGCTGAGTAAAGCAGCATGTTGGTGGGAGGGTAACTGAGGACCACTGCAATGATTAATTTTGATTGACACCTTGCTTGAATTAGGAAGCACCGTGAGATTAGCCAAGCCTGGCCCTGCATAAGTCTATGAGGATGTTTCCAGTTACAGTTGCATCCTGGGGGCTCTTCTCTCATCAGCGGTGTGGTGCCGTGATGGATCCATAATAAGATAGCACTAGGGGAGGTAGCGAAAGCTAGGAGGTGGAGCCTAACCGAGGAAGTGGGTCCCTGGGACTGTGTCTGGGAGCCTCTGTCTTGCTGTGGTCACTTCCGGTTGATTTCCCCTCCATCTTCTGCCTGTCCACCATGAAGTGAAAAACCTGCTTTGCTCCGCTCCCATCACCATGATGTTCTGATCACGAACATGGGGCCAGGCAGCAGAGGACTGGGCTCTCTGAAACCTTGAGCCAAAAGACTTCTTCCCTCCTGTAGGTTGTTCATTCTCTCGGGTAGTTTGGTCACAGCTACACAAACTAACACAGATACTTTAGGAAATGCTGAAGAAGGTGGATGGGGGTAAAGGGAAAAAAAAAAAACATAAAACAAAGGAAAGATAAAGTTGGGGGAATAATGACCAGAAAACATTTAGAGACACTAAGAGCCACTGTGCTGGCTAGTCTTATGTCAACTTGATACATAAACTGGAGTTATCTAAACAGAAAGACTCTTAGGCCTCCATAAGATCCATTTTTTCAATTAATGGTTGATGGGGAGGGCCCAGCCCATGGTGGGTGGTTCTATCCTTGGGCCAGTGGTCCTGGGTTCTATAAGAAAGCAGGCTGAGCAGGCTACGGGAGCGGGGGCAGGCCAGTAAGCAGCTCCCCTCCATGGCCTCTGCATCAGCTCCTGCCTCCAGGATCCTGCCCTGTTTGAGTTCCTGTCCTGACTTCCTTTGATGATGAACAGTGATGTGGAAATATAAAGCCCCCCCCCAAAAAAAACAAAAACAAACAAGCAAACAAACAAAAACCCAAAAAACAAAACAAAACAACAACAACAAAAAACTTTCCTCCCCAACTTGCTTTTTGGTCATGGTGTTTCCTCACAGCAATAGAAACCCTGACTAAAACAGCCGTCCTTATCCTGTCCAGGGGCTTCATTCTGCACATGAGGAAACCAAGGTGAGAAATCAGGTCAAGAATCTGGTTAATAGCAGAGTTGGTGCTTGGTAGAAATCATGTCAACTGTGGGCAAATCAGAAACCGGAGGAAGAACATGGGTTGCTATGTAACCTAGGCTGGCCCCAAATTCACTGCATAGCTCAGGCTGGCCTTAAACTGATGATCCTCCTGCTTCAGTTTATGGGATGCTGGGATTACCAGAATCCTTGGCTACCAACATGTATTAAGGAATGAAGTCTAGAGCTGGAGAGATGGCCCAGTGGCTGAGAGCACTTGTTGCTGGATTTAATTCTCAGTGTCCTTATGGTGGTTCACAACTATCTGTAACTCCATTTCCATGGGATCCAAAAATAGAGAAAGGAAAGAGGAAGGAAAAGCCACAAGGAACAATTCAAACAGAAGAGCAAGCTCAGCCCTATCTGAGAGGGGAAGTGAAGATCAGCCTGGAGAAGATGGCAGACAGGAACTGGAAATCCCAGGAAAACCTGTTAGCTCCACCGTGTGTGTAACATGATCAGATACGGAACTGTGGCATATAATTAGGTTATAGAGTGACTTCAGGGGTACACCAGCAAGGACAGCAAGAGAGTAGATTGGCATGGTCAGCAGTCTTTAGAGGAAGGGGTAAGAATCAAAGCCCGAATATAGGTGGATTGAACTCAGCTCCATCAACCAACCACTAACTACAGAAACTAAAAGGATTTACCCAGTCTCTCTGAGCCTCATCTTTACAATGAAATGATCACACAGATCTCATAGGGATGCTGTAACACTAAGTGAGCAAACGTGAAAAATGTCTGGTCTGTAGGGGTCATTCGGCCACATCAGTTCTGTCAAAAGGCTTGTGTGTCAAAAGGCCTTAGTATGTGTGTTTGTCAGTGAGGTTCCCCGACTCCAGCCATCTACCACTAAAGGGTGGAGAAAATGGAATAAAAAGTCAGAGATGCTGCAGTAGATGAGAAAATCCACAAGTCCAGGATCTCTGAGCTTTGAGCATTAACGAAGCTGACCCTGCTCCACATAGAATAAATAGTTCTTAGAAGAGCTTGGAAGGGCCAGTGCTCTCTCTCCCCATCATCTCGCTGAGCATCGCACACCAGTCAAAGCACATCCGAATGCTGAGCCACACTGGACTTTACAAATAGAGGACGTGAAGGGAATGGGGTCCTGCTGATGGGCTATCCCACTAATCCTGGTTACACTGAACTTCAAGAAGGACATGAACAACGCAAAGTTGGAAGACGGCAATCGATTCTTCCTGAAGAACGGAGTGGTGGAAGCTTTCCAAGTCACCTCCAACCCTCATTGTCCTGATGTGTCCATTTGGATGTGTGCTTGTTATGCTAATTGTATCTTTTAAAGAGATGCTGGAGAAATTAAATCAGAATACCAAATTCTTACAAAATCCATCTTTTGCATTCATAGATATAAATATGCTGTTACTCAATATTTTTAAACACACATAGATTCTTCCATTTGCAAAAAAAAAATGAGCACCATGTCAAATAAAAAAATAAAAATGAGCAGCATGTCAGTTTCTTGTCAGTGAATTGCTTTCTGTTTCTCTAAAGTCAGCTCAGAAATTAAAAGTGTGCCATCCTTTCAATAAGTGAATACATGAGGGGTACTTAGTAGTGCACAAAGACGTTCGGTCGTGGGTGATGTGGTGGCCCTGGCACCCACCTTGCCCTTGTACCAAATGCTTTCATTTCCCTCCGGATCCACATCCTCCGTTGCCAAGGTGAGGCAGACGAGTCTCCGTTTCAGCCCCTCGGCTTTGATCCGCCTCAGCGCTTGCTTCCCGACGAAGTCTGCGGGCTGCAGGAACCCAAGATAATGATGATGAATGAGGGTTCCGACACCGTGACAAGGTTAGCGATGCAAGCATTTAAATTTGTCTTTGCTGTTTTCTCACCAATTACACACCAAATAAAAATACAGATTGGATCAAAAGTCTAGACAAATACGTCTTAGTGCCCAAACGACAGTACCAGCCACCCATTCCTGTGGAATGGGTTCGACTTAATGTAATAACTTGGGCAGATAATTTTACCAGAACCACCTCAGCAGAAAAGCGTAAGGCGCTGCGCTGTGCTGGTGGGTTACAAAAATGACCCCGTATCTAATGGGTCTGGACAGTGGCATCAGCTGTCTGAACAAAGTATGTCTCAATTTCTACCCATTGGAAGCTTTTTATAAGAAACAAACATTCTTTGGTATGTGATGCCAGAAAAACCCCCAAAATGCTACGTTTCCCTCTCCTTCAGAGTAACACTCCTTGGGATGTATTAACTACCAGGCTATCCTCATTAGTTCATTCAGGAGATATTTGTTTTGCCGGACTCCAAGTGAGGCCTCGTGTAGGCTGTGGGGTTACAAAATGAGTCAGATGTGGGCGTCTGTAACAAAGACCTTATTCTTGAACCCGCTCCTTAGCCCTTCCTCCTCCTTCCAAGTAACATGTGACAGATGACACTCATGCTCCAGCTTGAAGACTTTCCCATTATTAGTCACCCCACAACTGAGCAGGACACACAGGTGAGCAGTCACTGATCAGTGGGGACCCTGGGTAACAGAGAAAGGAAGATGCAGTTCTACCCAGCCAGAATGCCGGGGGACCTTGGATAAAGGAAGACAAATTCACCAGAGGCTAAGAGCGAGGACAGGGCCCAGGAGAGAGGCGTGCCCTTCAGGTGAGATGATAATAAGCCTACAGAAGCATGTCTTTAGGGCCAGAGAGGGAATTCAACACGCAAAGCTCACCTTGCTAAAAAGACATTAGAGATGCAATAAAAATTCTCAAAGTCAACTGTCACGTACACTCAAAAATAAACAAAGAACTCCACAATCCAAAGAAGCCACCTCAAACTTCTATTTCTCTACTGGTCCAGAAGGCAACAACAGTTTGTGCCAAAGATGTCCTCTGTGGCCAGCACTAAGATGGAAACATTTAGGACTGTGTGCAGTCAACCCCATGACCTCCGAGAATCAGCAGGAGGTCCTCACACCCCTTCCACCCGATGCCCCTCACCATGCCTTCCCTGATGCTAGACTCCCAGGGTGCAGCCACAGCACTGTATTGGTCCTGCAGGGATTGCAACTATAAGTTGCTGACCTGCACAGGATGCTGAAGAGGCTTCCATTACCCACGGTTTAAATACTATACAAATCCAAAGTCTAATTCTCTCTCCTTTCTTTCCCAGTGTGACCCAGATGGTGAAACCAGCTTTATTACAAACCCAGAGCATGAAAACATAAAGATCAGCACGTGAGCTAGTTACTATGTGAAGAGTTGAAAAGGGAAACTCACAGGAAGGATTTGACTTATTTGGATTCATAGATAAATTTTAAAAATTAAAAATTAAAAAACAAGTTTTATAAGCAAATTAAGTATACAGCGTGGGCTGGTAGAAAGGCTCACAGGCATGTGCCACCAATCCTGGTGACCTGTGTTTGATTCCCCAGAACCCATAAACATAGCAAAGCCTCTGTGTGTGAGCCCACACACAATAAAAGAATAACTGTAAAAAAAGAATGCATACTATACGGTCAATGCTTACTGTAGAACCTGGAAAATACAGACGACACAAAGCAACTGCCGTGTCCCCGGGGATCACCCCTACACACCACCCATTGTGATGAGCATTTTGTTACATTTATTTAATATCCTCTGTGCAATGGTTAGTCTTGTCAACTTGACAGGGCTTAGAATCCTCAAGACAAGTCCCAGAACATATCTGTGCAGAATTAGGTTCCCTGAGGTGGGAGGACCCACTTCAACTGTGGGTGACACCGTTCCATAGGCTCTGGACCCAGGCTGAATCAAAAGGAGAAAGGGAGCTGACCCTGGCGGCCCTCTCTGCTTTGGCGTGTGTGTGTGTGTGTGTGTGTGTGTGTGTGTATGTGTGTGTGTGTGTAAAGGTTTTTCTAAACATTTATTAATGTATTTGTGTGTTGGGGAGAGGTGAGTGGGTGGCTGTGTGTGCCACAGTGTACTGTGGAAGTCAGAAAGCAAGTTGAGGGAGTCAGTTTTTTCCTTCTACTATGTGAGTTCTCAGGGATTGAACTCAGGTCCTCAGGACTGGCACCAAGCACCTTTATCCAGCAAGCCATCTTGCCGGCCCTTCCTCTGCTTCCGTACTCTGAATGCAATGTGAGCAGTTGCTTCGGGCTCCTACCGCCATGGCGGTCTGTTCCCTCGGTCTGTGACCCTAAATACACCCTTCCTTCCTTAAGACACTTTTGCCAGGAGACTTTATAATAGCAAAAGGAAAAGTAACTAATATGCTCTATATATTTATAGTCTGTACTTTTCAGATAAGAGTACTGTAAACATTTTTATATATTTGCCTCTAACAAGAACAGTGGTTATATAAATGATACAAAAAAAACCATTTATTTCAAACTTTTTCAAACCTTCATTCTCTTTTGTTACTTTACAGCCCATCTGCTTGGGTTATGAAATTGAAATCATAGGAAACTAATGTTACTACAGCTAAACTCTGTATCTCCAGATACAGAAGAGAAACTGTATAATGGCAAAGACTTCTGCTCTGTTTTTAAAGACCATTTGCTACAACTGATGAATGATGGCAGGGGTTGGTTATAATCTCTGTCTTCCTAGGAGACAACATCTGTGGAAATAAAACAAAAAGGCCTATGATTGGCTAGAAAACACTCACACAGGAGTGGCTAGCGCCTTACATGGTGTGATTTGCAGAATGCCAATGGCTCTTAAATTGTTTGATGTAGTAATCCTCACAGTGACTCTGCGGTAGTATTGGGCAGGTACACCAGGTCACAGAACAATGACTTGAGGCTCAATCACATGGCAACAGAAACCAACATCTGAAGGTTTTGTCCATATTTTTAAAAAAATCTGTATCAGAATGCATGGCTGATAGAAATACTCAAAATGCTGAGTTATAGATGGTGGTTCATGTCTGTCGTCCTAGCACTTGGGATGTAAAGGCAAGAGGATTTTGAGTTCGAGGCCAACCTAACCTACATAGTGAGACCTTATCTCAAAATAAAATCAATAAATCAATAAATTTTAAGAGGCAAAATTAACCTGTAAGCCCAAGGACAAGGTACTGGGAGTTGTCGTTCTTGAGAAATAACAAGCCATATGTTTTTACTTCCCTAAACAGGTTTGTTTGAAAACAATGCCCTGACAACCAAATCCTCACTGCTCACACATCCTGTGATGGTTCAACGTGATCGGACTGAGAGATGCTGAGGATGTTTGTAAAGCACACCTTGGTGAGTCTGCCGGGGCATTCTCAGAGATTAGATCATGAGAGCTCTGACGTAATGGTTTAATCGAGGATGAATTCAGAATTCGCTTAGACCTATGGGAGTTGGTGGGCCTGGCTGTAGGCGATTGGTTCCCTTGGTTCCCTTCTGTAACTCCAGTTCTGCTCTGCTCCCTGGTGGCCATGAGGTGGAGAAGTCCCTTCCCATAGGCTCTCACTAGCATGATCTTATACTCCAATATATGAACTGAGCTCTCTGAAACCGTGAGCTGAATAAATTCTTCCTCTTTTGGGTGGTTTCTGCTGGGCATTTTGTCACAGCAATGAGGACAGTCACAGAGTGAAGTCAGTCCCTGCCCCTTCCCAATCTTAAAGTGCAGGCATGATGTTTCATCCCTGTTGTATTTGGCTTACTTCCTGAGACTGTAGACTTGACTCTACTACCTACTAATTCATTATAAATGAGAAGAAATGAGTCTGAAGTCAGTGCTGTAATTAGAAGTGGTGCTTTCGGAATGACCCAAGAACAGAAATACATCTGTTTAATGAGTCATTGATGAATTACCTATATAAACAGCAGTTAATGTACAGATTCCTGAGGCACCAAGGCTTCAACTTACAAATAGTCTAGACTATTTTTTTTAGTGTACTACTTTTAAATATCAATAAGTCATTAAGGCAGCCACCTATAATACACACTAAATATAACATCCATATACGTACACACACACACACACACACACACACACACACACACACACACACAAAGTAGGCTTTAAGTGAAAGGTAATTACTCATCTTCTATTAGCCCTGCTAATGGCATGCATGTTACCCGAATGCTGATATAAATTAAAATAAATTAAACCAGTGTATTTTGGGGAGTGATTCTTAGGGAAATGAAGTGTTTGAAGACACAGTCAAATCTGACCACTGCAGTGGGGCAAGATCTGGACACAGAGTTGGGAGAGGGGCCTACCATAGACCAGAGGAAAAAATAAAGTCTTGGGCCTTTCTTTCCCATTTATAGGGTAAAACCGCCATCAAAAAATTCAAGAATGTCATCAGTTTAAATTAAGTTTTTGATTCATATCCTTGAAACTCAAATATTAAAAGCTCCAAAGACAGAAATGACTAAGTTTCACATCTTGCATCGCCGAATCCCCAGGAACCAGGCATGGGCACCCAATCCTGTTCTGTGTTTTTCAGCCACTGGTTACCAGCTCCTCCAAAGGGCGGAATGAGGATGAGAATCCAGGTGACAGCTCCTGTCACTGTCCCTCATGCACACTGGAAAGCTTCTTGTTTAAAATGGGCTCAGAGAAATCACTGAAGGCAGCCCGGAGGAGGCCTCCTTGTGAAGTTCGTGGCCATCGCCAGCCTGAGACTACGTTAACTGTCGCATCCTTTGGTCAGCTGTTCGGCGCCCTGTGCATCTGGGTGTGACTCAGAGATGCTGGGGAAGGCTGCATCCTGGGCTCACTCATTTGGGGAAAGGGTTGACTTGGTCTGCATCCCATCAAGACAAACCACAGCCTCACTCGATTCCGACTCAGAGTTAGACCTCAGAAGCCTTTGAGCGGCTTGTGACTTGGGCCAGTCTACAAGAACTGCAAGGCCGGCCAGTCAAGGCTGGAGGGAGATTGAGCAAGAAAGCTCAAGCCCGGGCAGCCCTGGTGTGCTTTTACTGCCACACAGCCAAACATGTCGTCAATAGATCCTTTGTAGCGAAGTGTTAAATCACGAGTTTAGCCGCTGTTGTTGGCTGGGAAATGAAATCTCCCACATACATCAAGTTTTCACTCTCGGCCCTTAGCACAGGTGGCCGAGGCACATCTCAACTCGCATTTTCCTAGCCAAAGTACTAGCCAGAAGAGAATTCCTTCTCAAAAAAAAAAGTCTTTAAGGGAGCAAGAAAAGGGACTCTGGGAGGTACAGGGAAGGAGAGGATAGAAGAGAAACGCAAGGAACAAGTACAGTGTCACACACCTGGAATCCCAGCACTTGAGAGGTTGAGGCAGGGGGATGACGGGTGTAGAGCCAATTTTGGACTAAGTAGCGAAACCCTGTCTCAAATCCCAACAAGACAATCTGTAAACTGAGGAAAACATTAAAAACATGCCTAAGGCAGACCAATAACGAGGGTAATTACCATTTAAACCAAATTCAAATTTTTTGAAAACTAAAGTAGTCCCTATTATACGTGTTCTGTGACTTTCATTCCATTCAGTTTTAAGGAAAATATTAGGGTTTGAAGCTTAGGACTCAAAAGAAAGCTGTGGGCTGGATGCGTGACCTTACCAGGTACACTTTTACATTTAACTTCAGCAGCAGCTAAAGTTTTAATATTCTCACAGTACAATTGATCATTTGCAAATTCTGCAAGTTCAATCAACTACACACCAAAAGAAAAAAGAAAAAAAACACACTTGTGTTGAACTTCTATGAGCATTTTTCTTATCATTTCCTAAACATTACACTATGGCTCCATTTGCATATCATTTGGGTTGTATTACGTGTTGTGTGATTTGAAGCATACAAGAGGATGTGGAGGGCTCAGAACTGGGTTCCTACACTGTTTTCTAGATGTGTTTGAGCCCATGGAGATTTCTGTATGCTAGAGGGGCCGAGTCTCCACTACCCACCCATCACAGGGACAGCTGGAGTTTTCATCTCTCTCTAGGGCAGAGAGATAAACGAGTATCCGTTTGGTGTTTTGAATATATGCAAAGCAAACAGCTCTTAAGGAAATAAGCATGAAGAACAGAGCAAAGCTTTGCTACCTACATCTCCTCTCAGGCTCATAGCCTGCTTGGGAGGTTTATGTTTTCGTCATTATCTAAGTAAGAGTGCTTGTAGATGAAATACTTTGTCTTAGACGGGCAAGTGGAACAGAAACCACTGAAGTCTGTCAGCAGCCCAGACTTAGCTGCCACTTAGAGTGCCGGGTTGAGCTGAAGAGGCAGCCAGTGCTCTGAGCATGATGAACACTACTACCCAGGGCAGGCCCACAGGAGTTCCCGACACCCCTTGCCTTTAATTTCCACGCACATCTGAAGAGCCCAAATCCATGCTCCCCGAACAGAGCTCCAAACCCACCGGCACAGCTGCGTTCCAGACCTTCCCACTCAGTTATTTCACACCCACAAACCCTTCCAGTTTGCCAGCCACATCTGTCCTTTTTCCAGTGCTGACAATGTCCCCTGTCTTTCCCCCCCGCCCCATGGCGCCTCGGGTGAGCGCCATGCTACCTCCTAATAGCGCTCACATTATTTCCTTCTCCACCCCACAGCCTCTGCTTAACCGAAACCTTTGCCCTTTCTCCACTGGCCTCCTTCAGTAATTGGGGAAAAGATCTTCCTGTCACACCAACAACTTTCTTTTAATCAGTTTCCCATCACCAGAATGTCACTTCTTGCTCAAAAGCCTTAAATCACTCCTTAGCTCCCCTTTCTGATGGGTACCGCTGCATTCCTGACAGCATTTCTGGACACTACTTTCAACAGAATACATGTACTGAAAATTCTTCGTGTGCCAGTTCCGAGTTAGGTGTTGAAGATAAAATAGCAAACCATATTTTGTATTGCTAGCACCTGAATTGAACTGTAGCGTTCTATTCAAAATACATAAATAGAATAAGTTTACTTTTTGAACAAGTAAAATAATTTCAAATGCTCAAGACCTACAAGGAGATCATATCTGTGAAATTTATGTTGGATTCCATACTTTAGAAATGATCTAATAAAACCTGAAAATATCTTAAAAAGATCAATTGTAAACACCAAGTTAATTTTACGCCTAAAGCGAAAGACTTAACATTAGGAAATAAATATCGTTCAACAGATAACAAGTAAAAAAGAAAAGTTAGCTGATTAGATGTAGAAAAACCCTTTAATAAAACTAATATTTACTCCCAACTAAAAGAAAACATTTAGCACTAGGAACAGAAGGAATAGCCTCAACCTGATACAAAGTGGCTATGAAAACCTATTGAACACTGTCCCTGGTGTCCACAGTGAACACTGTCCCTGGTGATGGGGGTGGACACTTTCCACACGAGGTCAGGATCAAGGCAAAGGTATTTGTCGTCACCACTTTCATGCAGCTTTGGTGAAGGTTAAGCCAGTGGAGTTTCTAAGAGGTGCAGTAAGGCAAGAAAAAGAAATAGAAGACTTTAAAAGAAACAAAGAAAAGCTATATTTTTATATGACATGGTTGTCTGTGTAGAAGATCTCATAGAACCTGCAAAAAAGATCTACTAGAACTACTGAGTAAGAATGAAAGGTACAGAAGCCAATTGTATTTGTGTGCGTCTGTACGTATGTATGTGTGTGTAGAGGTGTGTATGTGTGTGTATTCTTGTAGGGGGTGCATATGTATGTGTTGAGTGTGTGTATATGTGTGTGTGCAGGTCTGCGGGTGTGTGCATTCTTGTAGAGGGTGTGCAGGTGTGTGCATTATTGTAGAGGGTGCATGCGTACGTATGTGTGGAGTGTGTGCATGTGTGGGTGTGCAGGTGTGTGCACTCCTGTAGAGGGCATGTGTTTGTGTGTGTGGAGTGTGTGTATGTGTGGGTGTGCAGGTGTGTGCACTCCTGTAGAGGGCACGTGTTTGTGTGTGTGGAGTGTGTGCATGTGTGGGTGTGCGGGTGTGTGCACTCCTGTAGAGGGCATGTGTTTGTGTGTGTGGAGTGTGTGCATGTGTGGGTGTGCAGGTGTGTGCACCCCTGTAGAGGGCACGTGTATGTGTGTGGAGTGTGTGCATGTGTGGGTATGCAGGTGTGTGCACTCCTGTAGAGGGCATGTGTTTGTGTGTGTGGAGTGTGTGTACGTGTGGGTGTGCGGGTGTGTGCACTCCTGTAGAGGGAATGTATATGTGTGTGTGGAGAGTGTGTATGTGTGGGTGTGCAGGTGTGTGCACTCCTGTAGAGGGCACATGTATGTGTGTGGCGTGTGTGTATGTGTGGGTGTGAGGGTGTGTGCACTCCTGTAGAGGGCATGTGTTTGTGTGTGTGAAGTGTGTGCATGTGTGGGTGTGTGGGTGTGTGCACTCCTGCAGAGGACACATGTTTGTGTGTGTGGAGTGTGTGTATGTGTGGGTGTGCGGGTGTGTGCACTCCTGTAGAGGGCACGGGTATGTGTGTGCACCCATGGAAACTAGAGATTGATGGTGGGTGTCTTCCTCTATTTTCCTCCGACTTGTTTTCTGAGACAAGGTTTTGCACAGAACCTGGAGCCCACTGACTGGACTAGAACTTTGGACAGCCAGCCCCCAAGACCCTCTTGTTTCTGTCTACCCAGTACTGCGATTACATGTATACACAGCCATGCCGGGCTTTTCAGGAGCTGAGAACTGAAACTCAGGTCCTCATAACACGGGCAGCAGCACTTTTCTGACCAAGCTATCTCCCAAGCTCCCAGTTGTATTTCTGTAGATTAACAATAAGCAACTGAAAATTGAATTTAAAACACCATTTATGATCGTATTACATTATGAAATACTTAGGTATGAAAATGTACGAAGATGCACAGATATATATGGGAATCTACAAAATATTTTCGAGAAAAATGAATGATGCTCTAAGTGGGCACAGAAATATACATTGTTCAAGTGTTGAAGACTTGAATTAACCTATAGATACAGTGTATTTCCAGTCAAAATTCCAAGGGCTTTTAAAAATCAATTGACACACTGATTCTACAATTTATGGAAAACCAAAAGGACCTAGACTAGCCAAAATTAATCTCACACAACCTATAGTAATTGAGGCAGTGTGATATTAGTATCAGGAAACACTCGTAGTTCAATGGCACATGGCAAAGCCCAAAAATAGGATCTACGAACGTACACGAGCTGAGTCCTCCAGATCTGTGAAGTCGGTGAGTGCAGACAAGGCAACCTTTTCAACAAATGCTGCTGGAGACTGAAGAGCCACGTGCAAATGAACTTAATCCACACCTCACAGCTGATATAAAAATCAACTAAAAGTGGATCATAATTCTAAAAATGAGAAGGTGGTTTCCAACTTTGTTTCAAAATAAACCATTTTTTAAATGTTTACAATTTCTAGAAGAAAACACAGATGGCTATCGCCAAAAACTTTGGGTTAAGCAACAGTTTCTTAGACATGAGTTAAAAACATCATCGGTAAATGATCAATTGAGGGCCAGTGAGATGGCCCAGTGTGTAAAGGTACTTGATGCCAAGCCTGAGGACCTGAAATTAATCCCCAGGACCCACATAGTGGAAGAAGAAAATCATCAAGTTGTCCTCTGGCCTCTAAGTCACATGTATGCCCTCCCCCACAATCATCAATCAATTAATGTGAACCGTATTAAAGATCAATTGATAAAGGCTTTAAATTTTATAAATTAAAAACTCTGAAAGACACAGTTCAACAAACAAAATAATAAGATGCAAATTGCAAAAATATTTACAAAGCATGTACCTGATAAAAATTTACATGTAAAATGTAAGGACCTTGAACAACTCGGCAATAAGAAAGTAAACTCCACTGAAAATGGGTAAGAGATCTCACCAGACACTTGCCGAAGAAGAGACAGAAGTAGTAGACAGAGAAATAAAAAGATGCTCAACATCATTAGCCATGAAGAAAACAAATTACAGCCACTCCACACTTCATAGAATAGCTCCAGTTAAAGAGACTGACCAGAGCCCAGCGGCGGTGGTACACGCCTTTAATCCCAGCACTCAGGAGGCAGAAGCAAGCAATCTCTATGAGTTTGAGGCCAGCCTGGTCTACAGAGCAAGTTCCAGGACAGTCAAGGCTATAGAAAATCCCTGTCTCAAAAAAAAAAAAAAAAAAAAAAAAGAAAAGAGAAAGAAAGAAGAGAAAAAGAGAGACCGACCAGGATAACATCTGACAAGGCTGTAGAGAGAGTGAAATTCCTACATGTAGTTTGTAGAAATCTAAAACAAAAATGATGCACTTTGTAAAAATCAGCATCTTAAAACCTTAGCATAGGGGCTGGTGAGATGGCTCAGTGGTTAAGAGTACTTGCTGCTCTTCCAGAGAACACGGGTTCAATTCCCAGCACCCACATGGCAACTAACAAACCAGTTACAGGGAATCTGACACCCTCTTCTGGCCTCCATGGGTACCGCATGCACATGGTGCATATACATAAGTACATACACACACACATACACACACACACACACACACACACACACACAGAGGCAAACATACATATAAAAATAAATCTTTAAAAAAATAAAATAAATACAATATATCCTTGCCATTTGACTCAATAGTTATCCTCCCAGGTATTTATCCGAGTGAAAAGAAAGCATATGTTCATAGAAACAGTTGTACAGAAATGCTGCTAGCACGGTGACACACACCTGTAATCCCAGCACTTGGAAAGTAGAAGCAGAGCGGGAGAAGAAAATCATCGGTCAAAGTCATCCCCAGCGAGTGGGTGAAGAGCCACCCTGGGCAACATGAAACACCGTTTCAAAATAAATATATTTAAAAAATGTTTATAACAGCTGTGTTTGTAATAGCCCTAAACTGAAGCAACACAAATGATCAGCAACAAGTCCGTGTTTCAGCAAACGGCAGTCCAGAAGATGGACTACGGCGTACCGTCAAAAGCAGTGAGCTGTTGCTGTGTCAGCAAATGCAGTGGGTTTGCAGCCCGATGCATGCAAAGCCAAAGCATGAAGAAGCAGAGAGAGCTTTGCTACCTGCAGTAGACAAGAACAGCACTGAGTTATTTCCAAAATAACATCCTTCTCAAACAAAAGAAGCCCATGCATACTTATGTAGAGGTTGGCCCATGGCTGAGCATGCTTGGTTGAAAGTCTTAATTTGAGAAAGATAGTAGACACATTTTTTGATTTCTTAGCTCAAGGATATGGATCATATATTTAAATGTTAAAATGGTGGACAAAGGGGCCTCTGAGCATGCTCAGTTTTCAAGTTCTGGCTGGAAATAAAGGAAAGGACATTTTGAAGTTACAATAACATAGGAGTTTGCCAACAAAGACTCCTGCTGCATCTTGCAACTAACATGTAACAACATGAATGACTCTTGACTTACGCTGACCCATATCCAAAAGTGTATATGGCATATATACACTTGAATCTTTGTCAACTTGACATAGCCTAGAATCACCGGGAGAGAGTCTTGATGGGGATTGTCTGCAATGAGTTGGTCTGTGGGCATTTCTAGGGGCAAGACTTGTCGTAATTGATGTGGGAAGACCCAGCCCATTTTAGGCAGAACCATTCCCTTGGGCAGGGCTTTCTGAACTATGTGGAGAAATCAAACTTAATACATCTAGTCTCCCTCTGCTGTGCACGTGACCAGCTCACTCCAGTTCCTGCTGCCGTGACAACCCCACATGATGGACTATAACCTGGAATTGAGGGCTAAAATAATCTCTTTCTTCCCTAAATCACTTCTTGTCGGGGTATTTTACCACAGCAACATAAATGAAACTAGATCCCTGTTTAATTCCATTTATATAGATGTTCCATTTATTCCAAAAGATGCCAAAATAAATTATAGTGACAGAAAACAAATAAATGGGTGCCAGGGATAGGGTGGAGCTGTAGGGAGGTTTGGGAGGTAGGGATTACCAAGGGTTGTGATTATTCCTTTTGCCTCTGGGGTAAGGTATATGCTAGCTTTATTGCAGCTATAATTTCATTTGGGTATGCATATCAAGCCTTTCAAACTGTTTACTTCAAATGCCAATGATTTTGTGTTCAATATGCTGTTCAAATAAAAGTAATATACATAAAAGAAAAATAGTCTAAAATTACTTAAAATTTATTCAGAGACCAGAGCTTCCACAGATTTAAAAGTTTTAAAGCAGTTAGTGAAGACCACACTTGAGCTTTTAGGGTAGAAATATTGTTTCATAACTGAAATTGGATATATATGAGGATGATAATTCAATAGCCGTTAGTCTAATATACTCTGACAGGTGTTCTGGGGATGGTAAAATATACTTCAGCCCGGGCTTAACTCCTCTTCTTCCCTTTTTTCCCCTCATCACTTAGCAGTGAAGGTGGGTAGGAGGGTAAGAATGGCATAATTAAAATGGTACAATTATATGGCTCATAAAGAAACAGAATGGCTCCACCCACTACGCAAAGTGGCATTTTGTAGACTTTGAGACTTGCAGAAGGAGGTTTCGTTTTACAGATTAGGAATCTCAGGTACAAAATGAAATTAAATCGTTCTCTCGGGCTTCATCGATAGGGTAGAAGGGCTTTGAAAAATATCCAGGGGCCCGGCAGTTAGAAGTACTTGCTGCTCTCACAGAGAACCCTTGGTTCTGTTTCCAGCACCCACGCTGGACAGCTCAGCCGTCTGCAACTCAGTTCAAAGAGATCTGACACTCTCTCTTCTGACCTCCATAGGTAGTAGGTATGCACATGGTGCACATATATACATGAGTGTTACTTGTACTTATAAATATAAATAATAAATATTTCTTAAATCCAGGGGCTGGAGACGTGACTCAGTGGGTACATGGTTTGCCCTGCACTATGAGGACCTGAGTTTGGATGTCCTCTACTCACAAAAAGCCGGACACGGGAATATGCAACCCCAGTACTCCTATGGCAACTTGGGAGGTAGAGGCAGGAGAATCCCAGGACACTCCTTGGCCAGCTGACCCAGTGTACACAGTGGTGCACAAAAGAGACCCCACTTCAAACAAGGTGGAGATGAGGACCAACACCCGAAATTGTCCTCTAACCTCCACACCAGTACCACAGCATGGGTGAACCCTGCCCCCTACACACACACACACACACACACACACACACACACACACGCACGCACGCACGCACGCACGCACACACGCACACACACACACACACACACACGTTTTAAAAAACCTATCCAGGACTTGTGCTGTGATTCAGTGACGGAATGCTTGTCTTGCAGGTATGAGATATGAGACCCTCATCTCAATCCCTACCTTCTCAAGGGAAAATAGCCACTTGCTGTACACTTATAAGAACGAAGATGTGGGGCACAGTATTAGTGCCATGCCACAACCAGGACAGGCCACAGACCTGCTAACTTCCTTCCGACACTGCAGGCCCCACAGCACGGCGCTCTGCTCAGTCCTACTGTTCTGCTGTCTAGTCTTAAGACCACCCTGGGTATGGGGTAAAAAGAACTAAGACAGTATCATCATCTTCGTGCGTTAAAAAAGAAAATGAAACAACTCAAAACAACACGCCAGGGGGCGCTGTGAAGCCATCTGGATCCTACTTTTAGAATATTGGGTGTGGTGGGGGCTGACAAGGTGGCTCAGAGGTAAGGACACTTGCTGCCAAGCCTACTAACCTGAGCTGGATCTCTAGAGCCCAAAAGGAGAAAAACAATTCCTACAAGTTGTCCTCTGAGCTCCACACATGATGTGGCAAACACACACACCCTCTCCCTCCCCAAAACAAATACACACAACAAAAACTTTAAAAGAATAACATTGGCTTTGGGACAGGTCGGGTGTTTTCAAAATAACTACATCAGAACAGCTACATTCAAACAAATCATTGAAAGTCAACTGTGGCAGCACACACTTGTAGGATCAGTATGCAGAAGGAGGAGAGGCGGGAATTGCCACAGATTTGAGGCTAGCCTGGGCTACACAGCAAGACTCTTGTGAATGCAGGGCAAGCATTCTCCATTACCCTGCATCTCCAGTTCTCCTCTTAACTCTCCCTCTGATTCCTTGCTCTTCTGTGTGTGTGTGTGTGTGTGTGTGTGTGTGTGTGTGTGTGTTACTGTATACACGGGTATGAGTTTGTATGTGTTCAGGTCCAGGTGAACATGTGTGCACACAGAGGTTATAGGTTGATGTCCGGTGTCTTCCTCCATCAGTCTGTGCTGGCTTAGTTTCATGTCAACTTGATACAAGCTAGAGCGATGGTTCTCAACCTGTGGGTCACAACCATCGGAAAACACCTATTTCCAACGGCCTTAGGCACTGAGGCGCTGCTCGGTCGCAGCATTACAGTTATGAAGCAGCCATGAAAATACATTTATGGTTGGGGGTTCCTCAGTATGTGTCTTCCAATGGTCATGACCCACAGGATGAGAACTGCTGAGCTAGAGTTATCTGAAAGGAGAGACCCTCAATTGAGAAAAAAATGCTTCTATAAGGTCTGGCTGTAAGGCATTTTCTAAATCAGTGACTGATGGGGGAGGGCCCAGCCCATGGTGGGTGGGGCCATCCCAGGGCTGGTGGTCCTGGGTTCTATAAGAAAGCAGGCTGAGCAAGCCATGAGGAGCGAGCCAGTAAGTAGCACTCCTCCACAGTCTGTGCATCAGTTCCTGCCTCCAGGTTCCTGCTCTGTGTGAGTTCCTGCCCTGACTTCCTTCAGTGATGAACAGAGATATGGAAGTGTAAGCCGAATAAACCCTTCCCTCCCCAAGTTGCTTTGGTCATGGTGTTTCATCTCAGCCATAGTGACCCCCAACTAAGACACTCCCATCTTATTTTTTGTGACTTGGCATCTCAGTGAACCTGGATCCTCTCTTTCTGCCCAGTGCCTGGGTTACAGGTGCACACCGCCATGCCTGCCTCTTAACTTGGAGGCTGAGGTTCCAAACGCAGATCCTTATGTTTACACTGCAGGTACTTTCGGCCTGGTCTTATGCAGCCCAGAGTGGTCTTCCACTCACAGCAATCCTCCTGCCTCAGCCCTCTTTCATTTTTTTTTTATTTTGACTCTAGGTCTCACTACATTGCCAAGGTGGCGTTGCAGTCATCTGTAGCTCAAGCGGGGCTTGAACTTGAGACCCTCCGGTCTCAAACCTAGAAGTGGCTGGGATTACAAATGACTGGGATGTGTCATCCAGCCTGGCTAAAATTCGTTTCAATTCAAGTAGGGTGGAGAATGGACCTGGGGTTGTGGATAAATGTATAAGAAAAAAAAAACTGCTCTACCTAAGCACATCCCTCTGGGTACTTAACTCTCTGGCTCTAGACATGAACGGAAGTTTGGTAATCGCAGGAGAGAAATCCCAACGAATGCCTATGGTGTCCAGAAGCAGTTGCTTTAGTGATTAGAATAATGTATCGCTCCATTCCCAAAGCTAACCAAATGCTGCCGATTTCCTCCCCGCATAAACTTCTTTTGGAATGAATCAAAATACCATGAGAACAATGGTAAGACTTACTTTGCTAGAGGAGGTTTGGTTTTAAAAAGCAAATTTTTGATTGGGTTGACCAATTTCGCTGGTTTGAAATTCTTCCTTTGAGGTGCTACCGCTCACGTCCACGAGATGGCAGTGCCGTGCCCCGCGGCCCCTCCTGCAGAGCAGTGTTTCCAGAATACAGGTATCATCCTGAGTGAGGTAACCCAGACTCAGAAGGACAAACATGGTATGTACTCACTCATGAGTGGATACTAGATGTAAAGCAAAGGATGACCAGATGACAACCCACAGCTCCAGAGAAGCTAGATAACAAGGAGGACTCTAAGAGGGACGCATGGATCACCCAGCAAAAGAGAAATAGATGAGATCTACATGAGCAAACTGGGGGTGAGGGGGGGTAATGGAGGGCAGGGGATGGGGGAATGAGAACATAAGGGAATGGGAGGTTCGAGCTGGAGCAGGGACAGAGTGAGAGAGCAAGGAAAGAGATACCATGATAAATGAAGACACCATGGGAGTAGGGAGAAACAGAGTGCTAGGGAAGTTCCCAGGAATCCGCAAGGATGACCCCACCTTAGACTACTAGCAATAGTTGAGAGGGTGCCTGAACTGGCCTCCTTGGGTAATCAGATTAGTGAATTTGCTAACTGTAATCATAGATCCTTCATCCAGTAACTGATAGAAGCAAATGCAGAGACCCACGGACAGGTGCCAGGCGGAGCTCCAGGAGTCCAACCAATGAGAGAGAGGAGGGATTCTATGAGCAAGGGACATCGAGACCATGACTGGAAAAAGTACAGAGACAACCAGCCAAACTAGTGGGAACTCATGAACTGTGAACCAGTAGCTGAGGAGCCCCCATGGTACTGAACTAGGCCCTCTGGATAAGCGAGACAGTTGTTTAGCTTGAACTGTTTAGGGGACCCCCAGGCAGTGGGATCGGGCCCCATCCCTGGTGCATGAGCTGGCTTTTTGGAGCCCAGTGCCAATGGTGGGAGACTTTGTACAGCCTTGGTTCAGGGGGAGGAGCTTGGACGTGCCTAACTGAATGTACCAGGCTCTGCTGACTCCCCATGGGAGATCTTGCCTTGTTAGAGGAGGGAATGGAGGGTGGGTTGGGGGGAAGGTTGGGGGTGGGAAGAGGGTGGAGGGGGGGATCTGTGGTTGGTATGTGAAATGAATAGAAAATCTCTTAATAATAAAAATTTAAAAAAAAAAAAAAAAGAACTCGACCCACAGCCTGACTTCCTGGGAGGCACCAGAAGTGAATCTTTAACCTGGGGCTTAGCAAGAGGCATAAACAGTATTTAATAAATGTACACTAAATGGATGTGTGTGCATGTGTGCATGTGAGTGTGCATGTGTGAGTGTGCGTATATGTATATGTGTGATGTGTGTGTATCTGAGTATGTGTGCATGTGTGCGTGTATGTGTTTGAGAATTATGAATGTGTTTTTGAATGTGCATTGTGTGAAACTGTGTGAATGTGTGTGTCAGGGTGTGAGGAAGTATGAATGTGCTCATGTGTGTGTTTGAGTATGTGTGCATATGTGCGTGAATGTGTGTTTTTGAGTGTGCATATGGATGTGTGTGTGTGTGTGTGTGTGTGTGTGTGTGTGTGTGTGTATGTGTGTGTGGTGTGTCTTTCTCATAAACCAGTGCCAGGAAGGAGCAGAGCTGGTAATGGAGATTCCTGTTTTCCATTTTCTCTTTCTCCACTTCCTCAGTGGTTCTGACAAGGACACAGTTCACTTAACAAAGCCAGATGACTGATCCCTCCCCCACTTGGCCCCGTAAATCGGACACGCAGCCATGTTCACCCTATGCTAAAATGAAAACGTTGTTATAACAAAAACACGCCTGAGGATGGTCTCATTTATAAGAGAGTCTGTGTAAGTTCCATAACATATGTTGTGAGGGGGAAACCCGGGCAGATCTTCAGGTCCACCAAGCCCGTATGAGAGACGACGGCAGTGGAGAGCCAGAGCCAAAGCTGCTCCACACTGACTTCAGACCTGGGCTAAGGGACACTCTTCTCAAGCAGAGGAAATGCCAGGCAGTCCCCAGCCTCACCCCTAGCTCAGACAGCCGCCTTCCCATATCATCTCACTGTGGTCACTGTCCTGTGATAAATAGTTAAAGATTTTGCAGAGGATTCCAATTATTTGCTTTGGGGGTAAAGGAAGGGAAGAAATGATTTCAATAAAGTTCTCAAGTTTTTTTTTGTTTTGCTAGCTTTGCTTCATTATCAAAAACAAATATTCCCCTGTATCCACTCCAGCCTCTGCCTGGCCTCAGTTTTCCAAAGCAATGTGGATTTGGATATTATTATCCTTTAAAATGTTACAGAATGTCTGCTAAGGGGCTTTGTAGGGGAACATCTTTCTGTACACTAAATGTCTGAGTAATTTTTTTGATTCTTAGGCACAGGACATGACTTAACAAGTTACAATAGTTGATTTCCAGAAAGTGGCCTCTCCCTGTAGACGGCTGCAAAGCTGTGAATCCCCCAGGGAGGCTCTCGGGCAGCTGATCAGACCTAGTCACTTGCCCGAGAACCCAGCCTGTGTCTCTACCATGAGGTTGAGAGCAGCCAACCATCTGAATCCATCCCATGGTGGAAAAGACCCAGCTCAGTCAGGGCTGAGTCCTCAGGCTTCACAAATTCCCACCCAACACAGTCATTAAGAACTAACTCTTTGACATTTGAACAAGAACCAATAATTCAGCACCAAAAACCACATCATGCATCCAAATCAGTATCTATTAAACAATTTGCTTTAGAGCTCAGCTTTGCTTATTTGATTGTATCATTTAAAAGAGCTAATAAATTCCTATGTTCACCTGCTGATCGTCGCAAAGAAGGACTTAAAGCATCCACTTTCAATATGAAGACATCATTCATCTAGGCCTTCTTCTCACAATAATATCCAAAACACGGAAACAGAATTGATTCTCCCTCCACCTCTCAGGGCTAGCAGCAGAAAGCTGGGCACTTTAAGGAGTCAGGCATTTTTATCTATATTTTAAACAGCCAAACACAGACTTCTGTCACCACAAGGAGCAATCTGCTGCTGGGAGCTGCCCAAATTCCTAGCACCTGCTTTCCCTAGTCTAGAGACAGATGGCGCCTCATAAAAATAAAAGCCAGGGAAAATGCACAGAGAAGACGGATTCCTTTAAGAACTCGTTCTGGGGTCCTTGTTCCTAAAATCCAGCGCTACAAACACACATACTTCCTGTTGATACTTTAGCTGGGAATTTGGGAACTGATGCAAAATGTTAAAAAAAAAAAAAAAGTTCCCATAGCCTGGTTTATAGACACATGTTTACATATTCCCACAGGAGAGAAAGCCGACCTAGGGATTAAAAATGATAGCGTATTTGGGGACTCCTACAAATACCCTCAGAGCAGCTGTGGTTCCTAACCTTGAACACCGTTGACTATGGCACGTCCTTTCCAGTTCTTTCATATAACTCTCAAGCACGCCTCAATGGCATAACCTCATTTACATGTGTAGGACTGGCACCGATGAGCGGGGCCATCATAAATTGGCCTCCTATGATATGAGTCTCCACAGTAATTATGTAGCATAGTGTTTCTCAATTCCTAGGAACCCCTGTAGGGCTTATTAAAACACAGCTTTGTTGGCCTGGCTCCCAGATACTCTGCTTTTAGTAAGTCTAGGATTGGACCTGGGAATTGGCATTTCTTACAAGTTCCCAGATGAGGACGAGACTGGTAGCCTGAAGACCACTGGTGTAGAGCATCCCTTTGACACATTGATGCCAATAATGATTCTTTGGGCTTGTGTCAGCTCCTAGGGAAACACCCACTTTGTACTGGGCACAATGGAAAGACGTCCTTTGTTTATATTAGATGCTGTCATTAGATACAGCTTGCTCCATAAGCACTTGCTTAATTCGACGTGGCGAGACAGCTTTAGCCTTTGAGTGTGCAGGAAGAGTCCTTGTCCGATCTGCTTGGTTTAGTTAGCTGATGTGCAGCCTCACTGGCCACCAGAAGTGGCCGATACATACACAACGTAGCACAATTTCTATAAAGACGTCTGTTGAAATCCAGCTCATAATCATCTTATGATTTTTGTTACCTTTCTTCGGTTTTTCAAGACAGAGTTTCTCTGTGTCATCTTGGCTTTCCTGTTGCTCACTCTGCAGACCAGGCTGGCCTCAAACTCATGGAGATTGTCTGCCCCTGCCTCCTAAGTGCTAGGATTAAAAGTGTTCGCCACCACCACCCAGTGATTTTTATTACCTTTCATCTTGGGTTTTAGTCTTAACCCTTAGAGAAGCTGGATTCTGCTATCTTAAATCTCTAGCCCAAGGGTTCTCAACCTTCCTAATGCTTTGACCCTTTAATACAGCTCCCCATGCTGTGGTGACCCCCAACCATCAAATTATTTCATTGCTATTTCACTGCTGTTATGAACCGTAATGTAACTATCTGATAGGCAGGACATCTGATATGTGACCCCCCCCCAAAGGGGTCATGACCCACAGGTTGGGAACCACCGTTCTGAGCACACTCCCATAGATTGAGCTCATCAAATTATGACAGATAGTTGATATGGATAAATTAAGCAGTGTTTAGTATTTATGTTCAACTGGTTTCTTCTATACCCACACTTGGTTAAATTTTAAAGCATGTCTCCGGTGCAAAACACTGCCATCCTCTTAACACTTGTTTCATACACACTTGAGAACGTAAACATACCTTATTCAGCTTGACAAAATATTCCAGTCCAGCTTCCAAGGGGTTTGTATCACAGTTCATCTGAAAGGAAAACACATTTCGAATCTTGGATGAGCATGTTAATTAGGTTCACATCAGAACTGTGTTGCCTTTAAAAGGTTTAGCACTTCACCAAGATCTGCCTGCCTCTGCCTCCAGAGTCGGGGATTAAAGCAGTGTGCCACTCCCCCACCCCCAGCAAGTCTTAGTACATCTTGGGTAGGGGTGAGGGGTAGACAAGTTCCCCATTACCACAAAGAGAACAGTAAAATGGAAAAACAAACCAATTGCCTTCATTCAGCAAATACTGGCAAACACTGGCTTCACCCTGGACTGATGTAAAAAACTGATTCAAACACTAACATCGCTTTCTTATATTATTCTTTCTAGCAAGGGCACTTCATGGTTTTTGAGTAAGATTCTCAAAAAGACTAATTATGGACTAAGTCTCCAGAACAGTATTTTTAATTCACAATTCAAATGAAGTCTTCAGCAAATGCTGTCATTTAAATATAGCAAACACAGAAACAGAGTTGGGATTTGCTGCCACTGCTCCTTTATTTTAAAGATATTAATTAATTAATTTTTATTGTGTCCGCATGTATGTGTCCATGTCTGTGTGTGGCTAGGTGCAGGTGTCCTTGGAGAACCAAGGCATCGGATTCCCAGTCCCAGAACTGGAATAACAGGAGGCTGTGGGCTGTCTGAGCAGGATGCTGGGACCTGACCTTGAGCCCTCTGTAAGAGCAGTACGCGCTGTAAGAGCAGTACGCGCTGTTTCTGCTCTCAACCACCCAGCCGTCTCTCTGGCCTCTTTTATCTTGATAAATATTTGAAGGCTAGCACATGCTGTTCCACAAACAAGAACCTCGTGTGTATTATGCAATAATTTTACATAATTATGCTTCTTAAAGTTCTTAAGTGACTTTGCTTATCCTGCAATTAGCCATGAATAGAAGTAAAGAGGGAATGTTGATGGCAGGACACTGGCTTCTGCAGAGTTCAGGAATGAACAGGGAGGTAGGGCTGGACCTCAAAAGTGGTTGAATCAGAGGATACATCGATTCAGGGGAAAGCCAATACTTAGTACTAAACATGAATAAAGTTACGAGGTTTTGTCTCTGTTTTGTTCTTAAGTTATTTTTTTCCTCCTCAAAATTTTATTAAAAGATTCGAATTTATATGATGAGAACTAAGGAAAGATGGAAGGCCTTGAGATAAGCTCGGTGGAAACCGTTAAACATATAGAAACAGGAACAGACGAGTGCCACGTCGTATTCAGTTACCGTTGTTAAGAACTTTCTAGACAGCCTGTTTTGTTCTCTTTATGGCAATGGGAACTGCTTGCTCTAACCTCCCAGAGTCAACACAGGACTTACATAAACCAGATAAACATAAGGCTACTTTACATCACGAAAAATTGTTCTCATATTTCTTATATCAGTTTGAGTTACCAGTTTGAAATTATTTTTCAGTCTGCTCAAACTTGAAGAATGTTTTTTTGGGTTTTGTTGTTGTTTTTTTTTTCAGGAAATACAGAGCGGTTTCATCGCTGTTTCAACACTAGAGGGCGCTCTGGCACTGTTGGGAAACAGAGCCCTAAGATGGAGCGCAGTGGGAGGAAGCAGGAAAAAACCCCACCAGAATACAGCAATCCTTAACTCTCAGGGTGCTGCCTCTCTGCACTCTTTTGGGGAGATCATGGAGACAAAACTGTCCTGTTTTTCTGAGGGTGCTGGCCTCACCTAAGTCCAGGCTGTAGACCATGCTCTGAAGCAGGCAGGAACTAGTTTCCTCCAAGCTCGCTTCTATGATAAGGCCCAAGACTCCCTACCTGAGCTAGAAATTAATTGTATGGTGTGTTTGTTCGGCTCATAATAAGCCATCTCTATGTCTATGTTAATTATGTAGGATATATGCTCTATTTTACAGAAAGGCAGAATTTCCAAGAGATAAGCCGCAGAATGAGCATGTGAACGTGCAGGCTGTAGAGGATAGACTTAAACCCAAGAGTCCCCACTCCGAGGCTCATCTTTTACATGGCCCCAAAACCTCAGTGTCTCCCAAGGAAATAGTTCTCTGAAAAAGTTAGGGGTTTGGTTTTCTCACAAGGAAATAAAAATAGGTGAATAGGACCTGAATCGGGAATCTGGATCATTTGGTTGGATGCAAAATAAGAGTCGTGGTAACAGAACGTTCGTGGACAGCTGAGAAGATTGATGGTTAAATGTCAGACTCGTGGGACAAAGGCTTCTAGGTGTGCCTGTAGTGTGCCTTGATTACAACAACTGATGTAGGAAGACCCATCGCGACTGTGGACACTGCATTCCCCAGACAGGGATCCTGGATGGGTTAGAATGCACAAAGCCAGCCCAGCAGCTGTACGCAGGCATGCAGCCATTTCCAATTATGGGCGTGATATGACCAAATCCCTCAAGCTCCTGTGACTGTGCCGTCCCTCTATGAAGGACTGGAACTGGAGCTGAGAGCTGAATTCAACCCCTTCTCCCTGAAGGTGCTTTGGTCGGGGCATTTTACCACAGCCACAGGGAAAAACAAAACATAAGGCAGAAGCTCAGTAGAATCAATGGGTATAAAAATGTTGTATAAATGGTAAGCATTATCCAAAGAGAAACCCTTGGTTACCGCTATTACTGGTGGGGGATAGAACAACACATACAGGACCACTGTGCCCGCCTCTCAGGAAAAAGAACATTCCTTCACCCAAGGATGTATTGTGAGAAGAAAATGAGACACAACGTAACAGAGGAGAAGGCAGGGATTTGAGAGGCAATAGTTGAATCCTCAGAGGATGTCAGAAAATGTCTGGGGTTCACCACCAAGCGCGCGCGGGGGGGGGGGGGTATTTAGGCAGAATAAACATTATCCCAGAACCCAGTCAATGTTCAGTGGTAAATAGGGGTGTGGCCTCTTTCCCTCACCAAAGTCATCTAAGAGTGTATGATTTCTCTTACGGCCAGAATTGATAGTGATACTGTCAAAACTTGCCCTCCATCAAAAATTGGAAACAACCAGCATAAGGTTTTAATGAGGACGATAGTATCCAAACCTCTGATCCCCAGGCTCGGAAAGCTTTCTCCAGTCTTAAGGCATTTAGGGCATATGTTCCAAAATTGTCGATCCTCTCCTCCTGGCCTGCGTTCATGATGAGTTCATATAGCGCTGCGGAGTCTTCTCGTCTGTGGTACAGCTCCCACCCCAGCTCACCTGAAAAGCACGGGCAGAGTCCACACAGGAGTGAGAGCAGTCCTTGCAGGGTGAGCACTCATGTACATTAGCTAACACACTCAGGAGGAGCCCCACTCACACAATGCAGTCCTTGCCAGTTTTTAGCAGAACAGCTCACAAGGAGCTGGCCATCTCATCTCCCAGGTCATTTGTGTGTAGTCCTGGCTCCCTCAGAGGGCAGATGCTGGATGATTCATCATCTCCAGAGACAGACAGACTCTAGTCAGGACTTACCTTCCACCCTGGACCTTGGCTTCATCCCGAGCCTTGACTGTTTCAGGACAATGATAGGAGGTAAACAGCTGGCATGTATTTTCAAGGGGTTCAGCTGGATATGGGGAGGACATCTATGATGCCTACACTCAGAAAGCTGAGGAAGGATTGTGACTGCAGGGCTAACCTGGGCTACTGAAACACTGTCTAAAAACAAAACAAAATAAAGGCCTTAAAGAGCCAGTTCAGACAGTAATGTACTTACCATGTACTTAAGCATGAAGGCGTGAGTTTGATCCTGAGAATGCACATTTTTAAAAAGCACAGGGTGGGGTGGGGGTATGCAATGGCTCAGTGAGTAAAGGTGACTGCTGCCAAGCCTGATGACCTGTGTTTGATCCCTGAGACCCACACACTGGAAAGAAAGAACTGGCTCTTGCCAGTCACCCTGTGTGCTGGGGAAGTAGGCACTCTCTCTGGCCAGCCAACAAGGAAACATCCAGGGTTGATCTCTGGCCCTCACGTGTACACATGTGGACCCCCACAAACATGCACACACATATGCTCACATACACAAAAACAGATGATAATGAGCTCAAGGTTTAGGCACTCCAGTTTCCAACCCAAGAACCACAAGCCTTTAAACATATAGAGAATGTGAAATTACTCATATTTCTTTCTCATGGATAGTCAGCTATAGCATTTAACTCTTTTGCTTCTCATCCCTGCCCCGCCCCCACCATGATCCTTTCATTCACCACTAGAGCTACGTGCTAGAAAACCAGAGAAAAGAAAAGTTACAATCCAAAGACTCCTTATTTTTTATCCCAGTCTCCCTTTTTGCCAAGGTCGGGAAAAGTTAGAATGGACAGCCAGGGATTTGTGATGTTAACAGTGAGCACGCTCCTTGTACCCCATCATCACGGTTGATAATGATGGACTTCACCAGGACACCACCAGAGCAGGAGCAACATGGAGCGAGGTGAATGCCTGGGCACACAGCGCCCCTTCAGTAAGGGGACACAGGAGTGACAGGAACTAGAGGTAAGCCTGAGTGTCACTGGGTAATGATACATACTCTGTGCAAAGCTGGGCGAAGGTCCCCCAGTGAACACACAACAGTGGTGGTGGGGAGAGGATTGCCAGGGACCATGCTCTAGTGCAATGGTTCTCAACCTGTGCACCTCGACCCCTTTGGGGGTCAGATAACCCTTCCACAGGGGTCACCTAAGACCATCAAAAAACACAGACATTTGCATTATGATTCATAACAGTGGCAAAATTAGTTATGAAGCAGTAACAAAAATAATTGGATGGTTGGGGGTCACCACACCATGAGGAACTGTACCAAAGGGTCACAGCATTAGGAAGGTTGAGAACCACTGCCCTAGTGGAAAGCTTGGCATGGGCACATCAGGCTGGAAGCCTGTGAGTGTTCCCATACAGTCTACTGACTGGGGTCTTCCAGTTACTCCAACGGCCATCCTTTGCTCCTTTCTTGTCTGCCCTTCCAACGAGAAGCAACTAGAAATGGGTGGAAACGCTACAGGGAGTAGGAACGGCCAGACAGACTTCTTTCCTTAGAGTTGGGCAGAAGAAATCTTCCTTCAAAATCAGAGAAAGTCGGGGAGGGGAGTGTGCATGAGTGGTCATGGGTAAGTATGAGTGTGTGTGTGAGTGAGCATGAGAGTGTGAGAGTGTGGAAAGGTGAGCATGAGTGTGTGTGCAGGTGAGTGTGTGCATTGAGGGGTGTGACTGTGTGTGGGGGTAATGTGTGAGCATGTGAGTATGTGTGAGCATGCATTGTGAGGGTAAGATTGTGTGTGGGTATATATGAGTGTGTGTGTGTGTGTGCGTGTGTGTGAGCATGCATTGTGAGGGTATGACTGTGTGTGTGGGTATGTGTGAGTGTGTGTGTATGAGCACGCATTATAAGGGTACAACTGTGTGAGTGTGCATGTGTGACTGTGTGTGTCCCATTTCTGGTAGCCTTTCCTTACTACGGGTTGTTTTCCAATTCTTACCAGTATAAGAGATCCTTATAGCAGTGACAGGAATGTCAGACATCTTTAAAGTCTTGGTTTGAAGAAACTTGAAAGCATCATCGCTGAGGTCTTCTGAGGTCAGCTTCTGAAGGACACGCCTCGCATACGGCCCTGCCACTCCCAGGACCCCGAGATCATCAGTTATGTTTCGAATTTCAACATTATATCCACCTCTGACAGCTGCTTCTTCAATCCATCTGCATTGGGGTCATAAGAACTGTGTAAACGTCGCTTGAATAATGCATGCTTCGAACGTATTATGTCTCTGAAAACTTGCTTCAAGTTAGGAATGATCAGAAAGTCCCTAGAGGGTCATGGCATGTAGCCACATCACTTTGAAAGTTGGCGAAACCAAGTCCCTGAGAGGTAAAGAGATTCTCTTTAAATTTCCCACTTAAGACTCGGGAGGGAATTTTCCAGGTAACAAGAATTGTCCGGTTTAAACGAGCTTTGCCACAGTTATAAATAGTGATGGTTCTGTTGCATTTAAACTAATGGTTCCATCTCCAAAAATTAATTTAAACCTGAATTTGCTTCAATACCTGTATACAAGATGCACACTTGTGCTGCTAGCCATTAATAATGTGCCTGCCACCAGACACATAATTGCTCTGACAATCACCAAGAAAAGAGGAAAAACTCTGCTCTCAATTTCTAGGCCTTGATGAGGTTTTGGAAGGCAGCTCTCTGGCCTGTCTGTAATTTATTGAGCCATCCCTGGAGCCCTGGGAGTCTATCACAGTGTTCGTCTAGACGAGGAGAGTTTTAGTGGCTAAGGTGACCTCCACACCCCTTACACTTGCTCATCAGATTTCCATAATTCTACAACTAAGGCGAGACTGAGTCAGACCCTGATTTAATAATAACGTCCCGCGTACTTGTGGAATACTAAACTGAAGATGGAAACTTCACAGCGGCCTGGAGGTCCCGGCAAAGGCAGGTCAGCAATTTATCCGTGAGCAGTGTGCACAGGTTTCACAGAGGGAGGCAATAACTAAGGGAGTAGGCTGGCTGAAGTGAACCCAATGGGGTATCTTAATCAGTCATGCAGACTTGAGCGGGTGACTTTCCCACACCTGTTTCCTCATCTGAAAATGTGGATAATGCAAACTTTGCAAAATCTTTTCATTTGGCACATGCATGTGTATTCACACATGTTGTATGTGTATGCACATGCGTGTGTATGCGTGTGTAGAGGACCAAAATATCACATTGAGTATCATCCTTGATGGTATTCCACCTTATAGTTTGAGGCAGGGTCTCTCACTTGAACCCAAAGCTTGTCTGCTCAGATAGTGTAGCTAGCCAGCTTGATCTGGAGATGCACCGTCTCTGCCTCCTAAGTACTGGGATTACCTGCAAGCCATGGTGCCTGTCTGCCATTATATGGTTGCTGGGGAGTCTAAACTTCAGTTCTCGTGTTTGTGAAGGATGCAGCTACCTACAGAGCCATCTCCCCAACCCCTGCAAAATCTAAGAGAATTCATTGAGGTCATGTCTGAAATGAGTCCTGACTCACTGATGATGTTTAATAAATAAGAGTCAATATTATCAGAACCAGTATCCCCGCTGGATAAGTGACCTTGTGGAGTGGGCAGGGGCTTTTGCTTCAACTATTCCTATAAACACACGAGGTTTAGTCACATTGATGAGGTTTAAGAATTAAAGTCAGGGGCTGGAGAGATGTCTCAGTGACTAAGAGAGTCGAGGCTCATGCAGAGAACTGGAATATGGTTCTCAGCACCCACGTATAATTCACAGGCACCTGTAAATCCAGCTCCAGGGGATCTGATGCCCTATTCTGGCCTCTTCAACACCTGCATGCACATGCACACATACACACTCACACACACTCACTCACATGTACATTCACTAAACACACACACACACGCACACACACACTCAAATACACACATACTTTAAGAAAGAACTAAAGTTGTTCTTTATGTACTGTGTGATGATTATCTTTGTTTTATTTATGTGCGGGTGTATTTTCCCTACATGTATGTTTGTGTATCATGTATGTACCTGGAAATCCCAGAGGCCAGAAAAGGACATCAAATCCCCTGGAACTGGAGTTAAAATGGTTATGAGCTGCCACGTTGGTGCTGGGAATCAAACCCTGGTCCTCTGGAAGAGATACCAGTGCTGCTAATGGCTAAACCACCCCTCCAGTCATCATTTTATTGCAGCAAGAGAAATGAAACCAGAATGTGCTGGCACAAGAGAAACTCCTGTAAGACTGAGCCAGGGTGTCACTGGTTCAAAATGATTTTACTGGATGCGTATTTACCTAAGATCGTGAAGTTCCGATCCAGAGCCGGTAATCAACAGGAACTCCCCCAGAGATTGGTGCGAAACAGTCAGCTCAGCGTACACTCGACCTTTGGGCGTCAACATGTGACTTATGTTTGTAAACCCCACCTGCTCAAGAGAATTTAAAATCATTTTAGGATGAATTAAACATCTTAACATACATGTAAAGTGTGTGGACCATGAAAAACCCTCACCTCTTACCATTTATATGAACCAAACCAGAGATTAATTTAAATTTTCCATTTAAACAATCATACAAAATTATTTGTCCTAAAAAGAATTGTACTTCAGGACTGGGAAGATGGTACCGGGGTAAGGGCAGTTTTGGCCAAAGCTGACACCCTAAATTCAACCCCTGGAACCCACAGGGTGAAAAGACACTTGCAAGTTGTCCTCTGACCTCTACACACATGACACACATAGATAAATTAATGTAATAATTAAAAAAACACCACATCCACTTAACTGCAGTCAACTTTTAGGATCTCATTGGTGCATTAAATGAAGTCATTAGTTCCCTAGGCGACGGAAATTGCAGTTGAGAATTAGCTTGCACACTCTCGGTCAGTTGAAATGTTCTAGCATCCAGCTCAGAGTATGTGGAATCAAAGGAGGGTGGGTCTGAGGTGTTCTTTTTTGAAAGGACCAGGTCAGAATCCTGGACCTTGTCTATTTACCTTTGGAATGACATTTGCAAAGAGATGGTCCAGAAGTCGGATGGAATCTTGGCCTTTGATGTTGAACTTGCCAAATGGAGACAGGTCAATTACACCAACTCTTTGCATAACCTGTTTATACTCAGAACCTACTGGCTCAAACCAGTTTGTGCGGCGGAAACTTGGCCTGAAACATGATATTTACTATTCAAGACAATTGTCATCCAAAGAATATTTCAATCACTCCCCCTCCATCTAGAAAAGCCTGCTGGGCTGGAGGAGGGGCAACCTCAATCTGTTCTGTAAATTGTATACACATGTTGGAATCTGACCTTTTATAGTTTACTTATCTACCGATTTCACTCATTTTATAGTGAATGAGTGTGAATTAGTGAGGAAAAATAGGACAGAACTCTTGGGTATGCTGGTCTGAAGGGCAGTGTATAAGGCAACAGACAGTCCAGGGGTTTTGAACCCTGGGTGCATATTAGAGTCATCTAGGGAGCATTTTTCTTTTCTTTTTTTTTGTGTTCTTTTATTTATTTATTTATTTATTTATTTATTTATTTATTTATTTATTTATTAAGAGATTTTCTATTCGTTTTACATATCAACAGTATTTTTCAAATACCACTTGTTAAGCCTCATTAAATCAGAATGCAGTGTATGTGTGTGTGTATACACACTTGTGTGTGTATGGATGGTCTGCATGTGTCTGTGCACATGTGTGCATATGTATATATGTCTCTGTGTGTGCATGTGCATGTATAGGCCATGTGTGTATGTGTGTGCACACTCACACATGACTACGTAGCCAGCCCTTCTCCAGAACTGTGAATACAAGTCACTTTCACTTGTTAAAAAGGGGTTGGGCACCATTGCGGGCTGCAGGGGGTGCCTACGTCTGAAACAAGCCATGGTCTAGCCTGGCACCTTCACTTTTCAGAGAAAAGGCACGGAGTGGCTTCTGGGTCTTTTGAAGCAGCTAATGACAGAGTTGGGTCTAGAACAAAGGTCTCCTGACTCATTTCAAAAGGTCCTTTCCACTTAAGCAAATGGCTTCGAAAGTGCTGTTTTTAGCTTCAAAGCAGGGAGCTAAGTCTGCAGGATTTTCCAGTAGCTTAACTATTAAAATCTAAAAACAAATTAAGCCAGATCTAAACCTCACAAAATGAAAACCAAAGCTAGTATTTATCTGAGTCATTCCTGGAAAACCAAGCAAGTATTGGGGCCCCAAACATGCTGGGTCAGCTGCTTCTAGAGTGAAACACTCATTCATTCACAGCTGCCCCACTTCTGTAGTTTACACCACTGATCTGAATTTAAAGTAGACGCCAAAACCTGTGTTCCCTGTGCATGCATGCTCATGTGTGGGTGCATGTGCACATATGTGCATGCTGAGGCCACAGGGCAATCTCAGGTGCCATACCCCAAGAGCCATCTACCTTACCTTATTACCAAGACAGGATCTCTCACTGGCCTGGGGTTAGCCAATAGGCTAGGCTGACTGGTCAGCAAGATTCAGGGATCCACCCATCTCCACCTCCCTAGCACTGGGATTACAAGCATGCACCCCTACACCCGACTTTTATTCATGTGTGCTGGGGATCAGACTCAAGCCCTCATATTCTGTACAGCAAGTGCTTTATCTTCTGGACTATTGTTCTAGCCCCAAAGCCTGTTTAAAACCGCAAAATGTGCACTTGACAGTAACTGGAAATCATCTTCTAGACTTGCTATTCACTTTTCCTTAGTTCATAGGTTCTCGTGAGAAAATAATCACCATCAACCCCAGGTCCAGCAATGACACACAGCGCTTCCCAGGAACTCAGAGGCCCATTTAGGTGGCATGCCTGATGTTTTAGTTCAACCCAAAATGCGGGTGCTTGCTCTTGGCTATTTCGTGACCCAAAGCTGTGGCTCCTTTCCATGTAGTATTTGAACCTAAGGCACGACAAACCTTCTGTAGTCAATCAAAGCCATGTCAGGACTTGGATGGGGACAAGGAAAGGACCTCTGAGGTTCTGGTAACTGCCAGTAGAAAAGGCTTCACAGAGACTGGCCCGTGTTCCCTGGGCTGGCCTAGTGAATGCCTCCACCACAAGCAAATACATGATACCCGAGTAGACTCACTGCTTCTCTGAAAGCGACGCACAGTTATGATCGGAGGAGAATCCGTGGCCTGCTGTCCTTCTCTGCCCTTGCGGTGGAAGCCCTTGATCAGAACCACAGGCAGGCGAAGACACTCACTTACCTGTACTGAGTGTCCTGGCCGGGTTTGTAGAACCAGTGTGGCTGTTCCCAGCCTGCATGGAAGCCCATGGAACACTTGGACGCCAGGGTCTTGTAGAGTCCACTGACCCTTTGGGTTGGCCTCCCGGCAAACCGCTCTTCTTTAGGATAACCCACTGAGGAGGGGACAGCAGTGTTCTAGTGGCTTATCACCGAAATGACACAATATACTGAGAGGATTTTAAAATGGAAACAGTAGAACTTACAATCTAAGAGCATATATACATATACATACATACACACATACATATGATATATACACATACATACATATATATGATATATATATTATATATATATATATATATAAATGGTGTACCCAATACAATAACTCTATACAGCCACATACATCCCTTGCTATGGCTTAAGTGCTGTTTACAGTTCCTCACCACCCTCGGGGGACAGAGCAGAGCGTCTAAACAGAGGTCTTTCGAGATGTCAGCAAGTTAGTACTTCACCAATGTTGTTGAAGCCGTACGATTCTCTGGCTTTGGCCTCCGTGTACTGCGCCGTGGTCCACTTGCCATAGCGGTTGGGGTCCAGTTCTATCAGGTCGAAAGGGGGTTCTCCATGCAGGATCCAGTCACTGAGGTACTTCCCTACCCCACCAGCATGGATTATGCCGTAGCTTTTGGATACAGAGATTGGTGCCATGTTACAAATGTGGTGTATTCAAATGGTAAGACATGTTCAAATATCTTACAGGGCATCAAAGATGGAGTCACCTGTGCCCGTTAAAACACACAAGGAGTACAATCTCTATGCTGTACATTTTTTCATCAAAAACAGATCACCGCACGTTCTGGCATGCAAATGAAAGGTGCCTAACTGACAGCTGGCTTGTTTTCACAGTTCCACCAGGCGGGATACCAGACCCACAGATAGCCTATGGCCACTGCCTAGGAAAGACGCTGGCTTTAGGGAGGATGTATGTGGTGGGCACTCACCTCCTTCTTGAGCTGGGATTTCCCTGCCTGATAGGAAACTGGGAGGTGCCCCTCCATCTCTTCCAGACTCAGTGTAGTAATGATTCTCTTGGGTGATGGTGGCCTCTGTGCAAGGAACCTTTAACTTAGAGGCCCTCAGACAGAGGCAGGCACCCAGTGGGGACTTGTGGGCGAGGGCAGAAAGGAACATGACCTCTGTAATTTGCAACTAATAGGTCCCTTGGAGGAGAAGGTCTGCTTGTCCCCTGTTTCCACAAGAAGATGCGTTGGGGTCTCATGTAAACCAGGCTGGCCTCAGACTGACTTCCTAGCTGAGGGTGGCCTTGAACTTCTGATCTTCCTGTGCCTCCCCCTCCCTAGCTCTGGTATCACAGGGATATAGCACTATGCCTGGCTTATAGGGCACTGGGGATCAAACCCGGGGCTTTTTGCATGTCAAGTTGGCATTCTGTCAACTGAGCTACATTCCCCAGCCCCCAAGGATGCTTTAAACAACACATATGATTGCATGTGATGTCAAAATCACAGTTTCCAGTAGGCTTTATGCAGGTCTACCTGCCCGTTCTTATCCATCAAAGCCTTTCAACATAGATCTATCTGTGGTGCCATGAAAAGGAGCCTTTGAGGAACTGAATGGGGTAAGATTCATGGAGAGAGAATTGAGGGAAACTGGTGTTAAGTTGTGAGAATCCCATTCGATCCCTGGGTTTGATCTCCATTACCACATATTTTAAAAATCCTAACAAAAGAATTCCAGCATCCCCCAAACTATAGTGACTTAACATCCAGCACTTTACTTCTAAGAAGCGTGAGAGGAATTTGGAAGATGGCAAAATGCTTTCTCCACCACTGCACTCCTTTAGAAAATGGATGTCCCTTGCCTGTTACCAAGTTAGTTCCCAAGGAGAACGCAAAGGCATCGCTTGGTGCTTGCATCATGAGGCCTGGCGCAGAGCTGCGGTCATTAAAGATGATTTGAACAAACAGCCAATAGAATAAAGAAGAAAACTAGAGTATTAGAAACGGTGATATGGCAGCAAAGTGAGTTTGACATCAATAGTCAGCATATTAATGGGACAAATATCTGAAATGAAACACGGGCAAGGAGTGGAATCTTAAATAGGAAGCAGCCCAGGGAGTTATACAGAGGGAAATCACGTTAGACAAACAGGAATTATGGTGAAAATACATAAGACATGTTATCCATTTGATAGTTTGAATATGTCACCTTCTGTTATGAAAACATTCTTGTCCAATTAGGACAAATCGACCCATTGGAAGGCAATGGCATAAAAAGAGACATAAAGAATGGAGGTGATAGAGAATATGTGAAGACCGTTTCAGAAGATGATTGTCCTCTGTGTGCTAACCTTTATCATCTAAGTGCTAATCCCATTATATGACTAGTTCCTACCATCATTCCTTGATCATCAAAAGGAGACAACCCCACCCTCATCTTACCCACCCCCACCCCCACTGCATCCCCATGCTCCATCACCTCTTCATTTTCCATCCTGGGGCCTGATATTTTGAGACTGGATGTAACTAAAGTAAGCGATTCTACGAGAGACGTCAGACCTCGGGGTGCTACTCACCCGAAGCCTACGGCCACCCAGTAGTTTCTGACCCCTTGATGGGGCCCCACCATGGGCAGGATGTCGGGAGAGTAGGTGATAGGGCCGTTGACGATGTTGATGATGTCCGCCTTTTTCAAAACAGGAACCATTTCCATGGCAGCTTCCAGGTGGTCCGTGATCCGGTCCAGGTCAGATTCAAAAAGCTCCTTCCCAAAGCCTAGAGAGACAGACCTCTGTGGTCAGAATGTCCCTGGGTGTGAGCAAGTCTCAAAGCAATGCACTCTCTGAACCGGGTGCCTGTAAGGAAGACACTCCTTTGTCTCTATAAAGACGCTAAACTTGGGGCCAGTGACATGGTTCAGGGTAAAGGCACCTGCCACCAAGCCTGACAACCTGAGCTCATTCCCTAGGCAAGAACTGAGCCCTGGAAGTCATCCTTTGACACTCCCTCCCCCCTTCCCCCCCTCCCCCCTCCCCCCCACATACGCATGGCATTTAAATGTCCACATACACATCTCAATCAATCAGGTAAAAGACATTAATCCTAACCCTGACACTCCCTATCTCCACACCAGTACCCATAACATTCCTGGAAACAATAATGCTATTTCTTTCTAAAACAAAAGTCACCTTTTTAGTAAATAGAAATGGAAATTTATGTTCGGGTTTTTTTTTTTCCCCAATCAATTTAACCCAATCATTATTTTAAAAGGAAAAATAATTTTGTTTGTTGGGAGTTTGTTTGTTTGTTTTGTTTTTTAAATCTTTCAATTAATGTAAAAGGGAGAGCAAATGGAGTGTATACAGTTATTCCAGGACCCTGGAGGATGAGAACCACTGCTCCAGGATCCAGGATGGCGGACTTAAGAACCCTTTGAACTCCCCCTTCCCCAGGCAGCCTCCTTCCTGAAGCTTGCTCCCACGTGCATCCACAGGCCAGTGTTCTGTGCACAGAGGTGAGTCTTGCGCAACAACTATCTTCCTCTTGTCCTAGAAGCCACTGTGACTCAAGGCACAGCCACAGATAAACTTCATGACGTTCATCCACATAATTTCCACCCGGGTTCTCTTAGCCCTTCTTGAGGTCTGCAGGACAGGGCAGTGTCATGGAGCCTCCAAGCTGGCTCGGTTACACTAGAACACATGGACACCCATGCCAGGAGCAACACACAGTCCGAATCTCCCTCCAGCTAGGATTAGTTAAATATTTGTTCTGCATTTATTGGGAAGAAAAGCTACAGCATGGGCAGGGCGGAGACAGAGCCCTCTCCTCACACCGGCCTCCCTTAGCAGCTCAGCCCTCACTCTGAAGTCAGGAGAGATTCTGTTCAGACCCAGATGTGCAGGGCCCACTGAGCAAAACCAAAGTCCTCCGGCTGCAGGACCAGCCTCTGCAGGAGGTGAGGTGGGTCAGACATCCTTTCCTGTTACATGGGATGGAGGGATATGTTCTCTGCCCCAAACTACGTATCAACATACAACTCCAAAAAAAATACATTTTTATGTTTCTTCACGTTCCCTCAAATATTTCAGTGCCCAAACCATATGTTAGCTCCTTTTACAGACTAAAACTAGAAGGTTTGGGAGACGGCTCTGTCTAGAAAAGAACTGGCCTTGCAAGCAGAAGGACCTAAGTTCAACCCCAGAGCCCATGTTTTAAACAAACAAACAAATAAATAAATGAAAGCTGGGTGTGGCTACATGCACTTGTAGTCCCAACACTAGGGAGGTGGAGGCACAGTGGATCCTGGGGCTCACTGGCCATCCATCCTAGCTTCTGATGGGTTCCTGGCCAGTGAGAATCTCATCCCAAAAAAGTAAAATAAAGTGTAGACATGTAGATAATGTTCCCCAGGAGGTTCTCAGGGCTTCACATGTACACACATCTGTGCATACATGCACTCGCATACATGGACACACACATACACACAAGATTAAAATTAGGGCCTTCTGCCTAGATAACCCAATTCTTGATTTGGCTTCATGGAAATGTTTCATGGGGGAAAAAATGAAAAACAAAACGAAAAAACCTTGGTCCTTCTCCCCTATGGCACTGGAACAAACGGTCCCTCCTGTTGCCACCTAGGGCTCCGAGCCTTCCCTGCTTGTGAGGTGCAGGAGGGCTCTGCCCATCGTTCCAGCTCTGCTGAGGACTCTGGCCTGCATTCTTTGTAGGCTGGATGTCCGGTCTTGGGTACTTGCAGTGTGGACAACTGTCAGAGCCCGTGCATCTGTATTCAGATCTTGAAACTAGACCAACCAGGCAGATCGAGGGGAAGGGGCCGGCAGAAGGTTGGCATGGGCAGATGAAAATGTACCTGGAGCCTTTCCCAGGGCCCCGGCACAGTCGTCAGCTTCTCTCCTCACCCAACTGCACCTCTCTCCCCCCTTTCCTCGGCTCTGCTTACCCTCCACAAGGGTATGAAGACAGTCACCTCCAGCCCCTCGCTCACGCCATCCCAGACACCTGAAGGCCAGCACTGGGGTTCTGTCTTGCTCTCTACCTGGCTCCCAGCCGTGGGGAGTTGACCCATCTTTCTTGCTCCTTGCCCCTTTCATTCGCCGAACTCACCTGGAGGGACTCCGTGAGTGACCCAGGAGGCCTGGAGTTTCATCTTCTCCTGACTTTCGTACGGGCCAAACAAAAGGCCGTCCCTTTCCTGTCGGAGGTAGTAGGATCCTTCCAGGTCACGGAGTACTGGGAGCTCTCGTTTCAAAGCTTTCACTTCCGGTATTGTTGATGTGACCACGTATTGATGTTGTACAGGGATGAGAGGATGCTCTAGTCCAATCATTTTGCCTACTTCACGAGCCCAAAATCCTTAAGTGAGAAAATCATTTAAAAATACATCACCACGTGTATACATATACCTATGGCATTGATATAGCAATTTGTATTTAGAATCATCTTCATTGTTTATGTGGTTCCAGTGCTGGAGATCAAACCAAAGGCCTGGTACATGCTTGCCAGGTGGAGCTCTACCACTGAGCCATATCCCCAAGCTTCTAAGTATCTTTGGACATTGAAAAATTGAATGGGAGGGAAGACAAGACAATAGTGGGCATTGTCCAGAGTTCTGATGATTATCTGCAAATCAAAGGCACTCCTTCCATGGAAAAACTTATTATTCACAAGCTAAGATGATCAGAAAAAAATGAAAGGGAAAAAAAGTAACCCAAACATTATATATATATAAAAAAAAAAATACAAGAAAGGTGGTACAAGCCCTGCCTGTAGACAGAAACAGTTAGGCAAAGGGCAAGTCCTTGTGTGGATGTGATCAGTACAGCTCAGAACATGACCACCTGAGGCAGCTCTCCAAGTCAGCTCCTACACCCTCCAAACCTGCTCACCTCAAATTGTTGAGTCAAGGCTCTTCTGTTGACTTAAAATTTAGAGTCTATGTACTTTGGGAGCGAGAACAAACACATTAAGTTCTGCTACTTCAAGAGTAATAGTGAGCTCGTGAAGTTCCTTCTTGGAAAGCACTGTAGTCAAAAAAGCAAGAGAAACTGGTAGGGAAGCTCAGTGGTGAGACTTTGAGATATGTATGAGGCCCTGGGTTCATCCCTAGCACAGCAGAAAGGGAAACAGCAGGATGGAGACTGGGCACATCAGTTCCTAAAGAAGATGTTTTCCCCTGCTCATCATTTCCCAAGGCTAGACCTGGATATGTATGTCTGAAAGACCCTAGAGACTATGACCATCAAATCTAAATGCTTTGCTGCTGCAAGACTTTAATGTCTGTGTGTGTGTGTGTGTGTGTGTGTGTGTGTGTGTGCGTGTCTTTTTTTAAAACATGGGGTTACATGTAGCTAGAGCTGGCCTCAAACACAATGTAGCCCAGGTTGGCACTGAACTTCTGAATTTCTGGCCTCCATCTTCCTAGCCAAAACTCCAGACTTAAGGCACAGCACACAATTAGCAAGACATTATTTTAAATAAACACCACATCTTTACCAATAAAAGGGTATTTCAGCATCTAAAATGATCAATGAGGGGGTTTTTTGGACAAAGGAGAGTGGTGTTGCTTCACCCATCAATTAATTATTTGTAGGGAGGGACTTCTGTTGACCGGCTTGTTTCATAGCAGTTTTGAGTAATTATCAAAGGACCGGCAAACCCTCTCAAATACTGCTGTTTTTTAAGTTGTAGTCTAAAATTTCAAGTTTCTGTTTCTGCTTTTTAAAAGGATCTGGCAAAGGGTTCTGAGGTTTTCATCATTACATAGCTCAAGGCTAGGGATGGAAGTACCCATGAGTCAGCCTGGGAACCCAGAGCAGGTCCCCAGAGTAGGTCCCCAGAGTAGGTCCGCAGAGCAGGTCCCCAGAGCAGGTCCCCAGAGTAGGTCCCCAGAGTAGGTCCCCAGAGTAGGTCCGCAGAGCAGGTCCCCAGAGTAGGTCTGCAGAGCAGGTCCCCAGAGCAGGTCCCCAGAGCAGGTCCCCAGAGCAGGTCCGCAGAGAGCCAGCCCTTGTCTCCATTTGAGCAAATGCCATCTATATGTTCTGTTGCTCAGTTTTGGCCTGTCAGGTTGTTCACACTTGAGTAATCACCCACCACAGGCTGCCCTTTGTAAACTTGGAATCCAACCTGTGGGCATCAGAGGCATGTGCTGGTCTTCAATAATTTATAGACTTAATTTACTGTTTCCTGTTGAAAGGTACGAATTACCAACATTGGGGTTTTGTAGGAAAATATAGTAAAGCTATATATTGTTGTTATACACACTAGGACAGTTTTTAAATCTAAAGTCAAACATTTAGCCAAGTAATTCAAAGTAATGCATGTCCCCAATCTAGTTGTTCCCATTAAAAACATAAATTGAAGAAAATAAATTCTGTCCTATTCAAACATAATTACAAATTTCTGAGTTCGATGCCTTGCTTATTAATGCATTTTATCATTAAAATAAACTATCCATGTTTGCCCGCAGCTCGTCTTACTGTATTGCTTTAAATCCCACAAGATTCCCACCAGTTACCCTTTGGTGTTGGAGTGTGAGACGCCTCCTTTTCTGTATTGAATTAATCTAAGTCCAACCAGGATTATACTTCAACTCCTGCCAGAGCGCCCGGCAACCAAGGTCAATGCAGAGAGTCAAGCATCGAAAAAAATCATCCTAAAAGGAAGTCACTGAAGGGCCCATAAGGGGGAGCATAGAAAACGGCCTCTGTTTAAAAGGGTGCAGAGCTGGTCATGTACCTCAGTGGTAGAGCCTTTACCCAGCATGTATAAGGCCCTATGTGTGATGCCCAGACACACATACACACACAGACCCACACAGACACACACACACACACACACACACATGCACGCACGCACGCACGCACGCATGCATGCACGCACATGCTTGTGCATGAATGCACATGCATGCGTACTAATTTAGCAAAGATACAGTAATGGAAATAAACGAGATTAGAATGGAGGGAGGTTGATTCAGGACCAGATTTACTTCTTCAAGATGCCCTGTGCACAGTGACAAAGGTCTCGTCTGATACGGTGACAGGCAGAACGCAGCAACTCCTTTTGGATAAACACGAGGCTCCATGTGAGGGTCATTCCTGATTTGTCATTCTAGAGAAATTCTTAAATAAAATTTACAGAGTTTTTTCAGGTTTAATGAGTCAGCCAGACACAAAGTCAAGAGGCACTTTCCTTACTGTGGACAAGAAAGCTTCACTTCACAGTGAGTGGCCTCTGAGTGTGCTAGGCCATGTCTCCATGCCGTGTCCCTGTGTTCTGTATCCCTGTGTCCTGTGTCCTGTGTCCCTGTGTCCTGTGTCCCTGTGTCCTGTGTCCTGTGTCCCTGTGTCCTGTGTCCCTGTGTCCTGTGTCCTGTGTCCCTGTGTCCCCGTGTCTTGTGTCCTGTGTCCTGTGTCTGTATCCTGTGTCCCTATGTCCCTGTGTCCCTGTCCTGTGTCCTGTGTCCCTGTGTCCCTGTGTCCTGTGTCCCTGTGTCCCTGTGTCCCTGTGTCCCTATGTCCCTGTGTCCCTGTCCTGTGTCCTGTGTCCCTGTGTCCCTGTGTCCTGTGTCCCTGTGACTTGTGTCCCTGTGTCCTGTGTCCCTGTGTCCTGTGTCCCTGTCCTGTGTCCTGTGTCCCTGTGTCCCTGTGTCCTGTGTCCTGTGTTCTGTGTCCTGTGTTCCTGTGTCCCTGTGTCCCTATGTCCCTGTGTCCCTGTCCTGTGTCCTGTGTCCCTGTGTCCTTGTGTCCTGTGTCCTGTGTTCCTGTGTCCCTGTCCTCTGTCCTGTGTCCCTGTGTCCTGTGTCCCTGTGTCCTGTGTCCTGTGTCCCTGTGTCCTGTGTCCCTGTGTCCCTGTGTCCTGTGTCCTGTGTCCTATGTTCTGTGTCCCTGTGTCCCTGTGTCCCTGTGTCCTGTGTCCTGTGTCCTATGTTCTGTGTCCCTGTGTCCTGTGTCCCTGTGTCCTATGTTCTGTGTCCCTGTGTCCTGTGTCCCTGTGTCTTGTGTCCTGTGTCCTGTGTCCCTGTGTCCTGTGTCCCTGTGACCTGTGTCCTGTGTCCCTGTGTCCCTGTCCTGTGTCCTGTGTCCCTGCGTCTTGTGTCCTGTAACCTGTGTCCCTGTGTCCTGTGTCCCTGTACTGTGTCCTGTGTTCTGTGTCTCTGTGTCCTATGTCCCTATGTCCTGTGTCCTGTGTCTCTGTGTCCTGTGTCCCTGTCCTGTGTTCCTGTGTCTTGTGTCCTGTGTCCTGTGTCCCTGTCCTGTGTCCTATGTCCCTGTGTCCTATGTCCCTGTCCTGTGTTCCTGTGTCCTGTGTCCCATGTCTCTGTTTTTCTGTGTCCCTGTGTCCCTGTCCTGTGTTCCTGTGTCCTGTGTCCTTGTGTCCCGTGTCCCTGTGTCCCTGTGTCCTGTGTCCTGTGTCCTATGTTCTGTGTCCCTGTGTCCTGTGTCCCTGTGTCCTGTGTCCTGTGTCCCTGTGTCCCTGTGTCCTGTGTCCTGTGTCCCTGTGTCCTGTGTCCCTGTGTCCCCGTGTCCTGTGTCCCTGTGCCCAAGCAAGGTGTGGAATAAAGTAGATTCCAGCTCATTAATAAAGCTGTGGGTAGAAAAGGGCAGTTATTCTGCTGCACACTAAGATGTTAGAGCACAGAGAGTCCCTCCTCAGGCCTGCGTCCTCACAACTAGGGTCACACGAAAAAGAAAACAAGAAAAGAGGGGAAGGGAGTGGGAGGAGAGGAAGAGAAGGGAAGGGCAGAGGAGGGATTAAAAATGGATAAATGAATGTGCAGTCTGTGGCTCAGTGGCACGACACTTAGCGTGAATGAGGCCCTGGGTTCAGTCCTCAGCAACAGCCCCCAACCCCGCCCCTACCACAGCCAAAGAAAAGGTCTTGAAAAAATCATCTAGTACAGACAGTACAGTTTAAAGTGCAGCGTCTAGACCAGGGATGTAGCTCAGAGCTAGGACACCAGCATCCTGGCTAGTTTTATGTCAACTTGACCTAAGCCAGAGTCCTTTGGAAGAGGGAACCACAACTGGGGAAATGTCTCTGTAAGATTTGCTGGAGACAAGCTTGTGGAGCATTTTTAAATTAGTGGCGGATGTGGGAGGGCCCATCCACATGGGTGGTGCTGTCCCTGGGCTAGGGGTCCTGCCTGGGGTGTAAGGAAACAAACTGAGCAAGCCTTGTAAGTAAGCTACGCTCCTCTGTGGCTCCTGCTTCAGTTCCTGCCTCTGGGTTCCTGCCCCAACTTCCCATGGCGATGGGCTATGAGGGGGGAGTACAAAATGAAATAAACCCTTTGCTCCCCAATTTGTTTTTGGTCATGGTGTTTTTTCACAGCAAGAGAGACCCTCACTAAGATAACCAGCCCAGCTTGTGCAAGGCCCTGGGCCCAATCCCCAGCATTTCAAAACAAAATACATACAATAAATACACTTTGCAAACCCCCAGCTAGACTGCCTAAATTAAAATCTTTCTGAAGCCTGGGAAACATTCCAAGGTGATCCCCAGGTACCCTACTTACTTGACAAGCACATTCCTTAGGAAGTCATTTCCTAGTGAATGTTTGCTAGACGGTTTTGGGCAAAAGAAAGGAATAATCTATTGATTAGCACCAAGAAGCCATGATAACATGATGCTAACGTTCCCCAGACAAAGGCAAAAACTCTCAAGGACATAGGCATTACAGTCCTAATTATTATCATTATAACTAATGTTTTTACTGTTTTCCACATATACCCTGCCCTGGGTATTTTGCATTTTACTGTCCACAATAACTTTTTGAGAAGTTATTATTATCTTTTATAAGTTGCTAACTTGCCTCAAGCACAGGTTTGGCAAAGCGTGTGTCTCTGGACCAGAGTGCCTCAGTGCTGTGGACAAAGCCGGAAACACATCAGCAAACTCCCCAATCTTTGTTCTCACTCACTCCTTACAGGCATCCCAAAGACTCAGCAGCCTTCACGTTTCTCACAGTGTGACTGTGCTTCTGAGTCTGCATCCTGGTTCCTTTAATTGGATTCCAGAGCTACCCTCAGGACTTTGCCCCGAAGGTGTGTGGCATCTTGGTCTCATTGAGTAACTCTGGGAAGTGTTCCAGCTGCCGCACTCCGAAACCATTAACACGATGCTTGCTTTTATTCAGAAAATTGATCTTATTAAAACAGCATCCGTGCTACAAGAGGGGCATATGTGGATCTCTGCCAATTACCAAGGCCAAAGCTTACCTTATAGAATGCCTCCAGCCTTCAGAAAAAGCTTCTTGAAAACACAGATAGAAATACACACACACACACACACACACACACACACACACACACACACACACCTTACTTCCCAGGGCCTACTAATATGTAATCAATGACTTGCACCCAGTGGAAGAAAAGGAAGAGAAAATAGGAAGGATAGATTATAGATAGTTGAAGATTGGGTGTGAATGGGATGGAGTTGAGAACTGAGACAGGGCAGCTCACACAGCTTTCAGCAAGGAGCTTCCTAGAGTACCACAGAGAAAGAGTAAAGGTGTTGGGCAGCTGTGAGGAGCCAAGTATGAAGGGAAAGACAGCCACCCTATGCAGGGCCATCATTAGAATCAGAACCCTAGAACACATCTTCCCAGGCAGCTCAGACAGCCTTTTGCCAGGGCTGTCTGCACTGCTTTCCCAAGCCCTCAGAATTTCACTGTTGCATAGAAAACGACACCTGATGACCAGTTCCTGGGCTCAGGTCAGATGTCTTCGGAGCAATTCTCACTTAGCTCTTCAGAAATGCTTTAGATGTCATATTATGCAGTTAAAAAGAAATGTTGCCATGGTACCCTATTACATAAGTAATTTTATCCATTTTAGAAAAGCAATGGGTAAAGGTGTTAAACTGAGAGTTATTTCTCAAAATATACATTATGGCTTCATGAGTTCCTGAAGCATTGTGTTGAAACAAAACACAGTGGGCCTCTGTGCAAGCTTGCCTAAAATAAGTGCAGGTGTTGATTAGTAATGTCTGCCACAGGAACTGGATATGGAGGTCTCAGCATTATCACTGTGAAAGTAGCCAAATGTTTTAAGAGTAAATTTAGGAGACCATAAAATGTTACAAACTTACAAAGAACCTTTGTTATTTGGTAGTGTTGATGGGATGAATGATTTCAAAGTCTAGTCTTCTTCTTCTTCTTCTTCTTCTTCTTCTTCTTCTTCTTCTTCTTCTTCTTTTCAGTTTTTTTCGAGACAGGGTTTCTCTATGTAGTTTTGGTACCTGTCCTGGAACTAGCTTTGTAAACCAGGCTGGCTCGAACTCACAGAGATCTGCCTGGCTCTGCCTCCCGAGTGCTGGGATTAAAGCAACTGCCACCACCACCTTTTAAGCTAACTTATACTAGAGGTTCCCAAGGACCATGGGACAGAGGAGTGACAGACGGAGAATCAAGGGAAGTTTAAGGCTGGACTCAATTGCTTCTACTTTTTAGACAAGTTTTATAATGTGTTTAATAATGTTTTGAAAGGTAAGGGGTTAAAAGTTTTTGATTAGTCAAAGTGATCTTTGGATAAGAGACAGAATGAGAGAGCAGAAATGATCAAATCTGCCTCAAAAGGTAAACTAAGAACAAGTTACTTGGTAAGAAACTGGAACAGTGGAATTTAGGTTTGTTTGCTTGCTTGGTTATTTGTTTTGAGGCAGGGTCTCAAGTATCCCAGGCTAGACTCAAACTACCCAAGTAGCCAAGAAAGACCTTGAACTTCTGATCCAAGGGCTTCATGCATGCTATGCAATCACTCTACAGATTGAGCTCCATCCTTAGTCTCTAGAATTTGATCGTGAGCATAACCAGTAAAGGATAAAGGTAAAATCTGAAAGGAGAAGAAGCCTAAGTTGGCAAAACACAATTTAGACCAGAAGGGACTACATTGGTGAGGATGGAGGGTAAACCGAGGCAGAGTGGCAGAGAGGGCTGGTGGCTTACCGGCAGCATTCACAATTCTATTTGCTCTCACAGACCCTTGTGGAGTTTCCACATCCCATGTCCCATCTGGCCTGGGCTTCAGAGATGTCACTGGTGCGGGATACTTTAGAAGGGCCCCGTATTTCCTAGCCCCAGCAGCCAGGGCCATTGTCATTGAGTAAGGATCAATGTGACCATCTCCTGGATTATACAGTCCAGCTAAAATCTAAACCAAACATAAGAAAGTCAGTATTCAAAGAAATGTATATTTATTCCTCGATGCAAATATATCCTGCTAAACAGATGTTTAGCAAGACTAGACTTTAAAAGTGCATCAGTGGCTAGAGGTGTACATAGCTGTGTGGCAGAGGGCTGCCCTGACATGCACAGGCCCCTGGGTTTTGATTCCAGCATGGAGGGAAAACATCTTGAAAGCAGTTGGGATGCCTGTTTTCTAAGTCCTACTCAGACTTGAGCAAGATTCACAATAAGAGTTGAGTGACTGGTCACAATGACAAGCCACAGGATAACGCCTTGCCGTGGTCTCCAATAGTGGGACATATGCCACTAAGAACACAGTCTAGTTTCCGATTCTCCCTGCAGCTATTCTCTCCAGCAGTGGCTGAAGCTAACATTAAGTTCTAGTCAATGGAAATGCAAAGGGAAGAGTTACATGGCAGCTTCCATAAGCCACTCCAAAAAGACAACTAGTGTATGTCCATCTTTGTTCCTTTCTCCACCCTGGGGTCTGGAATTCAGATATGATGGCTGGGCTCTAACTGCCATTGTGGAATAATAACACAAGAGTCACATCCCAGGAATGACAAAGCAGTGATCCAGAAGGTGACTTGATCCTTGAGATCTTGATGACTTTGTAACTACTCAATACATTCTTAGTTAGGGTTCTTATTGCTGTGATGAAACACCATGACCAAAATCAACTTGAGGAGGAAAGGGTTTATTCATCTTAGGCTTCTAAATAACAGATCACCATCAAAGGAAGTCAGGACAGGATCTCAAGCAGGGCAGGAGCTGATGCAGAGGCCATGGAGGGGTGCTGCTTACTGGCTTGCTTCTCATGGTTGCTCAACCTGCTTTCTGATAGAACCCAGGACCACCAGCCCAGGGATGGCACCACTCACCATGGGCTGGGCACCTCCCCATCAATCACTAATTAAGAAAATGTCTTACAAGCTTGCCTATAGCCTGGTCTTATGGAGTCATTTTCCTCATTGAGGGTCCCTCCTTTCAGATAACTTTAGTTTGTGTCAAGTTGACATAAAAGTGGCCAGGACAAATGCTTAAATGAAAGGGAAATAGACTTGCTTAAGCATTATTTTTTCAGTTTCTCATGTTTAAAGCCAGATCTAATTCTAGCTGACATATCAGTTATAACATATTTAATTATTCAATACTGTAAATAAATTTGCGTATTAATGCTTCTCTGATATCAACTGGGTCTGATGGTGCTGGTCTGTAATCCTAGCTACTAGGAAGGCTAAGGCAAGAATTCCAAGTTCAATACCTGCCTGGAATAGAGTGAGTTCAATGCCAGCTGGGCAGTTTGGGGAGACCTTGTCTCAAAATAAAGGGCAAACAATGGGCTGAGAGGGTAGTTCAGTACTGGAGTGGTAGCCTAGCAAATGAAAGCACCAGGTTTCCGTCTCCCCCGTATCATGTGCACACATATACATATGCTTGACGAAGATGCATACTCAGTTCATAAATCAACAATGACTTCGTGCACATCTGCTCTGTGTTAAGGCTTCAGCTTAGGTCTTGTGAGAGAACTAATAAAGGATGGGAATGAATTGACAGAGTCATGCTATAATGAGATCTCATCTACTGGACAAGAATTTGCCAACAACTATGAAAACGGAGTCTTGACAAATATTTTTTCCTGCATCTGTTTAAACTATATTGTGCTCTTTGCCCTTTGTTAATGTGATGTTACTACATTATACTGACTGACATTTAGTTTTTAAACCAATTTTGCATTCCTGGGACACACTCCATTTGACCATATTGTAGCATCCTTGGTACAATTTACTGTATTTTTGTTAAAGACTTTCACATCTATATTCATAAAGGACTATAGTCTGTCTTTTCTTCTGATGTTTTTTTGTCTCGTTTTTATGTCAGAGACATACTAGCTTTATAGGTTGTGTCGAGAAGTATTCAATTCTAATTTTAGAAGACTTTGTGAAGGATTGTTATTAATACCACTTGGCCAAGGCTCATCTTTTTCTGAGTTTTTTTCTTACTATAATTTAGTCTTCGTACTTATGGGTCCAGTGCAAAAGACTTGGGGTTTTAATGGAATTCACACTCCTGACGACTTGCAAATGTCACACTGGTGTTTTGTAACGACCATGTCCTTGTAGTGATCCCATGTCTGTTTGGTTTGGCACTCTGTCCCTGGTCCATGTGTTTCTATTGCCTAATATCTTTGAGAAAACCCTGTAATGATGAGAGCTTCTAGGGAAGTGTTGCAGGGTTGACATATAAAGAGACATAAATGGATTCTTAGTAGCGTAGTGGAGGTGGATTTCAATGAAGACCCTGCTCTCACACAACCCCATCGACAAGGAGTTCCCATGGCCTGTAAAGACTCCCAAGAGCACAGCACTCTGGCACCCACAGCAGTTACACAAACACTCAGAGACAGGACTACGACACAGTCACTATCAGGATAACAGCTGTCTGCTTCCCTAAACAACCCGCTGGATACCCATACCCAGGACGTCTGCACAGTACAAGTCAGAGGACCCCGGTTCAAATCTTTCCTCTAGCAATTCTGAACTGAACAAACTCATCCCACTGTGTAAACTATTTAAGACTCTGCTTTCCGGGCCATAATAGCCAGATTTTTCATAGGAGAGGCTTACCATGGTCTCTGTTGCATAAATACTACTCTAGTAGATGTTAATGCTGCTGTCATTATGCTAAAAGGATGGTCACCCAGGAAGGAAACACATTACCTTTCCTGTCAAGTGGATTCTCTTAAGGAAATTCAGAGTTGATCTAAATCTGTGCCTGGCACAGTCTGAAAGGAAAGAACAGCCAGGAGCCAGGAAGTGTATGAAGATGGTACAGGGCTTCCTGGGTTTTAAAAATTCAGTAACTCCTTTCTAGACTCCTCATAACAGGATATCATTCTCTTTGAAGTCCCCCAACAGACAGCTGGTGTGTGGAAGGACTTCAGTCTGAGGGATCCGGTCCTAGAAAGGCTTTGAAATGTTTCTTTAGTCACCACAGGCAGAAACTAAAAGGGTTTTCATCACCCCTGCGTATATTACTTAGTAACAGCTCACCTTGTGATTTGCCCACATTCCAGGATCAATCACCTCGTGTTGCCTTTCTAAATGTATGCATGGATTATTTTTACTTTTAACTTATTAAACTCATAAATTCACTGAACTCATTAAAATACATTTAAAAATAATTTTAGCTCAAGTTGACAAAGTGAAATTGCCCTTCAAATAAACATCTTGTTCAAGCAGGGCAGTGGTGGCCTTTAATCCCAGTACTTGGGAGGCAGAGGCAGGCAGACCTCTGAGTTCAAGGCCAGCCTGATCCACAAAGAGAGTTCCAGAACAGCCAGGGTTGTTACATAAAGAAAATCTGTCTCAAAAAAACCAAAACCAACCAACCAAACAAATAAAATACCTTGTTCATGTTGAGTAAAGGGAACATCTCTTGGATTTTTTCGGGCTCAATAATATACTGTTCTGTGGCATGCCAGTTGGTCCGCGTCATTTGATATTTAAATTCATCTACCCTTACAGGTGTTGTAGCAAGTCTGATACTACCTGGTTGATGGAATCCCACCACCTGTGACAATAATTCCAATAAAAGCATGTCAATAAAATATCCTCTGGCACTCCAACACAGTTTTCCAACACAACAAAAACTCAAGCGAGTAAAAGAGAAATTCACTATGTGGCAAACATATTAATTACATAGGATATTTGTAGCTTATGAAGAGATATTCATTCAGCAGTAATTTACACCAGGCAGTACTGTAAGCCTGAGGTGCTGGGGGAACAAGAGAGGCAGAGCCCCTGATTGATGGAACTCTCCATCCACAGGTAAAGGCAGGGCAGTTAAGAGCATACAGATGCATGGACTGAGGGTTCAAATGCAGAGTGAAGGAGCAGTCCATGAAAAGGAGAAAGCCAGAGGGTTTAAGGAGGGACTCTAGAGAACCGACGTGCTGCTACAGTGAGAGCGATTGTAAGTTCACGCTCATTTGGCATTTCATAGTCTTTCCATTTGAAAAGTCTCGGTGAAGCCCGGGGTCACAGAACAAGAGGGCAGTCCTGGTCTTCAAGTTGCTCACACTCTGCAGGGAAGATCAACAATAAAGTAACGATGACAGTGGGACGGTGTGTTAGAAGAGTGTGCACACACACTGTGTGTAAGAAGAGTGTGCCCACAAGCTGTGTGTAAGAAGAGTGTGCCCACAAGCTGTGTGTAAGAAGAGTGTGCACACACACTGTGTGTAAGAAGAGTGTGCACATCATGCTGTGTGTAAGAAGTGTGCACACAAGCTGTGTGTTAGAACAGTGTGCACATACACTGTGTGTTAGAACAGTGTGCACACATGCTGTGTTAGAACAGTGTATACACACTGTGTGTTAGAAGAGTGTGCACACACACTGTGTGTTAGAAGAGTGTGCACACATGCTGTGTGTTAGAAGAGTGTGCACACACAGTGTGTTAGAAGAGTGTGCACACAAGCTGTGTGTTAGAACAGTGTACACACACTGTGTGTTAGAACAGTGTGCACACATGCTGTGTGTAAGATTGTACACACACTCCGTGGGTTAGAACAGTGTGCACACATGCTGTGTCTTAGAAGCATTTGGGGGTGGTCGTCCATGTAGGGTGAGGGGAAAGTGGTTCCAGTCAGAACAGGAAAAAAGAAAGCAACACAAATTTAGAAAGCAGAGGTGTGAGAGCACCTAGAACATTCCAGAAGTATACGCTGTTGAGAACAATTAAAGCTCAGGAGCAAAGGAAATAGAGACAAGAGAGGCTGTTAGAAAGTCAGGCGACGAAGGCTGGAAGTCCCAGACCCTGCTAAGCCTTTGGTCTGGCCATCAGCAAGAATAAATGCATGAAAACAATAGAAGCCTTTGATCTGAGCCCATGGAAACTTTTTAGTTTGTGAGTACAGTCAATATGAGAAGGGATGAAAATAAAGACAGGGAGGGGGCTTAGTGAGCTGTTTCTAAAGTCACGTGACAGTCCGCTCAGTCAGACCCTGTGCAATCCCCTTGCTGAAGTGTTCTCACTCTGTATTTTCTAGATATGGGAACTGGCCAAACAAAATTTGAAAAGTCGCTATTTATTATCTCTTCCTTTTCAAACAAATGAAGACTAGTTAATTACATGGGTAATACGCTTGAAGAAAATGAAGTGATGTGAACATCGAGCCCGGCTCTTCCCTGGACCTTCCTCTCTACCACAGCAAACACTGTACATGCGCCTGTATCTAAGTGGCCGAGCGCACAGACCACTTCAAACTAAGTGCGTTTACCTGTCCGGTTTCTTCTTCCAGCTTCTCGTAAAGTTTGATGCTGTCATAGTGTATCTTCTTCAAGTTTATCCCGGGGTGAAAGTAAGTTGTTAAGCCTGCCTTAAACAGAGAGAGGGAAGAAAAGGCTGGACTAAGTCGACATTTGCACAATGCTGATGACTTCTCTGCTAAGCAGCGATGTAATGCTGCTGAGAAATGAAGGCGTATAGCGGGGATGCAAGTAAGGACACATTGGTTGGAGACCCCAGAGCAGATGGCTCATCACAGGGTATATGAAGCAACTTCAACCACTCAAGTGGACTGTGCTGTGGGATGGTCTGTATGGCAAATGTGTTGCTAATTAGTCAATAAATAAAACACTGATTGGCCATTGGCTAGGCAGGAAGTGTAGGCGGGACAAGGAGAAGAATAAAGCTGGGAAGTGGAAGGCTGAGTCAGAGAGACACTGCCAGCTGCCACGATGAGAAACAGCATGTGAAGATGCCGCTAAGCCACGAGCCATGTGGCAAGGTATAGATTAATGGAAATGGATTAATTGAAGCTGTAAAAACAGTTAGCAAGAAGCCTGCCACGGCCATACAGTTTGTAAGCAATATAAGTCTCTGTGTTTGCTTGGTTGGGTCTGAGCGACTATGGGACTGGCAGGTGACAGAGATTTGTCCTGACTGTGGGCCAGGCAGGAAAACTCCATCTACAGGACTGAGAGCTAGCCCACAGACGTGTCCATGGAAAGCCTAAAAACCACTAGGGAAAGGATAGGTGGGAGGTTTAGAATATATGCTGCTGTTGATTGTTTTTTTATCTGAAATGCATGGGACCAGAAGTGTTTTGGCTTTGAGTTTGGGGCCCATCAAGATGGCTCAATGGGTAAAGGTACCTGCCAGCAAACCTGAGGAGCTCCATCTGCAGGATCCCCAGAGACCACTGGGTAATAAGGGAGGACCAACTCCTGCACATTGTCCTCGAATATTCATGGCACATGTGAGTGAACAAGTGCATGCACACACACACACACACACACACACACACACACACACACAAGTAAATTAATTAATTCCTGGGCAGTGGTGGTGCACACCTTTCATCCCAGTGCTTGGGAGGCACAGGCAGGTAGATCTCTGAGTTCAAGGTCAGTCTGGTCTATGGAGGGAGTTCTAGGAAAGCCGGGGCTACACAGAGAAATCTAGTCTGGAAAAACCAAAACCAATAATTAATTAATTAATCAATTAGTTAAATGTAATTTAAAAATATAGATTTTGAAATTTTAAATTTTGGATATTTGCATATATACAATAATGCCTTGTTATGAGAACCCAGGTCTATATAAAAAGAAATCTATTTGTTTCCTAGACACTTTATATATACATGATATTATACAATATTCCAAATAACTCTAAATAGGCAGCCCCTATACATACTCTTGTTGAATAAGCACTGATTAATTATTCTTTGGAAAAGATTGATTAATATTAGAAATGTTGTAGCCCCTTCCATCAACTCTGAGAGATGCAATGTAGCATCCAGACCAAGAATTCTAGGCAATTACACGAAGCAAGTGTTTTCTTAATTAAGTATCTGGGGTCTCATTTTTCAGCTAATGTATCTTGGGGAGCTCATCAGAACACATCTGTTCAAACTCAAATCCATTTAGGAATATTTATAACTTTCTCCTATGGGAATTTGGTTCTCTGAAACTAAAACTACTCCCATTAAAGTTGGTCAACCACCGTATAGAAACCAGACGCTCAATGCTTCTATCTAAACTTGTCGAAGCATCTAACATACACACAAGTGATGCTTCTGACAAGAATTCCATCCCAGTTCCTAAGCCATCTTGTAACGTGGCTCTGGTAAGAGTAGAAAAATGTTTCACTACAGAATGACTGCTGCCAGGGTCGTGGAAACATGGCCAAACCACTCTTTTCCTTTCACATGTTTGATATTCGGTGGTGCGTGACATTTTTTTGTGTTCTGACAAATAAAGCTTGCCTGGAGAGCAGAGGGTGGAACTAGCCATTAGTTAACCATAGAGGCCAGGGGGTGGTGGTGGTACATGCCTTTAACCCCAGCACTTGGAAGGCTCATGCCTTTGATCTCAGCACTTGGAAGATTCACGCCTTTAATTCCAGCACAATTGGGAGGTGGAAACGGGAATATAAGGCAGGTGGAGACAGGATCTTGTCCCTCTTTTCCATCTGAGGATTCGTAGAGGTAAGAAGTCTCTAGTGGCTGCTGCTCTGCTGATCTTTCAGGCTATTACCCCATTATTTGACTCTTGGTTTTTATTGACAAGACTAATTAAGATCATGCTTTAATTCAGTGTGTGTATGGACTTTCCTCATTCAATCAGGGAGCATCTCTAGCCTTCATGTATCTGCCACTGACCATAATTCTATCTTCAATGCATCTTCTACCCATAAATTGAGAAAATGAACGCTCACGAGAACTGGTTAAAGTTCTGATCCTGGAGATCCTGTAAGCCACAGCAGAGAGAGAGAGAGAGAGAGAGAAAGAGAGAGAGAGAGAGAGAGAGAGAGAGAGAGAGAGAGAGAGAGAGAGAGAGAGAGAGAGAGAGACTGGGCCTGACTTGAGCTTTTGAAACCCAAAGCTCACCCCTAGTGACACACTTCCTCCAACAAGGCCACACCTTCTAATCCCTGTCAAGTAGCACCACTCCTTAACGACCAAGCATTCAAATATATGAGCTTGAATAGGGGGCAATTCCCATTCAAACCACCACATCAGACCAACAGAAAGTTCCATTATCTACATCCATCTATACTGTATCTTCTGTTCCCCTATCCCAGAAACCAGGGGGTAATGAATTTTCATTTGAAAGAACCACATGGATTCATTAAAGACATTTAGCCCTGTGTACTTTGTTTAGGGAACAAATTCTTTTGGAAATACTTAGTCAAGAAAAAGTTAAATCCCTTACTGAAAGAGAATATCCATCTAGGAGCAGTCCATGCATCTCTCTATTTGCTGGGACAGTCCAGGAGTAAGTGAGTGGGCTTTTCTTAGCTGTATTAACTAGTTAGCAGTCTCTTACGTTGGCTTTTGTTTTTTCATTTGTGTTAAAAATCTAGAGCTATCCTTACAATGCTTCTACTGTGTTCAGAACATTTGAATATTCTTGCATACTGTCTACTGTTAATTAAACACCTGCTTTGTGACATTTGGACATGTGGAATACACAGTGTTTTTCTCTTCTGTGACTTCAACATGGATATAGTAAATGAAAAGTTTGAAAAAGGAGAAAAATACTGGTCTTAGCCTCCGGGCACATGGTTAAATGCCAAGCCACAGAACAGGGGACATTAAGAAGTAAAAGGGCTGAAGAGATGGCTCATTAGTTAAGACTCCCAGACACGGTTAAGGCCAGAGAAGTCTTCACAGCAAGAGATCCTTGGACTCCAATGACTTGAAGAAAAAACAAAAAACAAAAAACAAAAAACAAAAAAACAATAGCAGTTGGTAGAGAAGGTAAAGGAAAAGGCGGAGACAGAATCCTTCCTTTGGAAGCATAGCCCTTTGAAGCAGGGCGTGGCACAGGCTGCCATCCTAGTACTAGGGAAGTAGAAGCATGAGGATCAGGAGTTCAAGGTCATCCTTGGCTACATAGTGAGTTCAAGGCCAGTCTGGGCTACATGAGACTGACCCTGTCTCAAATACACACACACACACACACACACACACACACACACACACACACACACATTCTTGTTGACATAAATTTAAACTAACAAGAAAGGAACGCTCTTCCCTAGAGTGCCATGACAATTACCAAGTAAGAGAATCACGAAAGGGTGCTTCATAGTGGGGACTGTGTCGGAGGCTAACTCGTGGTGGTTTCCTGTCTTCCCGGGACCTCTACTGCCTCAGAAACTCAGCCATTGGCCTAAACCATAATCCCAGGGGCCCAAATTTTTTATTCATACACTTAGGCTCAGAACGTTTGCACATAACCATTAAAAATATTCTTATGCCTTTATTTACACATAACATGTAAATATAGGTTACTGTATTAATAGAGATCGTAAAGCACACTAAATGAGCTTGGGGTGAGTGGAGTATTTTAAATAAATTTCATCTTACTTATTGTGCCAGAAAGGTTTTGGATATTAAGCTCATGAATCACGTTTTTGATAGTGTTGTGATTAACGTACTTCATTATTGAGCTCTGTACACACTGGATTAACCTTTGAAAATACAGCCTGATTCTGGGCTTGCTTTACATCCAGAATGGTTTATTTGTTTGCTTGTTTTAATTCATTTTTGTTTTAAGCAGTCTGCCTGGGTAGCCCAGGCTGGCCTTAAACTTTCAATCTTCCTGTGCATTAGTTTCTTGTTGCTGGGAGCAAATACCAGACGGGAAGCCACTTGAGGAAGAAGAGGTTTATTTTGCCTTCCAGTTTGAGGATAACAGTCCATCATGGTGTGGAAGGCACAGAAGTGGGGTGAAGGCAGCAGCTGCATTTGCCCTCAGGAAGCAGCTAGCTCTGGAGGGGTGAGTGCTGGGTCTGAGCGCTCCTTCTCCTTTCCATTCAGCTGGGGACCCTGGCCCGTGGCATGATGCGCCCCACAGTCAGGAGGGTGTTCCCACCTCGATTAACACAATCTAGCAACACCCTCACAGATGTGCCCAGATGTTTGTCTTCTAGGTGATTCTCGAGTCTGACAACTTGACACATAGGATTAGCATTCTTCCTAGGCCTCCTGTACTTGAGACTGATTTCAGGGGCTAAGACAGCAGCAGATGTGCCTCTCAGTCCTGCATGGACCCAAGTGGAAGCAGTGTTCTCTATGTTTTAAATCTCCTCCTCCATTTCAAGCACCTGTTACTGCACTGACCTATACAAAGGTTTCTGGTGACCGCTGACTGTCATGTTCTTGTCTCTCCATTCTTGCTACAACCTGGAAAGTATCATGCTCTTTGTATTTTAAATACATGGGAACAAATCCTACTGGAATTCCTTACCAGAAAAAATTTTTTAACAGGTTAAAAATTGTATCTCTCACAAAGGAGAGACACCTCCCCCCACCACCCAGGAGATATCATTTAGTCTAGAAAATCTAACCATAATATTCACATTTCTTTTTTTTTTTTCTTGGTTTTTCAAGACAGGGTTTCGCTGTGTAGTTTTGGTGTATGTCCTGGATCTCGCTCTGTAGACCAGGCTGGCCTTGAACTCACAGAGATCCGCCTGGCTCTGCCTCCCGAGTGCTGGAATTAAAGGCACATGCCACCACTGCCCGGCAATATTCACATTTCTAACTAGCTCTTTTAGCATACTCTCTTCCCAACAGGGCTGCTTTGCAAGTTAGCTACCACCCTCTGTAAAGTATCATGCTTGTTCACCTATTTTTTCCTAGTGCTGGGATTAAGACTGGAGCTTTGCACTTACTCTTAGGCAGGCACTCTACCATTAAGCCACACCCCCAGACATAGCTTTTAAAACCTATATAACTGCTTTGTAGAAACCACCCGTATCCACTGAATTCCTGAAGATCAACACATTTGGAACATTTGCCTATTTGTACAAGAAATACGTGTTTAAAATCCACTGCCCTTTCCATCGTTGCCAGGTAAGAAATCTTTCCGTAGTGTGACGCTCTGGACCACAAGCAACTCCTCTTCCTCTGCTCACAAACTATACTACTTATACAAGTCTCAGTAAAGCTAGTCACAGTGATGGCCTCACATAGCAATCAAAGAAAGAGCCAAGATGAGCCCATCATGCAGAGCCAACCTGTCCCCAGAGAATCTTGGGATCTTAAGCAATATGTCATGCTGGGCGGTGGTGGCACACGTCTTTAATCCCAGCACTCGGGAGGCAGAGCCAGGCAGATCTTTGTGAGTTCGAGGCCACCTTGGTCTACAGAGCGAGATCCAGGACAGGCACCAAAACTACACAGAAAAACCCTGTCTTGAAAAACCAAAAAAAGAAAAAGAAAAAAAGCAATATGTCAATCACATCAGATGCTACTTGTGTTAGTAAAGTTTAAGTTCTTTCTTATGTATGTAAATAAGTGGAAAGTTCTAGATTATCTTCCATCGTAGGTCTTCCATCCTGGGATCTCTTAAAGATGGTGCTGTGATATCATTCCTGGGGAAGTGGAGGACCCTACTCTCCAAAACCACCTCTGATGCCATTTCTTGTGAACTGACGAAAGTGAGCAAGACCTCGGGATCTGCAGACTTGACTTTACTTTGAACATTCAGTCTCAGGCTGTGCAGACCTCCAGCCCTCACTTCCTGTTCCTTGTGGACGCTTACATCACAGAAGACATACGGAACTCCAGGGATGCTGCCTCCATTCTCAGTCTGTCCATTTTGCTGGTGCTCCAACTTTGCACAGTCCCAAACTGTTCCCAGATATGTCTGGGCTGAAAACTCTTGGCATGTGGAACGTCCTGATGTCATTCCTCACAGAGAAGGCTCCTGGACTTGTAAAAGCTCCCAGAACCAGTTCCTAGGACAGGTCCTGCCCTGTCCCTTATTCCAAGGGGCACAAATCACCCAGCTGCTGCGGTGTGACTCCGCACCGAGTACACAATCGTTCCCTGTTTGGCTCTGCTCACTGCCTTGTCTATAGGGGTGGGGCCAGGGGGTACTTTCCTCACTATTTTGCTGTCTCTTAGGGAAAAAAAAAATCTTTCACACAGTTAACTTCACATAAGGGACTATCATCTTCAAATCTTTGCCTGCTTGTCTTAAAGAGTTCAGGCTAAAGTGTGGACCTTGTATTTAGTGGGAGAGCTGGTGAAATCTCAGGGAATCCTGTAATCTACTCTGAAATGCAAGCCACACCAAATCCCTGTCAGGGAACAAATAAGCCATTCCACTTTGATGTGTATCTATCTGCCTGCTGCCACTAAGCAGTCAGGAAGTGTGAGGCGGTATAAGTACCATTTGCCTCAATTTGCCTCTGTCTAAAGATTCTTGCCTGGTTAACCTCTAAGCCCCCTGTACCCTGTTTCCTTCTCTGTTTGGTGTCCCTTCCTGTAGCTGTCTCCCTAGCTGCTGCTCCTGCATTCTGGACTCCTAGTTTCTCTTTTCTTTTTTTTTTTTTTTTTTTTTTATTTTTTATTTTATTTTATTTTATTTTTTTTTAGAGCTGAGGACCAAACCCAGGGCCTTGTGCTTGCTAGGGCTAAATTCCTAACCCGTTTCTTTTCTTTTCTTTTTTTTTTTTTTCTTTTTTTGAGACACAGTTTCTCTATGTAGCTTTGGTGCCTGTCCTGGATCTCACTCTGTAGACCAGGTTGGCCCAACTCACAGAGATCCGCCTGCCTCTGCCTCCCAAGTGCTGGGATTAAAGGCATGCACCACCACCACCACCCGGCGCAGTTTCTCTTTTCTTTAAGGCTCAGGTCCCTCTCTGAGTGTTCTCTGTGCCCGAGAGGAGGAAAGGACTGCTTTGTGCCCTTGTGTCCTCATTTCTGGGACCAACCGTGGTACCCTAACATAATCCTTCTGTCTTGAGTGATGACAAAATGTATACCGTGCTGGCTAGTTGCCTGTCAGCTTGACACAGGATATAGAGGAGGAAACATCGATTGAGAAAATATCTCCACAAGATGGAGTGTGGGCAAGCCTGTAGGGCAATTTCTTAGTTGGTGATTGACAGGAGAGGGCCCAGCCCATTGTGGATGGTGCCATCCTTGGCCTTGGGTTCTATAAGAAAGCAGGCTGAGCAAGCCATGAGGAGCAAGCCAATAAGCAGCATCCCTCCATGACATCTGCATCAGGTCCTGCCTCCAGGTTCCTGCTCTGCTTGAGTTCCTGCCCAACTGCATTTGATGATGAACTGTTAAATGAAACTGTGAGTGAAATAAACTCTCTCCTCCCCAAGTTGCTTTTGGTCATGGTGTCTCATCACAGCAATAGTGACCCTAAGGCTCACACTAAGGAAAAATTGGAGGCGGTAGACTTGTATTTAGAAGGACAACATGAGGTGTACACAGAAAATCTAGTTTAGGGATGTGAGATAAGCCTAGAGTGCCAGAGCTTCTGCAGGCGTGAGGACAGCAGTGGGAACCAGTGAAAGGAGATGCCTGTGCTGGGAAGACTGCTATGGGAAAGTGATGGGATGCCCATCCCCCTACACACACACTGAGGATGAGGGGTCGGAGGAAGAGGAGCTAGACTTGATGCTGTTTTTCTGGGAGCACTGGCTGACCAGTGGGATTAGAGACTGCAGCCAACTGAGCTTGAATCTGGATGGCACTGTTCACCAGCATTCAGCTTTGACAACCATTCTTATCTAGATACCTGGCCCGTGCTTCGAGTGTGTGCTGAGCATGAAGAGGCCTCAGGAGAGAGATCCTCTTTCCTCTCCTCATCACAGGAAAGCTGATTACGGAAAAAGACGGCCAATGAGACCAAGATCTTCCTCCAAATATGGATGGATAGAAAGAAAGACAGCAAGGAAGAAAGAAAGAAAGAAAGAAAGAAAGAAAGAAAGAAAGAAAGAAAGAAAGAAAGAAAGAAAGAAAGAAGGAAGGAAGGAAGGAAGGAAGGAAGGAAGGTAAGTAGGTGGGTAGATAGATAGATAGATAGATAGATAGATAGATAGATAGATAGCACAGTGACAATCATATCTTAGAATCTTCCTTTCCTATCCTTCGCAGTCAGGAGTAGCCTCCTGGTAATATGAAAACCATGCCAATCCAGGGCCTTTACCTAGGCCATTCTCCAGTGCAGCCCAGGCATCCTGCTTCACTAGAACAATGACTTGTGCTGACTACAGGGTGAGACTCTGTCACAAAAATACGAAACAAAACCAACTCAGAAAATGGAATGCATCAGAAAATGGAAACTGAAGGAACTTTCTGGAAGTTACCAGGGTGGAAAAATGGCAAAGCCAGGATCAGAATCCAGAATCCACATGTTCAACATAAAGGGTATCCAAATAACCATTTCCCACTTCCTGAAAGCACACCAGTTGGGTAACAATACACTTTCTGGTGAGGTGAGGGGGTCCAGTACTCTGAAGAGCTCTCTGTAGGAGCTGTGACTGGGAGGAACTGGTGTACACTTTTGGGGTGTTTCCTTACTGCGTGCCAGGTAGAGCCAGCTGTGAGCTCCGATTTCTCCAGCAGGACCACGTCTTTCATGCCGGCCTTGGCCAGATGATAAGCCAGACTCACGCCCACACAGCCGCCTCCAATGATCACTGTCTCTGCCGTGTCCTTCCATTCTGGGGGGGAGGGTGGGACTTCCTTTCTGGAAGACAGCGTTTTTAACAGTGGTGACTCACTTGTGCATAGCAGGTCCAGTTTGCATCTGATTCCCTTGCTTGCCTGTCTCTAGAACTTCACACCTACAGGCTGCACTTAGAAACTCGCACTTAGAAACCTGGGGCATCTGAACCCCGACTAGGCAACCTGCACTGAACGTGGCTCAGGGAATGAGCAGTGGCTGGGGGCAGTGGCTGCTTCTTTCTCAATCTAGACATCGTTTTTTCCCATTTAAAAAACACATTCTGGCAGGGTGGCATGTGCCTTTAATCCCGACACTCGGGAGGCAGAGGCAGGTGGATCTTTGTGAGTTTGAGGCCCGTCTGGTCTACAGAGCGAGTTCCAGGGCAGCCAGAACTAAACAGAGAAACCTTGTCTCAACAAACAAACAAACAAACAAAAAGCCCCCCCCCAAAAAAAAACAAAAAACAACAACAAAAAAAAAACCCAAAAAACCCCACATTCTGGGGCTGGAGTTCAGCTGGTAAAGTGCTTGCTGTTCAAGCATGAGAGCCCAAGTTCAATACTCAGGATCCACGCAAATGGGGTTGGGCATGTGGCCCCCACCTGAAATCTCAGCTCTGGTGAAGCAAAGACAAGAAGATCCCTGGGTCTTGCTGGCCAGCCTTCCTGGCCTAATCAGTGAGAGACTCTGTCTCAAAAAAACAGTTTGGAGAGCAGCTGAAGAAGGCACCCAACCTCTGGGCTGCACATGCCCACACCCTCCCCCACACACGCCTATTGATTTTAGTCTTAGAAATCCCCAGTCTTCATCCTCTTCTCTCTAGGGCTCCCCAAGCTGAAGGGAGATGGATGGAGAAGTATCCTCCTCTTCTGGCTTCTCTAAGTCATCGGTTTGCAGAATGGTCTTCCTGGCTGCCCTGTGAGCTTTTTGAAGGCAGGCAGGGACAATATCATATTCGTCACTGGTCTCAGCCTCCTCCCAGTGCCCACATCCCATAGGTATGTCCAGTGAACACATCTGATCATTTTCATGACTTGTTCCCAGCCCTCTCCTGGCACGCCTTCCCTACACAGGTCCCCAAAGGGTGGCGTTCTGGCATTGGCATTGCTCTTAGGGTAGAGGGGCTTGTTGGTCATTGCCTCATTTCCTTCAGTGAATTTCCTCTTTTATTTATCGCGTGCTTCCTGCCTTCCTAGGGCTGGACACACAGGGCCTCGGAGCTCCGAAGCTCACAGCAGAGCCAGGAGATGAAGCAAGTGAACTAGAAATGTGGACCTCACAGCAACGAAGCACTCTTTGAGTGGAGGTGCAGGTTGCTGCAGCATCCATCAACAGGAAGGCACGATGGGGCTGGATGAGGAAGGATAAAGGGGCGGGGCATGAAGGCTCCCAGACTACAGGGGCAGCTGTGGGCAGGTCAGCACACAGAAGGGCTGGACTCTGAAAGGCCACTGAGGCTGCACACGGAGGGGCCTCAAGGGTGCATCTGGCTCCCCTAACACAAGGAACACTCAGTCAGTCCTGTGAAGCATGACCACAGAATGTGATGTATTAATTCCTTAATTCTTTCCTGGTCACCAGTCTCTTATTCCATTAGCATCTAACATAGAAAGTCACGATATGAATTAATAAGAATTCTGGGAAGATTCACCATGGCATATTTGGTGACACCAAACCAAAAGTTGTCATTTTAAGGTTAAGGTTTTATTGTTGTGTTGTTTTGTTTCAAGCAGGGTTTCTCTGTGTAGCCCCCAGCTGTCCTGGAACTCACTCTGTAGACCAAGCTAACCTTGAACTCACAGACTGCCTGCCTCTGCCTCCTGAGTGCTGGAAAGAAAAGCATGCGCCCCCACTGCCAGCTTAAGGATAAGTTTCAAAGTGAGAAAAAAGCAGTCTGGAACCTTCCCTCGGACGGACACGATAGTAAGTGCTGTGCTTGTCTAATCACACCTTATTTGGGAAAAGACGATATGTTTATCTGATGAAGATTGAATTGTTGAGCATCTTGTTGTCTGAATTCTAATCTGCCTTCAGAGTTTGTCAGACAAATCTCACATTTTCCACGCAGGTTTAACGACATGGAGTGTGACTTTGTATTCAGACACACAATTTCAGACTGACAGAAAAGTTGTCAAGCTTGTAGAAGGAACTCATAGAACTCTCTTTTGTGGTGGTTGTTTCGGGTTGGTTTTTGAGACAAGGTCTCACTTCCACAGCCTACGATGGCTTTGAAGTTGACATCCTGCCTCAGCCTCCCGAGTCTGGGACTTCAGGCTTTTACCAACACTGCCAGTCTGCTTCACAGTTCTTAGAAGAGAAATGTCATCTCTGATGACTCAACCTTTCAGAATAGATGCATATGCCATATGAATATAAACACTCCCACACACATAATAGTGAATAAAGCCTTTAATGTTACACTGTATTTGTCTAATCAGTTTTAAACAACTTAACCCAAGGCCAACAACTTTTATCCCCTTCTGTCTTTGGTGCAGTTTCCCAATTGTGATGCTTTTGCAGCTCATGAATCTCTCTTGTGCGTTCCTTCACTTGGGGTTTGCAGCACCCCTGTAAGCCAGGCAGAGCAGGATTAGCATCCTGTCTTTGCTGATGAGGAAACTGAGCTCAGCCAGCAGCTGCTGTGTCTTCCAGAACTGCCATTCTGTGGGCCTTGTATTCCCAGAACCAGGAACAAGCCTGCACACCACAGGTACCACGTAAAAAATCTACCATTAAAGGATGGCTAGATGCGACTCAAAAGCAGCCCTTGCACACCATAGGATGTAAAATACAAGCGGAGTCAGTTCCTAATTATGTTTGTTGAGTGACTCTGTGAGTAGAAACCTCACCTTGACACTGTGGGTGACGTCAGGAATGACGTCAGGACAGGAGAGTCAAAGATGCTGTCCTGCTTTTGTACATACAGACAGATACTACAGGAAAATGCCATCTCACTCCTGCAGTTTCACAACCCTACTCTGGGAGCCAAGGAAGACATGGGAAATGAGCACCCACCCGAGGAGCATCCGGTTCCTTTCCCAATCTCGCTGTCTTTGGGCAAGTTTGCTGCTGTCTTTCAATCTTTCAAAGGACCTAACCCTTTCCCTAACTTTTTTCCCTTAAAAAAAAAAAGATGTAAAAAATAAAACAAAACAGACTGTCATATTTGCCAAAACACACGTGCATTAAAAATGTCAGGTTCACGTTCTCTGCGCTACCAACCAACCCGAAGCAGTCTAATTGTTCATGAGTAGGCTGCTTAATTATATTATAGAATATTGATCAAATGAAAAACTATGCAGCCATTAAAAAGAATAAGGCAAAACAGTACGCCCTGGAATAGAGTAAACTCGGCGATGTATTAATCATTGAAAACAAAACAGTGATGATAACAACCACCATTGGAGGTGCGAGTGAATCGCAGACAACATCTTCCAGCTGTTTGCGCACAGGAGACAGGCTCTTGCAGACATCCTCACAACTGCCCACTGCTGACCCGGCAGGGGATGGGGTCAGAGAGACTGATAGTTTTCCCTGGTAGTAGTAAGGAATCCTAGGAGGACCCCAGCCAGTTCCTGGGAGGCCCCTCTTCCCCACCTGCAGGCGGCGGGCACTCACCCTTCCCGGCGGCCGGTGGAGCTTGGGCGCCCGGGGGAGCCCCGCAGCACGAGACCCCGCAGCCGCAGCGCGCCCGGGCGGAGCATGGTGGAGGGGAGGTCGAGCACGAAGGACGAGCACCGACAGCGGCGGCCTAAGGCGGGAGGGCGGGAGGGCGGGAGGAGAGGGGGAGGACGAGGAGGGCGGGAGAGGTCCTCCCACCCAGGGGCGGGCTCGGGCACCGCAGCGCCTCCGGGACCGGTGCCACCGGGACCCGCGCCTGCACAGTTGCGGAGACATGGCACCAGCCGGAGGCCCGCGGGCCAAGAAGGTGAGTGTCGCCCAGGCCTTCTTCCTTTCCTGGGGAGTTCGAATCCCGCTTCAGTCAAACCTCTACATCACCGGGGCTGGGCGGGCCAGAGCCTCAGTTTACCGGATCGCGAGTGGATTAGCATTCATGGAGCCCTTACTCAGCCCAGAGTATCTGCATTTACTGGTATCCCCAGTAGGGGCGGCGGCGCGGGGGGAGGGACTGAGGCCCCAAAGTCAGGCGACTGTGCCCAGAGTCCGTGATCGGGTTCAGGGCAGAGGAGGGACCTGAGGTCAAGTTTTTGGACTCAGGGGACTCTCGTTGTTCTTGCTCAAGGGAGCGCACGCAATAGCTCCTGAGGTTCACACACGGGTGTTCCTATCAGTTTCTCTTATGTTTTGTAAGCGCTTCAACCAGTGCTGTGTGAAGCAAGGACAGCTTGCAGGTCACAGGGGTGGGCGTGGGAGTCCCCTCTGTTGCCTTCAGAAGGCAGTCCCATAGCCTGCCCTTCTTCCATGGCGACCAGATACCGGCTTCATTCCCACAGCCTTGAGGACTTGTTGTGGAAGCGAGAGATCCCAACCAACCAGAAAGGCATGAACTTGGAGGAGGGGCCTTCCAGGACCCACCCACCCCCAACAGCCCACTTAGACGGAATTCAAAGTCTTGGGGGCAGTAGACATAGGAAATGCTAAGAAACCGGGAACAGAGGTGACCTGTGCTAGGTTCACAGTCCAGGTTCAATCACTTGCTAAGTTGTTAGTCAGATATTAACAGCTGTGTCCCACTAGCCATGGGGCAAATGGCCTCCTCTGAGGATCAACAGTCTCATCCTGAGCCCCGAGGGTAAATCCAGAGGTTTCAGGGTTGATGTCTTCAAAAAAGGAATGCAGAGGAACCCCAGGCCCTCACCATCAGATCGGCAGGTGCACTGCCACTAATGAGCGTGAATGAGAAGGCAGGACTTCTGTAGGTGAATTCATGTCCTCTGCCTTTGACTCTCCCGGTCCTTTTCACCTAAGCTGGCACTAGAATTAAATGAGGTGGCGGAGACAACAAGGAGGGATGGGTTCAAATTTCCACAAACTAGTCATTTTAGAATGACGATGAAGAAAAATAGAGAATTTAAAATGTTGGGCAGGGACTCGGGAGGTGGTTCAGAAGTCAAGGGCCCTTGCTGCTCTTCCAGAGGACCTGAACTCAGTTCCAGCACCATGTATAGTTAGACCCAGAAAGTGTCAATTGAGAAAAAAGAAGTACCTATCCATAGCTCCTTAACTGCACAAAACAGGTATTTAGATTGGCCAGGAATCATGCTGCAATGTCTTCTGAAACACTCTTAGACATAATTTTAGCAGAATTGCTGCCTGAAGAACACAAGACCAACATTCCTAAAATTGGAAATGGCTTTAAAAGGCAAAGCGGGCGTGTAGAGAGTCTAGTGTCTCTGGTCTGTTCCCCAGGGCATTTTGGACCGTCTGGACAGTGGGGAGCTTGTGGTTGGGGACGGCGGCTTTCTCTTCGCTCTGGAGAAGAGAGGGTTCGTGAAGGCAGGGCTGTGGACTCCAGAAGCAGTGGTGGAGCATCCAAGTGCAGGTGAGTGCCCACGTCACCCAGAAGTCTGTATGCAGGTGACAGTTAGCTTCAACACCGGCAGAGAAAATCAAGGAATAACAGCAAGTATTTCCTAAGGACTGTTTCCCTTGCAAAATTACCAAGAGGTGGAGGCCATGGCAGTGTGTGGACTGAAGCACAGAGATAATTATCTTTCTGTCTCCCTCTCTTTCCTCTTCCTTTCTGTCTCTGTCTATCTCTTTCTCCCCCATCCCTCCCTCCCTCTCTCCCTCTCTGCTCTCATATTTTCTTGAACAAGCATTGTTAATATATATTTTTTCACAGTTTATTCCTTGGAAATTTTCCTTGTAGCTATTCAAGAGTTTTCTTAAGCTAGCAAAAATCGTTAATTGCTTTAGATTCATCCTGCTGAAGATTGTGCACAGTAGAGAACACCCATGGCCATGGTGATAATGGCTGATGGCCATCACCAGCTTAATGGAGCAGACAGCCAGACTGTGGGAACCAGAGTGCAGAGAAAGGAATAACATCTCTTCATCTTCCTGACTTGGGGGGAAGGAAATATAAATAAAAGAGTTGGAAGTAGAAACCATTGCAATTGGTTGGTGACATCACAATGGTGCTTTAACTATACCTGGCTTTATTGATTTCCCTTGCTTTCCTAGAGAGAGAGAGAGAGAGAGAGAGTGTGTGTGTGCGCGTGCGTGTGTGTGTGTGTGTGTGTGTGTGTGTGTGTGTGTGTGTGTGTGTCAGGGAGGCGGGTAAGGCCAAAGAATAAGAAGGGAGATCGGGCCACACACTGGAAGTGTGGCTTGAATCTACCTGATTTCATTCAGGTGTATATAATGCACGAGACGAAGTTGGGGTCCTTGCGTGGTTCTTCCCCAGACCAGCTGTGTGACCTTAGATGAGTCCCTTGACCTCTTTGAGAATCTGCTTCTTTGTCTGTCACATGGGGCAGGACGTGGGCCAGCTGTGAGGACAGTTTACTCCCATGAGCTGCCCAGACATCCTTAGAGCCCTGAGGCTGTTAGTGTTATTTCCCCAGGTTGGCCATACACCTGCTTTCCATGGAGGACAGAATAGCTTTGCTTCTTTGGTGCCTCCTGGAAAATTTTCATTTTTTTTTTCTTACTTTTGGAAGATCTTTCAGCTAAACTGAATGTATTAAATTAGCCGGTGTGTGTGTGTGTGTGTGTGTGTGTGTGTGTGTGTGTGTGTGTGTGTGTGATGGTGGGGAAGAGAAATAGTGGAGGGGGAGTTTCTTTTCTTTCCTTTTTGTTTTTTTTTTTTTTTTTAGACAGGGTCTCAGACATCCTAGGCTGGCCTCAAGCTAGCTGTGTAGCCGAGGCTCCCCCTGCCTCCACCTGAGTGCTAAGGTTACAGGTGTGAGCTATCACATCTGACTTACAGGATGCTGGAGATCAAACCCAGGACTTTATCCTTACTAAGGAAGCATTCTGCCAACTGAGCTACATTCCCAGCCCCAGGGAGGTGACTTTCCCAGAGGCTAGGGGCAGCCAGGGCTGCTTATCACATGGCTCCTTCACACTTGCTGCTGAATCAGCCTGCTGTGGGTGTCATACACAGGCCTGCAGCCCTGTGTGTGAGCTGCTTGACCCTTCCCACGCTGGTGATAAAAGGCCAGTGGCATCCTTCACACGTTGCTGTGTGAATAAACTTCAGACAAGGGATGAGGGGACACAGAGCTAGCCAGACTTTATTCTCTGTGTGCAACCCTCTTGGGGCCAGTCAGCAGGCTCCTGTGCGGTGATCCATGGTGCATGTTGCCCTGTCACACGACTGACTTTATCAGTTCTGGGTTTGAAACTGGGTCTGGTGGGGAGGGAAGAAAGTGGGGTGGGGGTGGGTGGGAGTGGGGGGGAGCTGCTACTGAGAATGCAAGCATCTGGAGTTTGATTTTGTCATTGCGACTTCAATTGCTCGGCAGTTCGTCAGCTCCACACAGAATTCTTGAGAGCAGGAGCCGATGTCTTGCAGACGTTCACCTTTTCTGCCTCTGAGGACAACATGGAAAGCAAGGTAACTGGGGTGCAGGTAGGGAGCAGCTACAAAGGACAGAGGCTTCCCGCAGGAGGGGGTGGAACTGGGCTCCTGTGTGTCTGCACTTTGCTGCCAGTTATGAACTCACTACTCCACACACACAGGTATGAAACAGAATGTCTTAGTTAGGGTTTTCATTGCTGTGAAGAGACACCATGACCTTGGCAACTCATAAAGTAAACATTTATTTGGGGTGGCTCTCTTACGGTTTCAGGGGTTCAGTCCACTATCACCATAATGGAGAACATGGCAGTGTGGAGGCAGATGTGGTGATGGAGCTGAGAGTGTTCTGTCTTGTAGGCAACAGGAAGACAACCAACAGTCGCACGCAGGGAAGCTTGAGCAAAAGAGACCTCAGTGCCCGCCCCCACAGTGACACATTTCCTCCAGACAAGGCCTCACCTCCTAATAGTGCCATTCCCTTTGAGGGAGGCATTTTCTTTCAAACCACCACACAGAACAATGTCAGTTTAGGTGGAAGCTGACAAGACCAGACAGAACAGGCTTTGGGAAGGGTGAGGCATCCCTTCAGAGGTGTTTTGTGGAGAAAGAACATTTGGCTGGATGATTTTTTTTATCCCCTCATTCTGTATTCTTTTATCCCCTTACCTGTCTGGAGACAGGGAGGCCCTGGGGAACTTAGGACTTCTGTCCTACAAATGACAAAAATCAGGTTTGCTCCTCAACTTTTCTGTCTCCTGCCTGTGTGACTTCATGTAAGACCATTCCTGCATGGTACATTGGCTTTAGCTCTGAAAAAACATAATAATCAGTGCTGTGTTCAGACCTGCCAGGAGGAGCAGATGAGATGGAGAATGGGAAAACATTTGCAAAGCCAACTGTTAATGACAACTGACTATTATGGATGGTCATGTTCATTGGAGAAACCCACATTTAATGAGAACCAATATATGTTATGTTTATGGTTACATCCGTGGAGTGTCATTATGGTGTTCTCTGTGCTAAATAGAAAGGTAATAATAGAAAAAGGTGTCTTAGTTAAGGTTTCTATTGCTGTGAAGAGACATCATGACCCCAGCAACTCTTATAAGGGAAACATTTAACTGAGGTGGTGGCTTACAGTTTCAGAGGTTTAGTCCATTATCATCATGACGGAGAGCATAGCTGTGTGCAGGCAGACGTGATGCTGGCTACATCTTGATCAGAAGGCAACAGGAAGCCAACTGTCTCACTGAGCAAAGCTTAAGTAAAAAAAAGACCTCAAAGCCCGTCCCCACAGTGAAACACTTCATTCAACAAGGCCACATCTACTTCAACACGGCCACATCTCCCAATAGCGCCACTGCCTATGAGCTTATGGGAGCCAATTACATTCAAACTACTACAAGAGGCTTAGACCCTCTTCTGAAGAAGCTAATGATCTTTATGAGAGGGGAATGAATAAAGTTACTAAAATCCAATGTGGTAGAACTGAAAAATGGCTCAGCAGGTAAGAACACTTGCTCTTCCAGAGGACCTGGGTTCAATTCCCAGTACCCACATGGCAACTCACAGCTGTCTATAGCCCTAACCCCTGGGTGGGGCTGGGGAGAAGGCTCCATTAATAAAGTACTTGATGTATAAGCACAAAACCTGAGTTGGGATTCCCAGAACGCGTGTAAAAGCCAGATACATTGATGCATATCTGTAACCCCATCACCAGGTTTGGGGGTGGAGCGGGGGAGCGGCGCAGAGACAGGCAGATTCCCTGGAGCTCCTTGGCCAGACAATCTAGCTAAATCCGTGAGAATCAGACTCAATGAAAGACCCTGTGTCAAAAAATAACATGTACATGCACCTGCCCACCTCTGGCTCACACAGGAGTCGCTGGTAACAGAGGAGATTATGCCCAACTCTTCTTGAACGGCCGTTTGCAGGGCTGACTTGCTCATTCTTCCGTCCGTCCGTGACTTGCTTTATTTTGCGTTTAAAACACCAGGCCCATATTTCTGCTCTTGCTCTCAGTGGGAAGACGTAAATGCAGCTGCCTGTGACCTCGCCAGGGAAGTGGCTGACGGAGGGGATGCTTTGGTGGCAGGCTGCCTCTGCCAGACATCACTGTACAAATACCACAAGGATGAAACCAGAATTAAAAACCTTTTTCGACTACAGCTAGAAGTTTTTGTCAGGAAAAATGTGGACTTCTTGATTGCAGAGGTAAGGCTGGTCTGAGAGGAACTGGACAGGGATGCTCTATGTCCTCATTTCTTCCCTGTGGACGGTCAGAGGTGGAGGTTGATACACTGCATTCCAGGCAAGGCTTCACCATCTTCACGCTGGGTTCTCTGTGAGGCAAGGGATGGACCCACCACATGCCTCAGTATGGGTTTTGCTTCCTGAGGTTTATGTGATTGTAGTAGCTGACTTGGGGAACAGTGAGAAGAGAAAAAGAGGACAGTGGCTTAGGACGTATCCCCTCCCGAAGGAGAGACCAGGCTGGAAAGTGCTGGGGGCTGGGGGAGATTGGAGCCAGAGGAAGAGTAAAGCCTAGCAGGCAGATGGCTACCTAGGTTCACCTGGACCTCACTAGCAAGACTCAGCACTGAGTAACTGTCTTCTCCATCCTGGCCTTTCTCACTGCTTCTCTGCTATTCCTCAGCTTATCTCATGTACATGGCATTTAAAGAAAGGATTGATATATTAAGTCAGGTTTTTGTTATTGTTGTTGCTGGGATATATACCTGAGAAGATCAACTTAAGAAGAAACCACTTGGGCTCACGGTTTTGGGGGTCCTCGGCCAGCTGGCTCTGGTCACCCGGCTCTGTTCTAGGTCAGGAGTCATGATGGGGGGAGGGCATGGCAGAGTGGGACATGGCAACCAGAAAAGGAGCGGGCAGCAGGAAGGAGCCAGAGACAAGATGGCCTTCAAAGGGATACCTCCAGGACCTACTTCCTCTCACCAGACCCCACCTCGTTCTATTTCCCAAAGATGCTATGAATCCATTCACATCTAAGTGGACTGATGAAGTCAGAGTCCTCGTGGTCCAATCCTGCTCAATGCCTGGCTCCGCCAGCTAAGTGCTGAGCCTTCGTCACATGAACCCATTGAGGGACATTTCATATCTAAGCCAAACAATTGGTCACTGACTGGACATGAGGGACAGTGTCTCCCTCTTCTTCCCCATTGTTCCTGCCTGGGATCAAGCCCTCCACTCAGGTCTTCTCCTCATCACTATGTCTGCTAGTTCAGACCAGCTCAAGGCTCAGGGATCTCTGCTCCTCGATGCAGATTCCAGGAATACTGTCCAGCTGGGCAGGAACATGAGCCATGTTTTCAGAGCTTCCTTTGATTATCTTTTCATTCCTCAATGGGCTTGTGTAGAATTTCTTTCAATAGTGGAGAAAGAAACCATGCCTGGTGGCACACACCTTTATTCCCAGCACTCAGGAGGCAGAGGCAGGCAGGTCTCCGAGTTTTAGGCCAGCCTGGTCTACACAGCAAGTTCCAGGACAGCCAAGGATGCATAGAAAAACCTTATCTTAAATATTAAAAAAAAGAGAGAGAGCAAGGAAACAAGAAACAGAGAGGTTGCTGCTGGCTCCTGTCCAGTTAGTTTAGGTCACCCTTTTAAATGTGGCACCGAAGGGGAATTCTGGGAAGCGCCCCTGCAAGGACACCCTGGCCACCATCAGCAAGGACACTCAGTAGCTCCATCTCTTGCTCTGTGCCTCAGTCTAACCTTCTGGGAACACCTTCCTACTTTCCCCTTCCAGCTTCATGGAGTGCCTGGGCTACCTAACCAGAAGTGATACAGAATCACTGTGAAGAATAATGCATGATAAAATATTATTTTTCAGAGCTAACCCCAGTTCCATAAAAGATGATGCTCAAATCAATAAGTAAAATGTTTATTCCTAGGTGGCTCTGTGGTACAAGAATTACACATTGGACTTCCGGTGACAAAAATGTGTGTTCCTTCAAGATTTTTATTTTAAATATATAACTAATTTTTTGTTTTTGTTTTTGTTATTGTTTCATTTTTAGAGACAGGGTTTCTCTGTGTAGCGCTGGCTGTCCTGGTACTTGCTTTGTAGACCAGGCTGGTCTTGAACTCACAGAGATCCTCCTGCCTCTGCTTCCTGAATGCTGGGATTAAAGGCATGTGCCACCATTGCCCGATTCAACACATATATACATATATTACATATTTAAACAACCTTTAATGGTTTTTAATGGTTTGATTTTTGTTTTACTAACAGTCACAACGTCACCAAATACTGACCCCCAAATAAAACTCCAGATAGTCTCATGGATGGAATTCAAATGTTTACTAGGAAAGCTGTTCTTTACACAATCTGTTAGGGATGCATTCCTCAGCAAGCTGTATTACATATTGTAGATTGGTCGTTTTTATGACAGTTTCCCAGCACTTGGGCTTTACCATTCAAAAATCTACTTTCACTTGAGGCCAGTTTTAAAAAGTGCTGTCTCCTAGTATTTTGAGCATGTGGAAGAAGCTGTGTGGGCTGTGGAAGTCTTGAGGGAAGTGGGCAAACCTGTGGCTGTGACCATGTGCATCGGGCCGGAGGGGGACATGCATGACGTGACCCCTGGAGAATGCGCAGTCAAGCTGGCGCAGGCAGGTAAAGTGGACCGCAATGAGACAGGCGGGCGGGCGGTGCACAGGCTGCTTATGAAATGCATTTGCTCAGTATTGTCAGAGAAATAAAAGAACAAGAAGGAAATGGTCTTGTCTACAAATCCTAGGGTAGCTAATCTCTAAAGCAGCTTCTAAGGTTGATTGGTTGGATGGTTGGTTGGTTGGTTGGTTGGTTGATTTGGAATGAGATTGAGTCGTTTCTAATCAATGTGGCCCAGGCTAGTGCTGAATTTGTGACCCTCCTGCTCTCTCAGACGCTGTAATGACAGGCATGCACCCCAGCCAGCTCAGCTTCTAACTGTCATGAACAGAACGAACAGGCAAACGAATCCACCGTAAGTTGTAATGGTTCTTTATTGCCTTGCACAGGGGCAAACATCATTGGGGTCAACTGCCGATTCGGACCCTGGACCAGCCTGCAGACCATGAAGCTCATGAAGGAGGGGATCAGGGACTCGGGGCTGCCAGCTCACCTGATGGTGCAATGCCTGGGCTTCCACACACCTGACTGTGGCAAGGGAGGGTTTGTGGACCTCCCAGAATATCCCTTTGGTAAGCTCGGGTGCATGTAAAGTCCCTTATGGTTTGGTTTGGTTTTCAAAAAGACAGGGTTTCTCTGTGTAGCCTTAGCGGTCCTGGAACTCGCTCTGTAGTTCCCAGGCTGGCCTTGAACTCATAGAGAACTGCCTGCCTCTGCTTCTCCAATGCTGGGATTAAAGTTGTGTGTCACCACCACCTAGCCCTTATGTTTCTTCCTGTGACTAAATTGATACAGTTTTAAAACATAAGGCCATATAAGAAAAAGAAAATCCTTCAGTGCTAACCAAACAGAAGTCACCTAAAGGATGTATAATCTTTCCAGCACTATATTGTTGTTTTTTTTTTTTTAAACTGGGGTGCGGGTGGGGTGGAGGAAAAGGCCAACCAGCCGAGAATCTGTCGTTTGAAAATGGGAGCTGCATTGGTCACTTTTCTGGTTGTTTTCGCCAAATACCTGATGAGAAGGAACTTCGGGGAAGATCAGAGTCAAGGGCCGGCAGGCAGTCCATCGCGGTAGGAAGACGTGGCTGCAGGAGCATGCGGTAGATGGTCACGTGATCTCCACAGTCAGGAAACCGAATGAAGACAGGACGCCAAGGTGCCAATCAAACCTCAAGGCCCGCCTCCAGTGGAAGTTGTGCAACATTTCCAAATAGTCCACAGCTGGGGACCAAGTATTCAAACAAACACATGAGCCTATGCGGCACATTTCACACTCAGACCACAGCAGAGTGATAACAGAAACCATTGTATTACAGGCATGGAACCCAGAGTTGCGACCCGATGGGATATTCAAAAATACGCCAGAGAGGCCTACAACCTGGGCGTCAGGTACATCGGCGGCTGCTGCGGATTCGAGCCCTACCACATCAGGGCGATTGCTGAGGAGCTGGCCCCGGAAAGGGGGTTTTTGCCTCCGGCTTCAGAGAAACACGGCAGCTGGGGCAGTGGTTTGGACATGCACACCAAACCCTGGATCAGAGCAAGGTGGGGTTGCCTTTCATTGTACTCCTGATTCCTCCCTGTCCTCTTCTATGGATTGCTGTAAACATGATGCGTGTACAAGGCAAAGGAACCCACGCAGTGCAAGCCGCCCCTGCCCCCTTCCCAGGGACTCCTGGTCTACTCAGGCTACTGTAACAAAACACCATCAACTGCCTGGCTTATAAACAACAGAAATGTAGGCATGGCATCCTGTACCTCAACCAAAGCACTCACAACACAGAGGCATGCAGATTTCCTGTGAGTGCCAGGCCAGCCTGGCCTTTACATAGCAAGCTCCAGGCCAGCCACAGCTACGGAATGAGACCCTATCTCAAAACAAACAAACAAACCAGAAGTGTGTTTCTCATAGAGTTCTGAAGTCCAGAATCAAGCTGCCAGTGATGCAGTGTTTGGTGAAGGTCTACTTTCTCCAGCTTTTGCTGGAGGCTCTGTAATGAGTCTTTCCCTGTCCCGCCAGCCAGCTCCCAAATAATGACACAGAGACTTACTATAAATTGTGAAAGCTCGGCCTTAGCTTAGGCTTGTCCCACTAGCTCTTATGACTTAAATTAACCCATTCATATTAGTCTATGTTTTGCCTTGTGGCTTTTTACCTTTCTTTCATTCTGTATGTCTGACTCCTTCCATATCTGCCTCGTTGGCATCTGCGTGCCTAGATTCATCTTCTACTTCCTCTCTCTGCCCGGAAGTCTCACCTATACCTCTTACCTAGCTTTTGGCCATTCAGCTCTTTATTAAACCAATCACAGCAATACATTTTCATACAGTGTACAAATATCCCACCACAGGACTCTCATAATACAATGGTCAAGGCAAGCTCTCTGGAGCGTCTTTGATAAGGCCACTCATGGAATTAACTAGGGCTCCACCCTTGTGACTCAATTATACCACCCCCCACTCCCCCACCCCCCCCACCCCCCGCAAGACCCAACTCTTGTGATTATATGGATTAGGTTTCAAAACACATTTTTAGTGGATACAAAAGTTACACGTATTTATGGGTGCCACATGATGTTTCCCCACATGTACACATTGGATAATGTCCAAGTGAGGGTAAAAACAAAAACCATGCCTATCTCCTCCAGTAGTTACCATTTCTTTGTGGTAAAAATATTCAAACCCCTTTCTTCTAGCTCCTTTGAGATATATACAGTACAGTAGTGCTCTCTGTATTCCCCCTACTATGTAGCTACCTATGTCTTAATCCATCAGTATGAAGTACACTCTATAAAGTAAGAATAGACTCTCTCCTGTTTCTCTCTACTCTCCTTCTCTCTTCTACTTTTTGGTCTATCTCCTTGCACCGTGCGTGTGTGTGTGTGTGTGTGTGTGTCTGTGTGTGTGTGTGTGTGTGTGTGTGTAGGAAGTATTCTGAACCTCAGGTGCTATCCACCTTGGTTTTTTGACATAGTGTTTCTCACTAGCGCCTGGAGTTTGCCAATTAGATTAGGCTGGCTGGCTCACAGGCCCCACCCGTCTCTGCCTCCCAGCACCAAGATTACAAATGCACACCACTAGACCTGGCTTTTTGTATGGGTGCTAAGACTTGAACTTGGGTCCTCATGCTTGCCCGGCACACACTTTTCTGACTGAGTGATTTTCCTGGCCCCATCCTTCGGCTGCCTCAAGTTATACTATTAACATTTTTAACCACTATGTTCTATTCTGTGATCATAATTAAGTCTTCCAGGCTTTGTCTACAGGTTGCTTCTAAAATATAAAGCCGGAGAATGGCATTTACAATATTGTTACAGTTGTCATTCAAGCAGCGGGACTCATGACAAATCATCAAATGTTTTCTGTCCTATCTCTTAACCCTGCTTGATGAGTAAATTCCTTTCTTTGTAGGTACAAAGTGAACACACTGACATGCCCCAAGATTGCGTTCTTAGGGAACAGGAAGTCTCATTATCACTTTAAATTGAGACATGGTCTCAACTTAACAATTAAGAGTTCAGCTCCACACAGAATCAAGACTCAGAACACATTTTAAACTTAAAACTTTTTTTGTCTGGCAAAGCCTCCTAAAGGAAGGAGCGAGCAGAGAGATGGCTCAGAGGTTAAGGGCACTGGCTGCTCTTAAGAGGTCCTGAGTTCAATTCCCAGCACCCACATGGTGGCTCACAGCCATCTGTAATGGGATCTAACACCCTCTTCTGGTGTGCCTAAAAACAGAGCACTCATATGTGTATCATACATGGAGTAAAAAGAAAACAGACAGACAGAGGATGGAAAGGAAATCTCATCACTGGATTGTCACCCTATTAGAGGCAGCCCTCTCGAGCCTGGCAGATCTCTAGCACAAGCATGGGACAGGTTTTTCAGTCTTCCCTGCAAACTCTGGTCTGCTCCCACACCTCTGGCGTTCTCTTGGACTGCTACTTCCCCTCAGCTTCTTGCTTTCCCAGCAGGTCACCCCAGAGATGCCCTGTTTGGGGTCCCATGGTCCTTCGGGTGGTTCTTGGGGTCAGGCCCATGCTCTCGCTCTCATGCACAGACTCAGAGTGTGGCCTGACCCTTTGTTCTTCGGTGACTCTGAGTTTCCAGTGTGGTGTCTTGTGGGTGTGACAGGTTCTTGGCCATCCTTTGAGACTTCCGGGGAGTGACCCTGGGATGGGTCCCCTTTGACACCTGTCATGTCCCATCTCTTGGTGCCTTCACACTTCCATTTCAGTGTCCCACTGTGCAACAGTCTCCTCAGAACACAGCGCTCTGCTGGAACCACAGGGAAAAGCAACGTTCCCACTTTTGCAAACCTTGAACCACTTGAAGGCGACTGCTCCAAGCATCAGGATCTAGTGGATTCTCCCCTCTTACATTTCATCACTTGTCCAAATTCTCACCAGATGTAAACTGGCTTCATGATTGGACTGGCATTCTTTGTGTAACATCTGGCTTTCTAGTTAATTTCTAATTAACTTCCTCTTTCATTGTTGAAAGAAAAATCACAGGCCTCCTCCATCTTCTCTGAGTTCTTCCTGATTCTAAATTATACTATATGTTACCATCACTTTATTGTTAAAGACGTTTCACTCAGGGACCCGTGAACTTTGCTCTGTCTTCCGACATGTCTGTATATTCTTTCTTGCCATATCAATACAATGCCATCTCCTTTACATTTCCTAGAAGTTGGTCATGACACATCCTCTTCCTACACAACTCTATCACTGTCTGTCTATACAGACCTCCAGGTCTCTATGGTTGGTACTGGGATTAAGGGCGTGTGTCACCATGCTTGATTCTGTTCCCTATTGTGGCCTTGAACACACAGAGATGCTGCCTTCTAAGGGATTAAGGGCATGTGCTGCCTGACTTCTTGGTTTACTTAAAATGGCTGACCTTTCCCCCCTGATCTCTAGGCAAGCTTTATTTGTTAACCCACAAATAAAATATCACCACATTTAAGCACAAATAAAATATCACCACACACGTGTACACATATATACTACACTTAAGGGTTGTGAGAAAACCACTGGTGTGAATATAGAGAATTCTGACTATATGTCGAAACAAAAGTTCTGCTTTAGTCTGATCTCTCGCTCTCTCCCTCTCTCTTTCTCTCTCCCTTCCTCCCCCTCTTCCTCTCCCTCTCTAACATGCGCGCGCGTGTGCGCGCGCGCACACACACACACACACACACACCATACATAATTTATAAAGTGAGTATGGATCTTTTCCTTAACGGTGCATATCTTTCAAACCCAGGGCTAGACGGGAATACTGGGAAAATCTGCTGCCAGCTTCAGGCAGACCTTTCTGTCCTTCGCTGTCGAAGCCAGATGCGTAAGAAGCAGGGAAAGAAAACTCTGAAATGACAGAACAGAAAGAAATGGCCTCAAGCCCTGACTTCCATGTTGCCGTCCTCAGCCTGCCCTGTTCTTCCAGCTGCTGTGCATCGGTGAGCTACTGTCCCTTCAGTTCAAGCAACACGTTCCTCCTGAGCATGCTCACCAGATGCTGTGGGGATGTGGAGGCACCGGGACCTGTCCTCCCTCCCCAAGTACTCTCTGACTAGTAATGCCACAGTGCACCCATATGAAGGTCATCAGGCATGACCAGAGTTGGCTCTCAGAGTGGATCTGACATTCTTAAATCATCAGAAGCCAGCAAGAAGCTATCTTAGTGAATAATTCAGATGTCGAAGCTAGATGCTTGAGGAAGAGGGAACAGGGCTCTGAACTAGCAATTGGCTTGCTTTTCTCAAGTGATTTCTACTGTAGCTACAAACACATCTCAGCAGAAGACATGTCAAAAGTGTTGTGAGTGACGGCAGGATTATTAAAATCTCAGCACTTTGCTTCCAAAGAGGATTTTTGCTTTAAGGTCTTAGAGTTTGTAAGTGTATCTTTATAACCACACACAGACAGATTATAAGCTACTGAAGCTCAGGACCATATCACATGCTGCTTACATTCCTCTTTATTTAGCATTATGCGTAACATAATCACCAATGCTCAATGAAATGCTTGCTGATTAAGTCAAACAGCCGAACCCTGCAAGACCTTTTCAGAAGTTAGAGTTCAAGTCCATCTTGTTGTAATACTTTCTTAATTCACGGTTGTGTTGTACACTGACCGTATGCCCACTTTTCTCTTTTTTTGCAACAATGTAGCAATGTGTGACAATTAATAAAATCACAAATTATTTTCCTTGTATAGAATTTGAGTGTCTTAAACTTCATAGGCGTTCTTTGGAATAATGATAACAAATACCTATTCCTTGCGTGTTCTAGCTTTGTCCTCTACTCTCATGGCTACATAGTTGCGGAGTTAAAACTGGGATGGTTTCATTGTTAACACAGCAGTTTACAGGTGAGGAAACAGGCCTGATGAGGCCACTGTACTTGCCAAGGTCACACATGTGGGAGTGACGTGACATTTGAGCCCACGTGCTGTCGATCTGGAGTCCTCGACCACTGCTCTGCATGCACACGGCCATTGCTTTTATTTTTTGTAATGATTGAATCGAGGCATTAGTATTCCCACTTCCTTATATGTTTAACATGTCTTTGTTTGAAGCCTTCAAATCCCTCTCTTTCAGAGCCTCACAAAACGTAAAGCCTGGAGTTTAAGGTCAATTTTATCCACTTTCTTACGACTGAATCAACCTTTCAGCCCAGATGTGGTTGTTTCTGTGATGCTAACAACCTGGGATTCATTCACCGTTACCGCTTAGCAGAATGCCATCGGATGCAGTTAGAGAGTGATTTATCTCTAATCACATCCAGGCCTTTGGAGACCTTGAGGGTGACCAACCTAAGTGATCAAATGCCCCACCAACTCTCTTTGCAAAGCTCTCCAGCCAGTACCCGTTCACTGGCGCCTCGCCACCTCTCAAGGTCGCCTACTTCTGAGGATATGTCTCACTCTTAGGAAGTGCCTCCATCATAGCCAGATGTCTGCTCACTACAACCTTCACTAGGTCCAAACACTAGGCTTTGAGTTTCCCTAGAGCAATTGTCTTTTCCAGTTGCTAATTCTTCCAACTTAAAAATAGCTGTCAGGAGGCATGAGAAGATGGCTCAGGGGTTGAAAGTAGGCACTACTTTGGCAGAAGATCTTAGTTTGGTTCCCAGTGCCCACGTGGAGGCTCACAGTTGCCTGTTGATCCAGTTTCAGGGGATCTTATGCTCTCTTCTTGCCTCTTCAAGCTCTTGCACACATATGGTATACAAAAACTCACTCAGGCTCACACACATGCACTAAATAGATGATGGATATATGATGATGATAGATAGATAGATAGATAGATAGATAGATAGATAGATAGATTGATAGATAGATAGATGATAGATAGAAGATAGATAGATGATAGATAGAAGATAGATAGATAGATAGATAGATAGATAGATAGATGATAGATAGATAGATAGATAGATAGATAGATAGATAGATAGATCCTCTTTCTCAATAATTTTTTAAGATAGCTGTTATGTTTCCCTGGGCCTCCTTTTCCTCATATCCTTAAACCAAAAGCTTTCAAGACATCATTTGTCCAGTCCCATCTGTGTGACAGTCACTTAACTTTTCTCTGTCAATATCCTCTTCTGTGACATGAAGGGGACAATGGAAGCATCTTTATTGAGGTGCTGTGGGGACTACGTGAGATAATAGGGTACTTAAAATAGTGACTGCCGTGTGCCAGGCACGCTCTGCCCGTTACACAGTGCCTGTGTGAGCAGGTTGGCAGTCTCCTCGTCCTCCTGCTGGCTCACCCTGGACCAAAGCTTCGCCTGTGTTAGCGACTGAGATTGAACCTGCACTCCAGCGGGACTTCCCACCCTGCAGCCACTCGCTGAATATATTGAAGTCATGTGAAGAGGGAAGTGTGTGGCACTGTGAGAAGAGCAGGACTGGAGAGGCCACGCTGGGGCGGGGCGGGAGGACAGGCTGTCCCTTCCGGTGTCTCCACAGCCCTTTCATCTAGTTCTGTGGCATTCAGTACAGAAACGACATAACAAGTTCAAAAAAGAAGTGACATCGGGTAGATGGTAAAGACGCGTTTTTAAATCTAGAGCCATCAACCTATAAAACAGGAAAATCAGCTGAGACTCAAATTAACAAAGACTAGCTCATTTAGACCTGAAGAAAGCGTTAGGGCTGTTCATCAGCTTTTCAGATTGACAGTTGCAAAAAATGGAAGTACAGTGTTTTGTTCAGCATGTGGGCACAGGAATGCCACGGCTTGAAGGATGTGAATAGGGACAATCCTGAGGACCAGGAGTTGAAGATGTTCAGAAGTAACAAGACCTGAGGAAGGGGAGGCACAGAGACCGAGCTGAGCAACCCGGGCCGTGTGCTCCCTTAACGAAACGGTGCACAGCCAGTGGAAACTGGGTCAAGAAGACTGTTGGATAACCTGGTTGTGTGTGTTGTTTTGCTTTGGTGATGTGTAGTTGGAACATTATTGATAGGACAAAAGTCATCTCGTGTCATTAAACACGAAGGTCTCACTTTGGGTGTAGAGGTTCAGTGGCCTTGCCTAAGATGTTGGTGTCACTAAAGTTCATAAAGCTCCCAGCAGACGAACAGGTACACCGTTAAAGTTAGGGTCCGTGTGCTCTGGATTGAACACACAGCTTTGCACATGCTCACCAGGCAGCCTTCCACTGAGCTACACCTCCAAGCCACAAATCAAAGTGATTAAAAAAAAAAAAAGTTTTGAGACAGAGCCGCATTGTGTGGTCCAGGTCAACCCTGAATTACTGATTCTTCTGCTTCAGCTTCCCAAGTACTGAGATTCCAGATGTGTGGGAACACACCTGGTTGCGAACATTTCTAAAGGATTAATTTCCTATGTGGAAAGACTGAAAAGCATCTATAGTGATTGGATCACAGTTTAAATGACAATAGAACATATTAAAAGAAAGAATTTCAACTCCGTTAAAAACAAAACCAAAAACTATCCCCCTAAACACAGCCAGGAACTTACCATAGCACTTCCTGTCTTATTCACTGTGTTCTGGCAGTACTAGACAACACAGTAGATCATTCAAAATATCAGAAAAGTAAAGATGAAAATGTTGTTCAGGCTGTACTTTCTGATACTTTTGGATAGTCTTTGTGACTATCTAAAAGACTATTATAGGCCATAAAAGAATCCAGTAATGACGATTAAATTTCTATACACAAAAGTCATTGCTTTTCTATATATACTTGAGAACTCTTTTGAAAGTATAGTGGAAAGTATTTATTCCACGTTTTAGCAAAACAATCAACTATCTAGGAACAAAATTGACGTGAACTGTGCAAGAACTATTGAAGGGGATGCTGCTGTGGGATGCATAAGAGTGAGGCTTCAGTTAATGCATGCACCTGCTCAAAGGAAGGTGTCCAGGTGCTCTGAACTGATGAACCACTGGCACAGGACCTCAGGGAAAAATACCATCAGAACTGAGGAGAAAGAGGCATGCAAACTGTCGTGGGTGTATGGGGCAAAGCTGTAGAGCTCAAGGTAAAATTAGAAAAAAGAAAGGTTGTTAGGCATGGTGGCATTGCCAGACAACCACTGTCTAACAATAACACTAATAATAATAACAGAATAATTAAAGCCAGGGGGTGTGGGCCTGAGGAGATGGCTCAGTAGTTAAGAACACCCGTCGCTCTTTTAGAAGACCTTGGGTTCAATTCCTGGCACCCGCATGGATATTCATAACCATCTCTAAGTCCATTTCCAGGGCATCTGATGCCCTCTTCTGGCCTCTTAGACCTGCGTACACATAAAGCATGCATACGTGTAAAATAAAAAGAATAAAATCAAATTAAAAATACACAGGCTATCTGTATTAACAAGCAGCGGTAGAGGACGATGGGGCATTTCAAATCAGCACTAGTTAAAAATGGGGACCAGTGACCAACCATCCAGTGCACGCATTCTCTCTCTCTCTCTCTCTCTCTCTCTCTCTTCTCTCTCAATTTAAAGCTGATCCAAGTTTTGACCAAAATTCCACAAGAGAAAGAAAACAGACTGTTACATAAAATTTTTAACGGTGTGTATACACACAAATACCCTGTTTAGGGGGTGGTAAAGGTAAGTGGGAAGAGAGTGCAGTGGGCATCAGTAAGCACTCCTCCAGGAAGGGTATCCTGAGGTACTTTAGCCCAACCTTCCCCCCCCCACTCAGGCACACATTACGAGGGAGGTGCAGCAATATTCAGGACCCCCTCCCCCCATTCTGTTTTATTTGGCTGAACAAGATATCAGAGGGAGCTGTACGCAGCTGGGACCCAGACAAAGCCCTTAGGTCAGCACCCACGGTGTCACTGGGCCTGTTGATGGCCACTGCACCAGGTACAGCAGAGGACACTGTCCCCCGATCCTTGGGGGGCACAACACACAGGGAAGAGATGGCTCCAGGCTGGGAGCTCCATCGGCAATCATTGGCCCAGCACACGGGCCGTTTCTGAGGAGTCACACACAGTCCCTAACAGAGCCTGGGGAGCCCAAGGTGACTTCCCTTCCTAGGTAGCAGGCTCTCTCCCTTCCATCAGCTTCTGGGGATCAGCTCTCTCCACTTGTGTCCCACATGACCTGACACTCAACCTTCAGAACCGTTAAAGGTTTTCAAACAAAACAAAACCGATACCTCTTGATGCGTTATTTCTATGGATATTCCATCAAAAGCAATGATGAAATCATCTTTCCCTCAGACATGCCCTCATTGGAGGTATGAACAAGGGCTTACTTGATGTCTTTTTGGTGCCAGAGAGACAGCAGGCGACAAACAGTGTGTATAGACAGAAGAATCTGAGTGCTAACACCATGTTGCAAACATTTGCATATGTTTACTAGACTCCTGGAGACTTTCCTGGATTTACAAATTAGAAAATAGATTACCTTAATCCACTAAACACAGGAAAAGATAAGCAACACATTCCAGATGAGGGAAACACGTACAGCAAAGCAGTGAGGTGTCTTTTTTTCCACCTGTGTTGACAAGACCAAGAAGTTAATGATGCTTTATATTGATGAGGATGCAGGTGACCGGCGCCCCTATACATACACACTATGTAGAAATGTAAAAATATCGTAAACTATTTGGAAAACAGTTTGCCTGTATCTACCAAAATTTCAAGTTACACATCCTTGTATGAGTGATTTCTTTACTAGGGTGTAACGTGTATTTTCATGTGTCCAAAGGTGCATGTCTGGAAACCACCTAAATATCCAATAATAAGTTAGTGACTTCTCACATATTTACGTATATTAAAGTACAGAGTCATTGAAAAGGATCATTAAGGCTGGAGAGATGGCTCAGCCGCAGGAAAAGGTACTTGCCACCACGCCTGATGACCTGAGTTCGATACCCCTAGAGCCCTCATGATGATACAAGGAGAAAAAGAACCTACTATAGCAAGTAGTCCTCTGATCACATGTAAGTGCACACATACATGCATGTAAACACACACATGTACCGACACAGATGGGAACAAGTTAGATCAGCACACTGTGAAATAGAAGGACATTCCTAGATGTGTTAGGTGAAAGCCTGCACACCCCTCTGTGAGTACAGAACATGTCTGGAAGAAGTACTTCCCTTCCTTCGAAGAAAGATTGGCGATTGAAAGTCCGTTGACAGACAAGGACTTCCTTTTCGCCCACACCCTACTTAGTCTGAATGTGTTTATATGGATAGGCATTACCTTCTCCAGGAAATAAATTAGTTTGACAGTTAAGTAAAAATTTCTGGACGTGAGGGGGGTGACAAGATATCGTGAGTTCCTGTAACAGCACAGAACAGGAAGTCCACACCACCAATGATGTATAGCAACCAAGAATGCCAGAGTGAAGTCTAATCAAGCCAACTAAGAGGACATAGGAAGTTTCTGTCCACTTTCCGTTGCTGTAACTGGATACTATGAATACTATGACTGGGTGTGTCTAAAGAATAAAGGTTCCTGGGGTTGGGAAGTCCCAGGGCATGGTGGCCACACATGATGAGGGCTGTCTTACTGTATCTGAGCATAGTGGTGGGCATTAGATGTGAGGTAGGGCTAGTGTGTTAGTTGGGAGTTGTCTTGTATGAAATCCACTAACACTATTTTGAGGGGCCCACCTTCATGACCTCCTACATTCTGATCACAAAGGACTTCTCTCTGAATGTGTTACATGTGACTTTGGAGACTGTCTCAACATGAGTTTTAAAGGAGGCATTCAAAGGGTGGTATAGAGTAATAGGAACAAGATAAATACCACCAAAGGAAGCAATCAGGTAAATCGTGTTTTCTAGGAAGCTGGTTTCTTTTACATGCCAGTGTCATGGGAGTGTCCATCTAGAGAGTCAGTCCTATGTACTTGTGAGTTTTCATACCCGGAGATGCAAGCAACGCAGATTCACAGACTGGGGCAGGGATTGCACTTGCAGCAATAATAATAATTAATAATAATTCCATTATTAGCAGTGCGGTGTAGTAGTTAGGGGCACACACTGTGTGCTGTGTTTGTTATTAGAGGACTTTGACGGTCACGGGAGGAAATCTGGAGCTCATGTGATGGTCCCACGACATCTCATAAGAGGGAGTTGAGCATCCCCAAGAGACAACTCGTAACTAACTGATGCACGGTGTGGTTGCAGACGGGCGTCTGCTTGGGAAATGATGTCTATGAAACGGTCCTGTGGGAACAGCTGGAGGAATTAGCACATGACCCAGATAATAAGGACTCAGAATTCATTCTAGTAATGCAGAAACATGTTCTTAACTTTTTGGAGAAAAAAATTAAAAATGCACACTAAACGTTAAATTATTCTTTATAATTGACCTTAAATATTTTAGCACAAAAAGTGAGGGGATTTTTTTTTTTTAAGGCAAGATTTCCACAGACTCTGGTTTGGTAGGATGAAATCAACAGGGAGGTAATTGTTAACTGAAAACTCCCACAAGACTGAGGATCAGTGAACTAAGAAAATCTGGTTTGAACCAGCTCTTTCTAGTTCCACAGCAGATATTTGCTGTCCTGGAGTTATCAAGAAGAGCAGATGGCCCTCTGATAAACCCTGCTGTGGGGAGAATCACAAATGCAAGCCAGCAAAGAGCTGGTGTAGAAACCACTCGAAAAGGATCGAAGAGATGAGGGGAAGCTAGGGGTGGAAGCCAGGGAGGGGTGGAAGCCAGGGAGGGGTGGAAGCCCAGGAGCTAGAGGTGAAGGTCAGCTGGAAAAACAATTCCTGCTTTTCAATGGCCACAGCCATGGTCTGACACCTTATGCAAAATCACAGGAAAGGTTAGGCAACCCAGTTTTGGCTGTACAGTCAGCGACCTTGAAGACAGGCACATACTTTGTCTAATCAATAATGAAAATGCTGGGAAGAGTTTTATTTTAGAAGGGCACATGTCCGCCTGACCTTGGCCTTTTTACTAGTGGCTTAGAGAGGTCAGGAATGGCTGACTGCAGAATTCTGGCTAGCATGGTTAAGGCCTCCTGGCTCTGTCATTTGGGTACTGCAGAGAGATGGGTAGAAAAGCTTGTGACATATGACAGACCAGCACCATACTGTGTGGCTTAAATGGCACTGGCAGTACAGTGTTAATCCCACAGTTCAAGAGTAAGACCACTACCACAATTTTGAGCAAAGTTGAAGCAATCTTGATTTTTCTTGGGGGACACCCAAGACCTGGCCAGCAACTACCTCCTAAGTGGGGTTAAAGAGAGCAGCCAGAATGCATTTCTTGGACTCCTTTAAGGAGTAAAATCACAAGTAGTTGCAAAGCAGGTTTGCAGAATCGAGACAATGGAGCAATTAAGGAAGTTTAGAAAAATCTCACAAAATACTGTGTGGTTGCCATGTGACTAGGGAGGGCGATGGGGGGTGGCTAGGGAGGATCAGAGCATTCTCAAAAACAAATCAAGGCCATGTGTTGGGACAGGTCAGGCTCCAGGAAACAAATTTAAAAGCAGCAACTTCAATCTTACAGTGAACGCAAACTTATTTTTAACAGTACAGCATAATGGCTCCTGTCTTCAAATGGAGCCAGGCAGGTTCCTCAAGTGATAGCTGACAGGGTGGAGGGCACCTGGAATGGCAGGCTGGACAAGTGGAGTGGGTCGGGGGAAAGACGGCCCAGACCAGAGCAGATGGGAAAGTGTTAGAGGAAAGAGCTGGGACTTAAGATGAGCAATGGAAAACAGGCCCCTTAAAGATGCAACATTACTATTTAAAATATGGCCTAAAATGCAAGGACCATTTTGTTTGTTTGCGTGTTTGGTTGGCTGGTTTTATGCATGCACCCACATGTGGTCTATGCATATGTTCCTGTGGGTTTGTGGAAATGCATGTGTGCAAGGCAGAGATGTCTTCCTCTACTAGAAGACAGGGACTTGTTAATTCAATAAAAATGGCTGACCAGTAAGGCCCCTAGGATAGATCTGTCTTCACACCTCACACACACACTGTCACATGCCCACCCCTCCAGCACTGGAGTTACAGACACATGCCATTGTACCAGGCTTTCACATGTGTGCTGGGATCCAAACTCAGGTCCTCATACTTACGTGACATGTTCTTTCCTGACTGGAGCCATATCACCAGCCCCTTGGTGTTTTTGTTCATTTGTTTTTGTTTCAATAGCTCTCGATATGTAGACCATGCTAGCCCCAACTTGCTTGTAGACCATGCTAGCCCCAACTTTTGTCAATACTCCTGCCTCTGTTTCCCAAGTGCTGGGATTACAGGTGTGTAATTGTGGAGGGGCCCCAAAACAGCTTGACCACACAGCTGCCGTGACAGGCTTAGAGGCCCAGACATAGCTTCTGTGACAGGTTTACTGGCAGGGAACTCCCAGACCCAGGAAAAGCCATAAGCTGATCCCACCCAGGGAGGGCCTACATCTAAGGGGAAGTACCTGACATCCCAAACATTCCAACCATTAGATAAGGTTAGATAAGATGGCCAGATGTCCCTGAGTCTAGCACACACCTATTTTTGTTTTACAGACACCCAAATCCCCTCACCCCAACAGCTGCTATGATAAAAACTCTACCCCACCTGGGCTCAGGGCTCTCTGCTCTCACTGCTGCATGGGAAAGACAGAGAGACCAAGCACCGGAGCTTGAAAATAAAGGCTCTTTGCTTTTACATACAGGATTCGCTCTCTGTGGCGGTCTTTTGGAGGTCCCTGAGATCTGGGCATAACAGTAATACCACATCTGAGGTGGGAACTATTTTTTTTGTGTGGGGGGGAGGAAAGGGTTTATTTAGCTTACATTTCCACATCACTATTCATCATTGAAGGAAGCCAGATAGGCAAGAACCTGGAGGCAAGGAGCTGATGCAGAGGCCATGGAGGGGCACTGATTACTGGCTTGGTCAGCCTGCTGTTCTGGGCTCTAAGTCTGTGCCAAGCTGATTGCAAGCAAATCTGAGAACTCGCCACTTCCAGCTTCCCATCTTCCTCGCCAAATAAATGAAGGTCTTTGTACAAGGAGTTCACGTGTGACAGGGTTTGAGATGCCCGGTGTGTTGGTTGGCATCAATAGTGTAGAGTGTGGCTATTGCAATGGATAGAGGGAGTGAGGTTCTACCAGAGAGACGAGGTGAGGAAAGCGTACAAGGTTAGCGGAGAGAGGTCCAAAGAAACAGCCTCCTCCATCATTTCTTGATGAACCTGGGAGGGTGACAAAAGCTGGCTGAGGTTAGCGATACTGCGAACCCAGAAAACAAGTGCAGCAGCCAGTGTGGGGACCACTTGGGGAAACACGCATTTAAAGATCGAAATACATCTTCTAATTGGGTGTGGTCGCTCACCCCAGGGTGGGGGCTGAGGTAGAAAAATCATGAGTTAAAGGCTAGCCTGGGCTATATAAGGAGTTCTAAGCCAGGCTAGGCTACACAGTGAGTCTCTCTCTCTCTCTGTCTGTCTGTCTCTCTCTCATCTCCACACACACACACACACACACACACACACACACACACACACACACACCACACACACACACACACCCCTTCAGCAGAGGCTGAGAAGTATGCATACTGGGCATGTTATGGAGGACACACAGGAAGGGGCGAATGCCCTGCACAAAGGAATTCACATTTCCCTTTTTAACAAACACTGGCTTTGCCAAAGGAAACATGGATATTGGCTACATTTCCATGTCACCAGTTTGCAAAGAGCTCTACACAGGTGTCAAAACATTGTTAGACCTGGGGTTAAAATGCAAAGACTCTTCAGTCCTTTAAAACTCAGTGGTTCATTTTCTTTAATAAATAATAATAATAATAATAATAATAATCTGAGGAAAGTCAGTTTTATCTTTGTTTTATTTATTCAATCATTCGTTTATTTGTGCAAGAGGTGCCGGGGGTCAAAGCCATGGCTTTATGCACGAAAGGCGAGTACTGTAGCACTGAACTAAACCTCAGCCCGACTCCATTTCAAAGGAAATCCCAACTGAATAAAAGACGAAAAGCCCTGACGTTCCCCCATCTACATATTGATAAAAAGGACATTATCCCTTACGAGAGCTATTGTCTGGTTCCTCATTGGAGGAACACGGAGGAGGAGGAGGAGGAGGTGTGCATGGTGTTTGGAATACTGCGCCTTTGTACTTCGTGTTTGTCAAGTGGCGCTTAACAAACGCTTCTCAGGTCCTGCGTGGGGCAATGCATAACCTGAAGGCAGAACAGTAACCTCCCTTTCGATGTTATGAAACTCGGGGGGTGGATTTCCTGCTCAAATCCTCTCCTCTTGCCCTTTGGGATTTATTTTTAACCTTGAACACTTTGCACTAGGCGAGGACTTCGGCCATAGGTCTTCCAGCGGATTTAGTTAGCCCTGTGGTATCAGGGCACAGACCTGGAGATCTGCTGCTGAGTTTTAAGGGTTCTTCTTCCTGCCTGCCTGTCTCAGGATGACTGAGCAGCGTATAGTAGCTCCGCCACTGCACTGAGCTGTGAGGCGTAAATAACCACGTGGAGACGGTACAACTGATGCTTGGGTGCAGAAGCACTCAGTGTGGGCTTTAGTATCTAACATGGAAATGACAAGTGGGTGATATTTTAATACACCCAGTTTAGGAGGAGAAGAAAAGTTAGGACCCCAAACTGATAGGCCAGAGAAAGATAAAAATATCTCAAAAGCTGCCTGTAAACCACGTGGGGGAAGTAGGAGTTAGTTAGCATTCAAAAAGCTAAAAGTCTCCATGTTCAGATACGATTTTTAATATACATGCTTATACTGAAATGGGCATAACATTCCCCTAGGAGGATAGTGGGCTTCCTAGGCTGGGAGAGGTGACTCAGCAGATCAGGGGACCTGAGTTGGGTTCTCAGCATCCCACATCCAGATGCTCACAACTACCTACCTGGAGCTTTAGCTCCAGGGGATCTGATGCCTTCATGGTCACCTGCACTTGTATGCACACACAGACACAAGCACATATGCATAATTTAAGATAATAAAAATAAATCTTTTTTTTAAAAGATAGTTATCTCCAGAGCAAGGACTTGAATTTGCAGCAGCAACTAGGACAATCTTTAAAAAAAAAAAGATGCCGCCGCCGCCGGGCAGTGGTGGCGCACGCCTTTAATCCCAGCACTCGGGAGGCAGAGCCAGGCGGATCTCTGTGAGTTTCGAGGCCAGCCTGGGCTACCAAGTGAGTCCCAGGAAAGGTGCAAAGCTACACAGAGAAACCCTGTCTCGAAAAGCCAAAAAAAAAAAAAAAAAAAGCTTTCTCAGTTGTATATCATTCATATACCACTTTAAACTTTTATTAATTTGTTATCCGCTACTATAATTTCTTCCACATGTGCGAAATTGAGGCCATTGTTCCACATGGAGAGTTTCCTGCTGTGCTTTTATATTTAGATAAAAAGGTTCCGAACCCTCACACTTTGTTGTCCTTGTATTTGCTAGTATGTTGTACGATTTTTAAAAGTGATATTTCCAGTGTCTTTAAATCATTGTTATAATTTTTAAAGTATTTAGGGAAATATCAGAAAACAGAAAACAGGTTAAAAACGGTCCCCATTCTATGATCCACAGACAGCTACCCTGCGCTGCGCTTGAGGCTGCTTCCGGTTCCTCTCAGGTCTGCTTGCCTTTGTTTTTCCATGTGGAATTTTAAAGTTTTCAAAGTCATTTCCATTTTGCCGTTGACATGCAAGACCCTGTGCTTGTGAGATAGTGCAGGCATTCCTATCAGAAGCCACTGTTACTACAAACTGCAGAGCCTGTTGGACGGTGAGGTCACTGAGAGCGTACCCACTATTTGAGGACTGGCATTGAATGATTCCGCAAATGCCAAGTCTGTGTTCCTTATGCCAGGTGTAGGTCATGCAGATTACACTCTGAACGAAGTTCTTGCAGGACGTCACATCCTCATGCAACAATCTCGAATCTTCGCCCTTGTCAAATATTTGGGCACTGAATGGGGTTCTTAGGAGCTTGGTCTGACAGCTTAAGTGGGTCATGGGTACCTGACCCCAGATCAAGGTCAGAGACCTGTGACTGGCCAAAAGGGCAGTGTGCAGATGAGCAAGCTGCGACCTCAGTACTTTTTTTCTTATCTTACTTCTCCACGTTTCCACCCATCTCGGAGACCAATCTCGACATCTCCTCAGCCAGGCAGCTTCCCAGTTAGCCCCTGGCCTGAGTCAAAGGCTGGTGGGCGTGTTCCACGCCTGAGGCGGTGTGTTGGACCTGGTCAAGGCTGGGGAAACCAAACCACTGTATAAAGAGACAGCAGCCACCGGGCAGCAGGCAGCACAGACTTTGCTACGGACCGCTCGTCTCCAGTCCGCTGCTGTGTCCAGAGCCGCTCACCACCCCGGAAAGATGGCACCGGTTGCAGGCAAGAAGGCCAAGAGGGTGAGTCTGCAGGGAGCCTGAGAGCGCTCTCAGTACCACCACCAGCTGGGTACCCCCCAACGGTGCCGAGGGGTGCTTGGAGCCCGCCTGTGGCCCAGCATCCTCCTCCTTGGCGGCCTTTGGTCAGAGGGGACACCCAGAACTTTTGTGTGACCCAGGGCTTCTCCTACAGAACGCACTATAGGCAGCCTCTGTCTCCCTGCACCCCACGGCTCCACTTCGGACCATGGTGCACCCCGATGTGTGGGATGATTGCCTTCTGGACCCAAGGCACCCCCGCAGCCACCTCGGAAGTCAGGGCGCCCCCTTCAGCCCCCTCAGACTCTCAACACTTCCTGAGTGCAGCACCCTAAAGACCAGGGAGCTCTCCCGAGAAGCTGCTCACAGACCCAGGGTGCAATTCCCTACCCAGTGGAGGTGGCCCTGGCTGGTGGCTTGCGGGGTGTCGGTGCAGGAGGGGCAGGAGGGGCAGGCAGCTGCCGAGCCGGCCTGACTGCCCGACGGTTCCTGGCTCGTGCCACCTCCCACCGGACATCCCGCCAGCTGCGGCCAGGAGGACAGGACCGCGGGGTCGTGATGGTAGGTTTCACCTGCAGTTTGTCTCGGCGATCACAGAAAAATGCCTTACACCAAAAATAGTTTCGGAAAAGAGTACGTAGAGTGATCGTAAGACATTGAGGAAGGGCTGTTCATAGAATTCTAAAAACCGAAATGCCTGCGGGTCCGACCACTCCTGTCTCACAAGGAGCACGTTGCTGCTTCCCAGGGGCCCGCTGGACACGGGAGTTCAGTGCAAGTCAGACCTTCTTCTGGGTTAGGGAGAGGAGGGATGGACGGGGAGGAGGGAATAAACTTGACTCTGATATCAAACCCAGCCACAGAAGACCCCAGGAGATGTCTGGGAGACAGATGGAGCCAGGCTGATGATACCCTTCAGTACCGCCTCCCCCGCCCCCCAAGCAAGGCATGTCCTGCTGAGAAACACCTGGGTGGCCCAGTTTGTAAAAGGAGAGCTGCCAATTCAGAAAGACACCCCCTCATGGGAGAAAGCTAAGCTTGTTAAAATTTGAGAAGGAGGTACAGCTCATGTTTTTTAATTACTGACAGTCCATTGATGTCCCTTGAAGATTGCAAAGAGTGACTCATCACACACACACACACACACACACACACACACACACACACACACACACACACACACACACGGAGTTTGGCCCCATTTGTAGAACCATGGATTCTAATCCACTTCCCAAACTAAAGCTTAGAATCTTCTAATGGCATGTGGATGAAATCCCAGGAGAAAGGCAAGAAGACCATAGTTCAAATCCAGCCTAGCCTACACAGTGACACATGTCTGAAAAAAACAGTAACTGTGTGTGTGTGTGTTGGGGGGTGGTCTTTAGAGAATTATCAAGAAACAAGTGGCGTAAGGGTGCCTCCCCAATAACCTTGTTTCTGTATAAATGTTAAAACAAGAAACAAGGGCAATAATATGCCTACACATTTGATTTAAAAGATGTTACAAGGACACATATTCATTGCAAAAAAACTGGATAAAACACAAAGAACAGAGCCTGCAATATTTTGATATATATATCCTGCTAGTTACCTAGGTAGATAGATACTTTAAAAAATAAAATATTACATATACTCCTTTGTAATAATTCTTCACACACACACACACACACACACACACACACACACACACACCCCAACTAACCTTTTCATAGCACATTCCACTGTTTAGCTTAGGAACAAAGAAATTCTGATGTCTATGTAACTAAAGACTTAGTAGAGTCTAAGTGTATGCCGACAACCACTCAACCATATGATTGGCATGATAATTAAATCACCACTCCCCCTATTTCCAAAGATCAGATTTCTGGCTATGCTGTGTATTAAAGTGCTGTGGTACTAAATTTGAAAACATGTTCAGGGAGAGCTGTTAACGGACACAATGTCACTAGTTATTTCCACCCAAAGTGAGTCATAGCTTATTTATGGGACCATTGTTCATGTGAGTGATACACACACACACACACACATACACATATATATAACATACATATACTATATATGTATACATAGTGTATGTATATATGTGTGTATATGCATACATATACTTGTTAATTTGTATGTATATACACACATATATACTTGTTAAATAAGATGTAGTGTTTAGACACATTGTAGTCATGATGAATATTTGGATTTCAAAATTGCACATGAGCAATTCTGTATCTTTATGGCTGTTTGTTAACTCCCAGATTTCCAGACTAAGGCAGTAGGTAGCATACACCCCCATGTAATTTCCAGTTCCACAGTGAAAATGTCAACGGTTTCTGAGCACTTGCTGTCAGATGGCATGGGGTGGGGCTGTGGAGGGTTGAAATGAAGGAGGCGCTAAGAAAATGGACAGGAATTTTGGTGCAAAAGCCTGTGATTCCTCATGCTGTTTATGTAGCCCATGCTCTCTTCTCCTTTCTAAAAATCTGCAGATGTGGCTAGTAAACAGAATGTAGTAAGTGGGCACATACCAATGTATCCCTCAGAATTATTCAGAGCTGCCCCACCCTCCCTCACCTCCTGAAATCGAATCTAGAAACCATTTAAGGATGCAAGCGATAAGGATCTTGAATAAATTATTCAGAGACTTTCATTCCCCATTTCTAAAATCAGAGAAAGAGAATTTGAAGATATGGTATGTTTAATTTAAAATTCATGATTCTTAGAAACTGCAAAAAGTTATACTAGAAAATTACCTTCACATCCATAAAACCCCTTTCCAATTCACAGTTCAAAATTCATCTCTTGCACCTGAGCACAGTGGCAATCGTTCCACAGCACTGAAATGGAGTAGCTATGGAGAGTGGACTGGAAATTGTCTCATGAACGCTGTGCCTGTCGCTTCCCTGTTCTTGGCACGGAGTACCGGATGCACGTAGTTACAGACTCATGGGTGCATAACAGGTCTGCTGTTGCAGAGGACGCCAAGAACGGAGCTCATAAGAGATTTGGCCACCTCTGTTCTAGCTGTCCCAGGTGTCGTGTGACTTTTCGGTCTTCTGCCGCAGCACTCTATGCTACCCCCATATCTTTGGCAGTGTTAAGCCTCTCTCTTGTTATTGATAGGGGAAGGAGATAGGCTGTCATCCTTTAAGAACACGCACCCCTGGTGATGTATCTCAGGAGCAGAGTCTTGCCGAGCATGCTCAACTCCTGAGCTAAGTTTCCAGCACTTCTGAAAAATAAAAAAGATGGGCTTTCTCAGAGTGGCCATAGTCTACAATCTATTGCATATTTTATAAGGAATTAGAGGAAAAGAATTTAAGGATCCCAACACCCCCAATAATAAATGATTAATGAAATTGAAATCCCAATTGCCCTAATTTGCTCATTATTCACTGTTTATGAACTGAATTATTATATTATGCCCATAAGTATGCAAAATTTAAAAATATATATACAAATGGGAAAAATTTGTGTTCTTTTTTTTTTTTTTTCATCCTGTTGGGGATAGAACCCTCAGCCTCGGGCATGTTAGGCAAGTGCTCTACCACTATGCTATAGCTCCAAGTAATTTATCATGTGTACTGAAAGACTTCCAGGTTATGTACATACCCACAAACCCAGCACATACACATGAATATACCAATTTTTCAATAGCTGAGCATTCTAAATAAAGTAATGTATAAAACCCATAATAAATTAATGTATATAATACAAATATATTTTTCTGATATTGATGCAAAAACACAGCTCTTACCTAACAGGAGTGAGATAGTTTATTCTGGAGTCACTCTGAGTGATTATGGCTCAGGTCACTCTAAATTCCATGTTCTAATATTGTACCAGTTTGACAAAGTTTTATAGCCATACAATAAAGACATTCGTAAGCGAAGGCACTCTTTAAATATGTTGGTGGGAATGTTAGGTAGGCCAGTTACAGCAAAGCAGAGAACCTCTGTTATCAGCCTCAGATACTATCTGACAGCGCTCATAGCCCTTTGGTTGGAAACTGGGGGTCTGTTGGAACATTCCAGCGGATTTACCTAAATGTCACAAAGATGTTAGGTCATGTACAGAGGAAGGCAATTAATGGCCATTGAGAGGATGATTTGGCTCTGGACTTGCAACATTTCAAACTCTCCTCGTCACTGAAGTTTTTTTTTTTTTTAAATTTTATGTATGTAAGTGCCCTATCTGCATGTACACCTTTATGCCAGATGAGGGCATCAGACCCACCCACCCCCACTATAGATGGTTGGGAGCCACCATGTGGTTGCTGGAAATTGAACTCAGGACCTCTGGAAGAACAGCCAGTGCTCCTAACCATTGAGCCATCTCTCCAGCCCCATCACTGACGTTCTAGTTAGCCAGTCATCCTCGCAAAGGTGGAAACGCATTCCCACTAAGAGTGCTAGAGACACTATACTTCTCAGGAATACATTTGCAAAATCACTGAAGATAGAAAGTGTCTGAAACTCAACTCCCTCCTCTCCTTCATCTGTAAATTCAGGGAATCTTAGAACGTCTAAACGCTGGAGAAGTTGTGATCGGAGATGGAGGATTTGTCTTTGCGCTGGAAAAGAGGGGCTACGTCAAGGCCGGACCCTGGACCCCGGAAGCTGCTGTGGAGCACCCGGAGGCAGGTGGGTGCATGCTCCATTGAAAACTATGATGATGTTTGCTATGTTGAATGAACCTCAAGAGCCAACCACGAGACAGGTGCATGCTTGCAAGGTTTCCCATGCCTGCTATTGACCCTGAGCGCTGGCAGCCATCGGTGCAGATTCACATGCTGCAAAGCACAAAGGCTGTCCCTGCTTCTACAGACAACCCACCACCTGGTCCCGGCCCTTGACTTTAGATGAGTCTAGAACTTGGATCTAGAACTTGCCCCTCTCCCCGCCTCACCAATCTCTGTGTATTCCCTGTTCATACAGATAACCCACCCAGCAGTTTGGTAACGCCTGAATCTCCTCTTCAGGGAACGTTCCCCTTGTCATACCTCTGCCACCCACCCTAAAATTTACCATTACCAGGAGATGTCCACACAGGATGCGCTGACAACAAGCCGCCTCTTGACGAGCACCTCTTGTCTTCCTGTCCCTCTCTGTAGTCCTCCCGTTCCTCCATCTCATGAAGACCCTCCATCTTTTGTTCCAATCAAACTCTGACCATTCTCCCGCATGTGCCTGTCCTTCTCTTGTACATGTCAGGGTCCGTGGTACCACATCATGTCCCTCCATCGTGTGTTTAACAACTAGCTCAGTTCACATTACTGCAGCCCAGGCCTGTTTGCAGTCAACTACCTGCCTGTCTCTACCCATTCCATGCGCCTTATTCCCATTTGACTTTTTAAACCACCAATCGATAGTGACCAGGAAGGAACAATTGCTGTCTTCCAAGGCAGAGGTCTCTGCAGATTCTTGTTTGTTTGTTTGTTTTTGGTTTTGTTTTTTGAGACAGGGTTTCTCTGTGTAGCTTTGGGTCTGTCCTAGAACTCACTTTGTAGACCAGGCTGGCCTCGAACTCACAGAGATCTGCCTGCCTCTGCTTCCCGAGTGCTGGGATTAGAGGTCTTTGCCCCCACTGCCCAGCTCTCTGCAGATTTCTAAGCAAAAGGAAAGCATTCATCTTTCAATGGGAGGAATTGGGACTGGACAAATGTCTCAGTCGTAGTTGTCCTTTCTCATCGTCGGGACCGCCAGCTCACAATAATACAGAGACTTCTTACTGATTATGAAAGCTTGGCCTTCGCTTAGGCTTTTCCCCAACCAGCTCTTCTAACTCAATGAACCTGCTGCGATTAACCTACATTCTGCCTCGTCATTTGCTTACCTCTCCTCTGTACAGCATGTCTGATTGGTTTCACATTTTGCTGGCATCTGCCTGCCTCCCAGAGTTCTCTCTCTCCCTGGAAATCCTGCCTATTCTCTTCTGCCTAGCTTTTGGCCACTCCGCTCTTTATTACACCAATCACAGCCATACCTCTTCACACAGTGTACAAATATCCCACAACCCTTGTACTGCTCCTCAAGCACAAGGACCTGAATTCTGCCCCGCCCCCCCATAACACAACCCACATAACAAGGTAGATGCCTATAATCCAAACACTGGGGAGGCATCGATGGAGGATCTCCGAGGCTTGCTAGCAAACCAGTGAGCTTTGGGTTCAGTGAGAGACCCCACATCAAAAAGTTAGGTAGAAGCCAGGCGGTGGTGGCGCACGCCTTTAATCCCAGCACTCGGGAGGCAGAGCCAGGCGGATCTCTGTGAGTTCAAGGCCAGCCTGGGCTACCAAGTGAGTTCCAGGAGAGGCGCAAAGCTACACAGAGAAACCCTGTCTTGAAAAAAAAAAAAAAAAAAAAAAAGTTAGGTAGAAAGCAATTGAGAAAGACACTCATTATCAACCTCTGGAACACACACACACACACACACACACACACACACACACACACCTGGAATGAATTACTTCTCTGGCCCAGAGCATTCTGGAAGGGATCTGTGTTCTCAGAGTTCTTGCATGAATCTATTCATACATTATCACCCCTGTCTTGAGGTCTCATTTCTCGCTAATCAGTACCCTGACTTTAGCATAGCAGGCCTGTCTGGTTGATACTCAGGCCTTCAGGAGCTCCGCTTCTGTGTAACTTTGGTGCTAGATGGTTAGCTCTTTCTGCTCTCTAGATACAGGAGATGAGTCTCTACCAAGCCTTCCAGGAGGTCCTGACCTCCACACTCTGCCTTCAGTTGGGATAATTTACCCTGAATCCTTCATTATCTTCTTCTAGTCTGTTGATGGCACTCAACAGCAGATGGAACATGGCCCCAGACCTCTCATCCATCTGGGACACTGTCCCTTCTGGTGCCTCCCTTTTCAGGGGCAGTCACCACGGTTCACCAGAGGTGAACATTTTAATTGTATCTCCCTGAGAGCCTGCCAGGAGCTATCAATGACGGAGGGTGGGGTACTCACTCCTGGTGGGTGGGAATGCTTATGATTGGCTTGAGGAAACTACTGGAAAACATTTTGAAGTTGGAGCTCCTTCAGGCCATCACCCCCAACACTGCAAAGGAAAAACAGAAAGGAAGCCAAAAGAAACTGTTCATTTTCTGTCTGTAGCAGGGTCAGAAAAGACAGATCTGTAACACAGCCTTCCTGGGACCATTCTTACAGGATGGTGGCTGTGTTTGCCTTTTGGGGGAAGGTTTTATATATATATTTGAAACATTGATCCTGAGGACTGGGGATGTAGCTAAGTATTAGAATATTTGCCTGACATACAGAAAGACCTGGGTTTACTCCTTAGCACCGTGCAAAAACAAGAAGAAAAAAATACTCACTCTCTGAATGGGTGGGGTGATCAGTTGCATGCATATTTTATGCAAATAAAACTATGTGTCTACCGGTGATTTTTTTTTGTTAAGTTTGACTGAGCAGTAGCTAGAATTGACAGAGGCCCTGAGGAGGTTTCCTGTAAGCTGGACTTGATGTGAAACACTTTATGTAAGTGCAGCAAGACCTGAATGTTCAGTGCTGGAGGCAGAACCAGAAAGGAAAGGCTGTGTTATGGTCCCGTGACCCCCATGCAAACCATGTAGGGATAAGATGTAGGCCCTGAATTCTAGAAATGTGAGGATTTCAGAAAGTTGCTCCCAAGTGATGTTTCTGCCAACTTAATATTCCACTGGATTATAGTTTTGAACTTGGTAAAGCAGTGATTCTCAACCTGTGGGTCGCAACCCCTTGTGGGTCAAATTACCCTTTCACAGGGGTGCCTAAGACCATCAGAAAACACAGAGATTTACATTATGATTCATAACTAACAAAATCACAGTTATGAAGTAGGAATAAAAATAATTTCATGGTTGGGGGTCACCACAGCATGAGGAACTGTATTAAAAGGTGGCAGCATTAGGAAGGGTGAGAACCACTGTTGTAGAGTAGGCTTTGACATTTCAAAAACTTGGATTTCTCAGCTGGGCATGGAGGCACACGCCTTTAATCCCAGCACTCAGGAGGCGGGGGCAGAGGGATCTCTGTGAGTTCTAGGCCAGCCAGGACTGCATAGTGAGAGCCTGTCGAGAGAGAGAGAGAGAGAGAGAGAGAGAGAGAGAGAGAGAGAGAGAGAGAGAGAGAGAGAGAGAGAGAGAATGAAGGAACAGATTGGTTGAAAGTAAAGAGATGTCTCAGTTATTTGGGCTCCCTAGGAAAGTCTATAAAAACATAGACTTTCTGTATTATAGAATGTACGTGTACACAAACAGGTACACAAACATCTCCTTCCAGGATGTTTTCGTGGGCTTTCTAGAAATCCACTCATGGACCACCTTGGTGGACTTTCTGATTATAAATCATGCCATCCTAGTACCTGGGGTCTCAGTCTGTACTCCTAAATCCCCTATAAAATTCCTCTCCAACTCCAGCAGCTCAGCGTTAGTTTGATAGACAGGGGCTCCCTATGTGCTGTTTTTATCTGATTCCAGGGCTAATTAAAACGAGCTTTAAAGCTTAGGTGCGTGTTTAAGTTCCTTTCCCACGGAGAGCTGAAGTTTCCGTGATTAAAAGAGGAAAATCATGAAAGGGTTAGCTTCCAGCTTGGGAAGCTGTTTTCTAAAGTAGGGGAGCTTTTTTCTCACTTGTTCGTCCACTCAAAAACCAAAAACCGTGGGTTTCTGCAGTCTAGGCACTCAACTGGAGCATGGGCACCACTCCAGCCTTAGCCTTGCCCTCCAGTGCCCCAGCTCACTTCCCGGTCTCTGACACAGCTGCCCTCATCGGGGTTTTATAGGCCTCTGACAGTTCAGAACACATTCCAGGGATCTGCAAGGCTGCTGGTCCCTTCCTTTGCCTGGCTAATTCCCCTGACAAAAACGAACACTAAGATTCTCTTAGCATGACAGTTCTCATCAAGGCTTAAACCAAGAATCAACCAGGGAACCTTCAAAAAAATAAAAATGAAAGACAAAAATAATGCCTGAATCCCACCCAAAATGAGCTAGAATATCTGTGGGTTTGACCCTCCCTCACACCTATCATTTTTAAAAAAAAACCTGCAGGGGACCTGATAAGCACCATAGGTTTAGAGGCAATATTTTAGAGCCAAGTACAGCTTTGTAAATTGAATATAGGTAGCTATGTGGGAGACAGTTTCCACATACGTCTTCAGCCATGAAAGTGTTTCTACTTGCCATTCATCTATGGGCTTATAGTTGAAGGCAGTGCTCCAATTCCCATTTTACTGAACATTCACATTCTCTCTGTCTCTGTCTCTCTCTCTCCTAAGATTTATTATTTATTAATTATATGCATGAGGTGAGGAGGTACCCTGGGAGGCCAGAAGAGGTCATCAGATCCACTGGACCCAGAGTGACAGGTGGTTCGTAAGTCTCCTGGCCTGGGTGCTGGGAACCAAACACAGGACCTTTGCAAAGGCAGCTAGTGCTCTTAATCCCTGACCCACAGAATCATCTTTTAATGCTCGAGGACACTGATTCACCACTGTAATCCCAGCACTGGAGAAACAGCGGCAGAAGGATCAGTTGGAGGCCATCCTTAGCTCCAGAACAAGTTTGAGGCTAGCTTAGGCTACATGAGACCGGTCTTTAGTTACTTTTCTATTACTGTGACAAAACACCATGATCAGAGCAACTTAGAAAAGAAAGCATTTAATTACGCTTACAGTTTCAGTCCATGATGACAGAGAAAAGGCGTGGTAGCAGGTTACCAAAGCAGCAGCTGAGAGCTCATCTCTCTGTCTGTCTCTGTCTGTCTGTCTGTCTCTCTCTCTCTGTCTCTCTCTCTCTGTCTGTCTCTCTCTCTGTCTCTGTCTCTGTCTCTCGCTCTGTCTCTCTCTGTCTCTGTCTCTCTGTCCCTTACTCTGTCTCTCTCTCTGTCTCTGTCTCTCTCTGTCTCTCTCTGTCTCTCTCTCTCTGTCTCTCTCTCTCTCTTTCTTTCTCTCTCTCTCTCTCTGTTTTTTTGAGGCAGGGTTTATCTGCATAGCCCTGGCTGTCCTGGAATTAGCTCTGTAGATCAGGCTGGCCTCAAACTCTGCCTCCAGAGTACTGGGCTTAAAGGCATGCATCACCACAACCCTGCTGAGAGCTTCACATTCTCATAAGAAGGAGGCAAAGTGAACCCCCAAAATGGGGAGAGTCTTTTTAAATCTCAAAACCAGGCCCAAGTGACACACCCCCTCCAACAAGGCCACACCTCCCAATCCTTTCTAAGTAGTTCTGCCAATTGGGAACTAAGAATTCAAACTCATGAGCCTATGGGGGCCATTCTCATTCAAACCATCACAAGACTCTTTCTCAAAACATAATCAAACAGAAACTCAAAATGACCATTCAGAAAACACTGAGCTAATCACATATATCCCTGAGGTCCAGAGCATAATCTTTGGGGTGTCAGACTCGTAGGCCATTTGTACTCAACTGGTGTCCTGCCACATCCCACACATCTCTTCAGTGGTCGTCTAGACTTCCTTCATCCCCCAAATGCCAAAGCTGATCCTACCTTGTGTTTGCTCAGGCTGCTCCCTCTACAGGGGCTGGCCTTCCCACTTCCACCCTGTAAGGACCTGGAACTCCCCATCATGCAGCCCCGGTGACCTCTCTTCCCGTGGTAGTGAGCAGCTCCTACAGAGGCCCTCCACACACTGCTTCAGTCAGGTGTCCTCGAATGGATCATGAGATGTTCCCAAGGACAAGAAAGCAGATTGGTCCCCTCGTGTCGATTAGTGCCTTCCGCAATGAGTCACGAACAAGTTGCCAAGGAGTAAACTAAACCAAGAACATGGTAGGGAGAGGGGCAAATTCAGCGCCATGGGCCCTGCCCCCTGCCCTCTCCAACCACCCAACCATCTAGCCACAGCAGCTTGGAGAGAGGTTTCAGGAGACCCAGGTTGCCCCCTCCCTAAGCCCAGATGTGTGGGTGCCAGGCCGCTGAAACAGCCATTTTGCTGTTTGTTCACCTGGGAGCCCCTAGAAAGGCTTGCGCGTGGGTGCGTGGGTGGAATCACGGATCTGCTTGCGCTCTCTTCCAGTTCGCCAGCTTCACAGGGAGTTCCTCAGAGCCGGGTCAAACGTCATGCAGACCTTCACTTTCTACGCCAGTGAAGACAAGCTGGAGAACAGAGGGAACTACGTGGCGGCGAAGATATCTGTGAGTGCCACCCGCCATGGCCACTACCTGTGAAGGACACCACAGACACTCCACTCCACAAGTTCCCACAGAGAAAAGCTAGAGTTTTGTTCTATCACCAAAATAAGAGACACGTGACTCACATTCTCAGGGCTGAGTTGTTCTCTCTAAGATTAATGGGGAGGCATTTCGGAAGCAGATTAAAGTTACTCAACCATGTGTCCTGCTCCTACGTTGCTAAACGAAGTGGCATCTTTGCAGGTCCATACATCCGCCCACACTCCTTTTTGAGACAGAATCTTACTATGCAGCCAGGCTGGCCTCGAACTCACAGAGATCCACCTGCCTCTGCCTCCCGAGTGCCGGGATCAAAGGCGTGAGAATACAGGGGACAGCAAGCCTGAGCACTGCCCCAGTTCAGCGGCAGTCGCCTCTGTCATTGCCAAACCCTTTGCTCATCAGGGCTGAGATTTTGTCATATCTAAAATGAATCAGGAGCTCTGAAATCCCGACAGTCTAAATGACCCATGGTGCTGGGTGTCCTGGGGTTTTGTTTATTTTTGTTGTTGTTTGGGAAGGTGGTTGGTTTGTTTTGCTTTTTTTTTTTTTAAGATTAATTTATTTATTACATATACTACTGTATATGTCTGCATGTATGCCTGCAGGCCAGAAGAGGGCACCAGATCTCATTACAGGTGGTTATTAGCCACCATGTGGTTGCTGGGAATTGAACTCAGGACCTCTGGAAGAGCAGTCAGTGCTCCTAACCTCTGAGCCATCTCTCCAGCCCGCTGTTTTGCTTTATTTTTTTATGGATAAAGTGGGATTTTGTGGCTGTTGTCTGTAGTGAGGGGTGGAACCCAGTACTCCAAACATGCTAGTCAAGAGCCCTGCCCACAAGCTACACCCCAGATCAGGTGGCCCCACATGCACTCCTAGGCACTCAAGAGATTGAGCTGAGAGGGTCGCTTGAAGGTGACAAGATGAGAGTATCTCAGCACAAAACAAGCTAGCCCGGGTTGTGCATGCCTGTGATCCCCGCCCTTGGGAGATGAAGGCAGGGGTATCAGGAGTTCAAGGACACCCTGGGCTAAATGTGATTCTACTTCAAAAAACCAAACAGAAATGCCATCCTCCAGGCCGGCTCAATCTTAAACGTCTAAATGATTAGAATGGGCCTTACTAGGTGTGTATTTATTGTGTAAGAAAGACACAGTAGTCATGAATTTGGTCATCATTCTAATTGGATTTTAGTCCTTATTAATCATAAAGGCTATTGTCTTCTGTCACCACCACAATAATTTGCTGAGTATTGATCTAGGTGCAGGTTTGGAATTGGAAAATTCTACATTAGTCCTTTTCATGTAAAAACTGTTTTCGTATAAAATCTCATCGATTTTTGACCAAGAGCTGTAGACTCGATGTTACAACTGCCTTTGCCATTGTCTTCGTGATTATTAATGTAGTTTTACAAAGTTCAGGACTCGATAAACCATTGATCTACGCAACCCTTGTTTTCTGGAAATAAAAACAATGATTTTAAAAATAAAATCGAAAGGCAGGCATGTAACTAATCACTTTTTCTTCAGCTTCGGGTGTAAATTTAGATGTGTCCTCTCCTCACCCACTCTAGGGGCATAAGGTCAACGAAGCTGCCTGTGACATTGCCCGTCAGGTGGCTGACGAAGGGGATGCCTTGGTTGCAGGAGGGGTGAGCCAGACGCCTTCATACCTCAGCTGTAAGAGCGAAACAGAAGTTAAAAAAATATTCCAGCAACAGCTGGAGGTCTTCATGAAGAAGAATGTGGACTTCCTCATTGCTGAGGTAAGCGAGGATAATCCATGACCGGACGAAACCCCTTTCTCTAGCCTTCTGCTCTCTCCATGTCAGCGTGGGGTAGTGTTCAGATCTCAACACAGAGCAATACTGTTTAGCTTTTCAGATATTTTTCCATCTAAGACTTCTGCTAATGTTGACTCAGTTCATTGAATACAGTAGATTATCATCAAACCTTTTTCTTTGATTCACACTAAGGAACTGTCAACTCCATTCTATTCTGCATCAAAACTGCTTAGTAAATGGGTTACCATTAGACAGTTCCTCAGGTAATAGCAGAGTGGCATTCTTACCGCTTTGTGGGAAACATGATTAAAATGTTCTTCCCTTCACTGATTTCAGTATTTTGAACATGTGGAAGAAGCTGTGTGGGCGGTAGAAGCATTAAAAACATCCGGTAAACCTATAGCGGCTACCATGTGCATTGGGCCTGAAGGAGACCTGCATGGAGTGTCGCCCGGAGAGTGTGCTGTGCGTCTGGTCAAAGCAGGTAACCATAGATTTCCGTCAGTTTGCCATTAGTGACCTTTTAAAATAACATAAAGAAAATGCACTGTTGCAGGAATCAATACATACTGTGGTATGTGCCAAGGAAATAGACACAGAAAAGCCACAATTTTACTTTGTATACACGTGGAGGGATATCCATGTTCGTGTGTGTGTGTGTGTGTGTGTGTGTGTGTGTGTGTGTGTGTGCACATGTGGAGGCCCAAGGTAAACGTTGGCTGTCCTCCTCTGTTGCTTTTTCACCTTCTTTCTTTTTTTTTTTCCCGTTTTTTTTTTTTTGAGACAAGGTTTCTCTGTGTAGCTTTGCGCCTTTCCTGAAACTCACTTGGTAGCCCAGGTTGGCCTTGAACTCACAGAGATCTGCCTGGCTCTGCCTCCCGAGTGCTGGGATTAAAGGCGTGCACCACCACTGCCCGGCTCACCTTATTTCTTAAGACAGGGTCTCTCACTGAACCCGGAGTTCATTGATTAGCTAGACTGGCTTGGCCACTGAGCTCCTGGAAGCCCGTCTTGACCACAATAGCACGAAGGCTACAGGCGTGTGCTACTATGACCAGCTTTTTATGTGGCTGCTGGGGTTCTAAAGTTAGGATCCACTGAGCCATCTCCCCAACTCACGAACTTACCTTTTTAAGGAATGGTCAAATTTCATTCTCTAATCCCCAAGCCACAACAAATGCATGGCAGCCTTTTGAAAGGGGCAGCCAGACATATGGCTGGAGGTTTAATGCTTAGAAACAAGAAGAATGTTCGGGTAAGTCCAAAGAAACGTTAGGAGAAATTGTGTTTTATTTAAACGTGTCTCAAACTGAGACTCTTTAAACATTAATAACTTCAAAGTTAGTTGTCTCTCTGCCAAAGTTTTTCCTTTCTCATAGTGGCTAGATTGCTTTGCTTCATGTAATTGGTATAATAAATCAAAAGGAATGTTGATATGAAATACTGACCACCTAATATATCTTTTTATCCAGTTTCTGTTCCTAACATTGGGTTTCATTTCAATTAGGAGAAACTCACAGGCTGTTTTCTAAACTGTCGCATTTTAAATCCAAGTTATAACTCAGTGTCAGGGGAAGAACGACCCACTCTGTGAACTAGAGACACTTCAGTGACTTGTTTAATTTACAGTTCTTACCCACCTCCTGATTGTTCATAAAAATCTTTTTCATACTTACCATTAACAGTAACCAATGTTTATATTTAGGAAGGAAATGGTATAATACTAACTTTTATGGGAAATATAAAATGAGGAGAGGGGTAAGTTAGCTGTCTACAAGAGGACAAAAGGAAACGCCATCATTTGTGTCGGTAATTGGCAGGCATGCTCGGCCTGCAGCAAGCCCTTCCCTATCATTCTGCTAGCCCTTCACGTCCTGTGCACCAGCGATAAGCCTTCAAAGGTAACCTCACTTATTTCCTGTACTGTTTAAAGTCCCCCCCCCCCCCAGATTACCATCCGTGAAGGTGGAGACTAGGTCTGAGCACTCTGTGGCTAGGACAGTGCCTGTCACATAACGGACTTTTAATAACCCCTGTCTAATAAACCCAGTCCATCTTCCGATGTTTAGCTCAGATTTTATCTCCGTGTGCCTGACGTGGTCATCCGGCCCTGAGAGCACATCACTTTCTAGTTATGCCACTCATTTGGAATATCTGCAGTTGGCATTTTTCCACCTATGAAAATGTTGGTAGGTCGGATGTATTTAGAATATGCCATGCTAGACCTAGCTGTGCATGGATCTCCACTGCAGACTTAGCAGAATCCTTGACACGTCCTTATGCCACGTCAGTATCCAAGAAGGAAATGTGATGTACAGCCATTACCTAGTTTAATTCATCATAAAACCTTACATTCATGGGTCAAATCTTGGAAAGTACTGAGCGAGCTAAAATATAAAGTCTGTGATGTCAGAGATCACATTATATCTATATTTTCTCTTACAAGGAACCTTACGTCTAGCAAGTATCTAATAAATAGCCAACATATAATTAATTAATCATTATAAAAAATTAAACAAAGAAAGAGAAACTATGGGCATTTCACGTTCAAAATCAAGGTAAAAAGGTCAAGATCCAGGTGAGAATGGGTGTGGTGTGCGCACACCTGTAACCCAGTGCCAGGGAAGCTGAAGCAGGAGGATGGCTTGGAGTTTGAGACCAGCCTGGGCTACAGAGTGAGACCTAGTCTCACAAAAACTCCAAGCGAAGATGTAAAATAAACAGAGGTGGGTAGGATCGCTCTCCCCGAGCCTGAAGCTTGTCAGTTAGGTAGGCTGGGTGGCCAGTAAGCTCCTGCCTGGGATCGGCCTGTCCCCACCGCACCCCCCCCCACACACACCCCTGCGTGGTGCTTACAGTCTTCCACGGCTATGCCAGTGGTTTGGTAGGCACTGGATTTGAACTCAGATCCTCTTGTGTTCACAGCAGGTGCCATCTCCCCCAACCCTTTACCAAATGTTTTTAAATTCAAAAAAAAAAAAAAAAAAGAGAGGCTCTAATGGGAAATCCTCTCGTGTTGAGAGGATAGAGCAACGGCACGCTTTCCCTTAAACTTTTTGAATGAGGAAATTTCCAAAGTCATACCTAACGATGGCCACCACGGGTCATCCTGGGTCCAGACGCAGGACATAATGACTATAAAAGGTTTGTGGGTGGGTGTTTTTTTTTTTTTTTGAGACATCTAAAACATATTTGTCTCATTCAATCAAGCATCACAACAACGGATTTCAGAAGAACAACACACGTTTAAGGGTGACAGCTCCGTGTAGCTTCCTGTCTGAGAGGCTGATATGCAAATGAGAACTTTGTCCACATGACTGACAGGTGTTAACCAGATTAGTCACCTCAGGTCAAAAGAGGTTTTTTCCCCCAAATTACTTATCCTAGACACAAAATTCTTTCTCAGAAACAGAGTTCCAAAAAAAAAAAAAAAAAAAAAAAGGCTTTTTCCCCTTTCTTCTTTCTGCTGCTGTGCCCAAGAAGTCTTTGTGAACTTATTAAACATGCCTGGTGAGAGAGGACATTTATTCTGGCTTCAGATGAGCAGTGTGATGGTAAACACAGGTGCCAGGCAGCAGCTGGGAGTGTTGAAAAATTACCCTGCTCGCCACATAATGTCAAACCCTGAAAAACTGACGGCTGAAATTGAAAGTAAAAAATAAAAAAGAAAGCCTCTAATAATGATTTAAAAAAAAAAAAAAAAAAGATGGACAGCCCCACGTACTTAAGTGACACTTCAATTATACCAGACTCTTCCGAGCACTTTTCCCAGAAAACACTTCTGGGTGCTCGCGATCGCTCTTGCTCACGGGTGACAGGGGTTAGGGCGAGTGAAGACCAAATGCTGTCCTGCAGTTCATCGCTGGGTACATGCTTCCTGCTGGAGACAGGAGCACCGAACCTGCCAGAACCCGGCATCTCCCTCCAGCTAACCCGCCCTTCCCACCTCCAGGCGCCTCCATCGTGGGGGTGAACTGCCACTTCGACCCCACCACGAGCTTGCAGACCGTGAAGCTCATGAAGGAGGGTCTGGAGGGCGCTCGGCTGAAGGCCTTCCTGATGAGCCAGCCCCTGGCCTACCACACCCCCGACTGCGGCAAACAGGGATTCATCGATCTCCCCGAGTTCCCCTTCGGTAAGACAGACAGACGTTCTTATACATTGTCTCAATATCTTTGCTTGAGAAATCCCAGATGGATTCATGCAGCCGGAGAGAGAGAGCTTTTGTCGTGGGAGGGAGATAGCTGTACTGTCATCTCTGGCCCCTCGATTCTGTCCCCGCAGCCAACACTTCACATTAGGCATCGGCGGGGCAGATCGGCCCACCATGGCAACAACAACCACGAATTTCAGTGCCAACCAGCGGCTGCAGCCTCGGAGTTGATGAAAAGGCCGTCCTCTGGGGTGGGGGCGGGGGTCTGTAGGGAGCAGGTCCTGATTCTAGCTCTGTTGCTGCGGTGTGTGACCTCAGGAAATATCCTTTCATCCCTGTGCTTTGTTTTTTTAATCACAAGAATAAGACTAAATGACTTAACTTCCAAAGCCCTATTCCCTCTTTAAAAAGTATGTTAATTGTGTATGTGTGTATGTGTGTGTGTGTATGTGTGTGTGTGAGCAGAGAGAGAGAGAGAGAGAGAGAGAGAGAGAGAGAGAGAGAGAGAGAATGTTTACATGTAGACATGTACATACATGTGGAGGCCAGAGAGGGGCATCAGGTATCCTACCCTCTCGTTTTCCACCCTTTTTAAAGATTTATTTCTAATTCTGTGTATACAGATGTGTGCCTGTGTGTGGGTATGTGCACTCATGAGTGTAGGTGCCGCAGAGTCCCGATCCCGAGCTGAGGCCATGGGCTGCTATTTGTGAGGCCGCTATTTGTGAGCCGCCAATATGGTCCCAACCCAGGTCGTCACGCTTGAGCAGGAGGTGTTGTTATTCACTGAGCTGTCTCTCCAGCCTTTTTCATTTTTTTTTTAAAAAATAAAAAGAATTCAGACATAATATCATTTGTTCCAGGCCTGGAACCCAGAGTTGCGACCCGATGGGATATTCAAAAATACGCCAGAGAGGCCTACAACCTGGGCGTCAGGTTCATCGGCGGCTGCTGCGGATTCGAGCCCTACCACATCAGGGCGATTGCTGAGGAGCTGGCCCCGGAAAGGGGGTTTTTGCCTCCGGCTTCAGAGAAACACGGCAGCTGGGGCAGTGGTTTGGACATGCACACCAAACCCTGGATCAGAGCAAGGTCAGTCCCTCTCAACTCCAGCGGCTTCCCCTGTGTCCAAACGGGGCCATGGAAAGGACCCTTCCCATTCCCTGCACCACAAGGGTGGGCTAACTCCTCCTCCTCAGAGCCCCTCACAGAGCCGCTCCCAAAGCGTCTTCCCAGGTGATTTAGGGAGCCGGCTTCAAGACAGATTGTAATTTAAACAGCATGCCGATGTGGGTCTGTGCTCCGGTAGATCACTACCACAGCATGCCATTGTGGGTCTGTGCTCCAGTAGAGCACCACCCATGATTCCACTAACGCTGAATCACTTGAATTGTAAAGAGCTGAAGCCGGGTGTAGCTGTGCGTGCCTTTAATCCCAATGCTAGGGAAGCAGAAGCAGTCAGATCTCTGAATCCGAGGCCAGTCTAGACTACAGAACAAGTTCCAAGACAGCCATGGCTACACAGAGAAACGCTGTCTCAAAACAAAACAAACAAGCAATGGGATGGGATCACAGAAAAAGGGCTCTGTAGTTAGTTATTTTTACTCTTTTGGGGGGCCCACCCCCCAGTTCCCAAATAAATCATACACAGAGGCTTAGTCTTACTTATAAATGCCCAGTCTCAGCTTGGCTTGTTTCTTGCCAGCTTTTCTTAACTTAAATTGTCCCATCTACCTTTTACCTCTGGGCTTTTTCCTTTTCTTAATTCTGCAAATCTTACTTTCACTCCAATCTGTGACTGGCTGGGCGGCTGGGTGGCTGGCTCCTACCATCCTCCTCTCCTTGTTCTCTTGCTCTTTCTCTTCTTTCTTCTCCCAGATTTCTCTTTCTATTTATTCTCTCTGCTTGCCAGCCCTGCCTATCCTTTCTCCTGTCTTGCTCGCTATTGGCTGTTCAGCTCTCTATCAGACCATCAGGTGTTTTAAACAGGTACAGTAACACAGTTTCACAGAGTTAAACAATGTTCTACAACAGGGCTCTTGAGAGCTGGATTTTGAAGGCTATATAGGATCCCACCCGGTAGAAAAGGAGGATGGGAGCTCCAGGCCAAAAGATCTGGGGTCTGCTCTACCACTTTCAACAGATGTTGATTCAACACAGGTATCTGTCAGGCACGGCTGTGGATGCAGAAGCAACAAGGCACAGCCCGATCCCCAAAGAGCTAGCCTAAAAGACAGAAATAAGCAAGAAAGTTCAAATGGCATGGTGATTTCAAGTACAGCGGTGCACGGCAGGGTGAGCTCTGAGCTCATGGTCCACAGCAGCAAAAGGCAGAAGGGGGCTAACGGAGGAGCCTATGGAAGCTGAATCTTGAAGGACGAATTACATGGCCAGACAAAAGAGCAGCCTGAGGGGAGGCCCTAAGCGGTGGAAAGAGGATGGGGTGTTGAGAAAGTCTGAGAGTGGAGATGGAGTTTCACCGAAAGCAGGCTCCAGGATGAGGAGCGGTAGGTCCGTTATCATCAGTGTGCTTGCTAGTGTATGGCTTCATCCCCAAGGGGATGTTCAAGAGTTTATCAAATGCAATAGCCTTTTAGACTTCTGGGCAGGTCTACCAGACACGATGAGGCCAGAAGCTGAAGGAGATGAAATAAAACAAAGAAAGGTAGAGGCAGAATCCAGTCACAGGGACCAGCTTGTCTCCAGATGAGTGTAAATGTGGGTGCAGGGCAAGAGTGACAGAAGGAACCAGGGGTGGATGTGACCAGAGTATGTTATCCGCACATGAGAGTGCCATCATGAAACACATTATTTTACACAATTACTATATTCTAATAAAAGTTCTCTGTGTAGTCCTGGTTGTCCTGGATCTCGCTCTGTAGACCAGGCTGGCCTTGAACTCACAGAGATCCACTTGCTTCTGCCTCTTGAGTGCTGGGATTAAAGGCGTGTGCCACCACCACCACCACCACCACCACCACCCAGCTAATAAAGGATTCTTAGATGTGGCCAGGACACAAAGACAGAAAGGTCGTATCTATTGGATAGAAACTATCCTGATTCTAAACTGTAGACTTTTGATCTCTATGCTTGGGTTCAAAGAAGAGCTAACGATTTAAGGGGCGAAAATGCCTTAGTCTGGATTAATAAACACGTGTTCACGGCCGTACTTTCAGAGACTCATAAGGGCTCTGGGGGTGTCCTGGGGATCCTGGTGTGTGCTTTGGGTGTATTGTGGATCCTGACGTGTGTTTTGATTCTCCAGGGCCAGGAAGGAGTACTGGCAGAATCTTCGGATAGCTTCTGGCAGACCCTACAACCCTTCCATGTCCAAGCCGGATGCCTGGGGAGTGACCAAAGGGACCTCGGAGTTGATGCAGCAGAAGGAAGCCACCAGTGAGCAGCAGCTGAAGGAGCTCTTTGAGAAACAGAAGTTCAAATCTGCACAGTAGCCGCAGGGCCACCATTTGGGGTGAATTCCTCTCTGTCTGGGCCACAGTGTGCACAGAGAAGGAAGAGGTGGCTGAAAGGCAATGCTTGGGCCCATACCAGCCTGTACCCATGCTTGGCATTAGCTAGACAACATAGAACCACGCGTAGCATTTTACAGCTATAAAAGGATGATCTAGAAGTGTACTAGAAACCAAGAGAGGAAAAGTCCACAGTCAATCCTAAACAGATTTCCTAAGTGTCTGCCATGTTAACAGACATTCCAGAGGTCACTGCAGCGAAAAGAGAAGTCACTCAGACGTTAACCCCACTTCAGGTAGGAGGATGGGACATAGTAGCCACTCAGGGACCACATCATAAACTGCACAGCAACCAACTTTATCTAAGGTGCTACTGGCAGTGAACCACGGGGTCTTTGGAGTATGACCCTTGTTGAGAAACATTTTATGTAGTAGCCCTGTAAAACAGAACATAGAACCACAAGGAAGAAATGAATAATCCATTCTGGAATTTTTCTGTTCTACCCCCTTCCACCCCATTTCATTAATAAAGACACGCTGCTTGAAAAGCTTCAAGGCAATTTTTGTGGCCCATTGATGCTTTTGATTAATGCTATGGAACACTTCAGATACGGGGGGGGGGCACCCAAGGTAAATATATCAGAGAAAACCAATCATATGGGACTAGTTATTAAACATCCAGACCACAGAATCCTGTTCTGAGAATGCAGCATTCTCTCTGATCCCAGACTCACTTCAACCACTAAAAAAAAACAGATGCATGCGGGGGAGGGAGAAGACAAGAATGGGTTGCTCTCTTGATGCTGCTCAAAACTGGACCCACTGAGGCGCTTCCATGAACCAGTTAGATGCAGAGCAGTGGGTCTAGCCTTTGGTGGCTTAAAAAGTAATAATTGAAAAAAAAAAAGATGTGGCCAAGTGTGCTGGTTGCATCATCAGGGGTCTCTAGAGGAATAGAAGTCATAGGATGAATCCATATTTATGAAGAGGGGATTTATTACAGTGGTTTATGATTTATTACAGTAGTTTACAGGCTGTGGTCTGGCCAGTCCAACAATGGCTGTCTCCCCGGTTCACAAGGCTAGATATCTCAGCTGGTCTTCCGTATACATTGGAATCCCAAAGAAGTGGGTTCCACCAGCAAAGGCATGCCTCAGATGAACCTGCCAGGGAGAGTGAGGGCAAGCAGGCAAAGAGCAAAGGCTCCCTTCTCTCATGTCCTTTTATGTGGGCTTCTACAAGAAGGTACGGTCCACATTTAGAGTGGCCCTTCTGACCTCAAGTGATCCAGATACGGGGTGGCTTTTCCCACGCCAAATGATTCCCTTCACAGGTGTGCCCAGCTGCGTTGGTTTTAGTGGATGCCAGATGTGGTCAAGTCCACAACTAAGATTAGTCATGGAGGTGGCTCCTGCCTTTTAGTCCCAGCAATCAAGATGCTGAGGTAGAAACAGGAGGATTTCTGGGAGTTCCAGACTAGCCTGTTCTCCTTACCAAGTTCAAAGCCAGCTAGAGCTGCATAATGAGAGCCTGTCTCAAAAAATAAGTAAATACTAAAAAAAAAAAAAAAAAAAAAGACAGGGCTAGAGAGATGGCCCAGTGGTTAAGAGCACATGCTGAGTGTGTGGGGGTGGGTGGGTGGGGGAGGTGTAAGACCATCTACTGGAGCATAAGTAGCCAATCAGGGGCCATATCCCTAAAGAGAACCGATTCTTCAAGCCATCCATTGCCAGTGAGTGGCTCCTCAGCCAGGGGTGGGGCTTCATGAGTCTTTCCGGAATTGTTGTGATCTTCAGTTGGATTGATTATGTGTAGGTCCTGTGAATGCAATCACAGACACTGTGTGCCATCACTTGTTACAACCAGAAAATTCTGCCATGCTAACTAGTTTTATGTCAACCTGATAGTCATTTAGGAAGAGGGAACCTCAACTGAGAAAACGCCCCCACCAGACTGGCCTGTAGACAAACCTGAGGGATTTTCTTAATTGATTATTCATGTGGGAGGGCCCGCCCATTGTGTGTGATGCCAACCCTGGACAGGTGGTTCTGGCGTATCTAAGAAAGAAAAGTGAGCAAGCCAGTAAGCGCAGTGCTCTTCCATGGCTTCCACATCAGTTCCTGCCTCTAGGTTCCTGCCTTGAGTTCCTGCCCAGACTTCGGGATGAAATAAACCTTTTTCCTTTGCAGATTTTTTTTTTTTTTAATTTAAATCACGGTCTTTTACCACAGCAATGGAAATCCTAGACATGCTGTATCCTGGCAAGCATTCACTCCTTCTGGTTGTTAAAACCTCTCCACACCCTCTTTTCTGGTCATACCTGAGCCTGAGGGGGAAGGGAGGGAGAAAAATGTGTTCCGTTGGGGCCGAACACAGTCCGATCAGAAAGCGATTGGTTACTTTCACAGCATTTGCAACACTTTCGCACCCCGGGGCCGATCTCGCCAGGCCTTTTGTTATTGTACTTTTAACTGGAACCTTTTTCAGCTATTAAAAAAGAGCGGCGACCCCCACGCCCTTCCCCAGCAGTCATCGTTTGTGTGCACCCAAGTACATCCTGGCTGCACTTAGGCACTCTGCCGGTTTAAAAAAGAGCACATGGAGTTGAGAGGGGAAAGTGGAAGCAGGGACATGGAGGAAGCCAGGGAGGAGGGAGGAGGAGTGGGTTTCATCAAGACACACTGCATGTGTGCATGAAATTGTTAAACAATAAAAAGGCGCTGGGCGGTGGTGTGCACGCCTTTAATCCCAGCACTCGGGAGGCAGAGCCAGGCGGATCTCTGTGAGTTCGAGGCCAGCCTGGTCTACAGAGGGAGTTCCAGGAAAGGCGCAAAGCTACACAGAGAAACCCTGTCTCGAAAAAACAAAAACAAAAACAAAAAAACCACAATAAAAAGGCAAATGTGAGCAGTGAGGCTGTCTTGATTAAACTTGATTCACTGCAGTTCTGTAATTTTTAGTCTTGTATAGAATCTCTACACCTCAATTTCCCCATCTATAAAAAAAATAGCAATGTTTATTTCACGGGGATGGTGGAACATTAAAAAGATACCGTGTATGAAGGGAAAAGAAACTTCTAGAATTTTCTAGGAGTTAAATCCCCTGTTCCCAGATCATGGATCTAAAGCAGCACACCTTTCAGAGAGGGCCAAGTGAGAGTGGGCCCCCCGTTTTTCTTTGCCAGCTGGTGTCTCTTATGTTTCTCATATTCTCAAGCCAAGTTCAGTGTTTTTCCATCTTAGACGATAGAAACGCTACCAGACTTACAGTTGTCTTACTCTGAAAAATGTATTCCCCTTTAATATTCTTTCCAGAACTTTATTACTGCACAAAATATTACAGTCTTTCATCATTCTTATATCCTTTGATTTAAAAAAAAAAAATCTCATGAGACGGAACAATGATGATGAAGCTATTCTTGAACTGTATATCAACACTGTCTCCTAGTGGCAGGCTTTACCGTTGGACTTCTTTTTTTAATTCAGCCCCTCCTCCTCCAAGCACATATTGCTTCCAAACTCTTGTTCATTACAAGAGAAGGCTCATTTAATGCCTCAGAGTTTATTTGAGTTAAATAGAAGTTTCTTTCCAGTAAAGGGTTTTTGGTTTGTTTTTGTTTTTTTTTTTATTTTAGTGGAACCAGAGCCCAATGTAGCTTAGACATCAAAGTCCAAACGCTCCCTTTTAAGGGCAGGATTTCCAAGGCGGGATGCCAAGCCAGGAAGCTCTCCTTGCTAGTCCAAGGCGGCCAAGGAGGATGGTGTAGTTAACTCAGCCCCACAGGAGAATGGAATCAGAACAGATGGTTCACGAAGCTAAGGAGACATCCCTTGCCCCAGGAAATAAAAATCCCTGGAGTTACTGGGATTTGGCATAAACCGAATCAACTTTTCAGATTATGGTCTGGCATTTCTTCACATGTCTGCAAAACACGTCTGCATAGGACAGCCAAGCAAATGCAGAGGCATAGGGATCTGGGAACTGGACTGGAACAGATTAGAACTTCAGTTCCCAGCGTCTCCAGATGGGGGCAGCAGCTCGCCAGCAGGGACTACCTGAGAAGCCCTGGCTTTGCTTTGAAGAGCTGTTTCACCAACACAGATTCACGTTACTTGGCAGAAATGTCCGTATCCCTTTTTGTTTTGGTCACTTTCTTTCCAGCCCTAAGACATGTGAATCTTTGACTAACATCCAGGACAACTAACCCAGCAAGGAAAGCCTTATATGTCTTCAACCGGATTCCCTAGAATCCTCCCCTGCTGTGAGCATGCTCACGTGCTTGTCAACTTTACAGACTGTTTTTCCCAAACAGCTACCCGTTACCCAACAACGTGCCCTCAGCCAGTCTGGAACTTCTCACAAGCTGCTTGCTAGGTCAACGACTCTGAGTCTGAAACAAGGAGAAAGTCAGTTTGAAGGAGGAAAAGCACCCGGGAGCGTCGGGAGTAAGCGTGCATGGTCCTGTGTGAAAGAACTAAGGACCCAGCGTCTTCATAACGAATGTTCAGCATCCCAACCACAACAAAACACGGAAGACATCCGAATGCAAGACTTTGTTACAAACGGCCATAGGCAGGGCGGGGCACCTTGTGGAAACTGACCGGCTCACAGCTGGGGAAAAGTAACAGCTGCAAATGCTTCCCATTGGAAAGCAGCTGGAGGCACTGCGACCTTGGAGAGGGGACACCGTAAAGGTGGAGAGTGAGGGGACAGGTGTCTTGGCTGCACTGCTGTGAGCTACGGGAATAGCGCCAAACTGGTCAAGCACAGCAGAGCCATAACATGAGAGACAGAGACCCACAGACAGGGAGAGACAGAGCCTAGCCAGACTGAGAACTGCATTTTACCCTCATGAGAATTCAAAGCTGATCACACAAGAGTCTTAGGACAAAGGTGGCCATCCTTAATGTAAGAGTTCGTGTTGTTTTGTAAATAAATGGACTAGTTGGGTGGTTCTGATTTTTTTTTTTTTTTTTAACTATTGAAATTGAACACACTGAGTGTGCTGTTGAAGCCCTGTAATCGCAATCCTGAGGGAGCCTGAGCTGGAAGCATCCTGAGTTGGAGGCCAGCCTTGGATCCATAGGGAGACCAGATCTCAAAATACAAAGGAAAAAGTGGGGGAGGAGGGGGAGGAGGGGGAAGGATGGTGGAATCGGAAGTGCTAAGTTGTATTTGATTATCATTTTAGCTTTATAGTTTGTCCTTAAATTTGATTAATTTAGATGCCATTAAACTCATGATAATTTTAATGAGGTATTTGACTTATGTTTATTTTTAAATCTGTGAGTTTCCCATGTACATTTTTTACATGAGAATAATCTTTATTTATTTATTTGGTTGGTTGTTTTTGTGGGTATTTTGTTTTGTTTTGTTTTTCATGCCTGGTTTCTCTGTGTAGTTTTGGTGCCTGTCCTGGAATTCGATTTGTAACCCAGGCTGGCCTGGAACTCACAGAGATCCACCTGCCTCTGCCTCCTGAGTGCTGAGATTAAAGTTGTGCACCACCATGCCCAGAGAAAATAAGTTTCAAGGGAAATAGTTAGCTTACTTTTAACAAAAATATATTTCTCCAAATTCCTAAAATATCTTTGGCAATCACCAGTTAGATGCAAATTATTAAGTGCTATTTATAGGGTGCATAAATGTGTGTTGTTTTTTCAGGGGGTTCAGTTAGACCTACGTGTCCCCATTCTCTGCTTATTTCTTTTAATCTACCACATGGCCTTGAAAGGAAGAAGCTGAAAATCTTTTTAAAATAGCTCAAACCTTTCTCCAGCCCAGCCGGGCCATTCTTCCAATTATTTGGACTTAATGAGATTTTACTGTTCTTTGCAGAGGCTGATGTCACGAACATCTGAACCAGCTTGGTGGGACTCAGCCATTTCTCAAAAACACCAGGGCAATGCAACAGGAAAAAAAAGGTAGCGGATGCCTTTAGAGTCAGGAGTCTGGGGCACCCGTTCAGACTTGCTCTGCTCCTCCTTGTTGTGAGAGGTCCAACAAGTCATCACTCCTCTCTGGCTCTCCCAACTTCACTTCCTCTGTGAGATGACAAACCTCAGGCACAGATTTCTTCCTAATTTGCTGACACCGGTAAACAGCACCCTCAATCGCTGCCGATATTTGCTGAGTGCCACTCGGTGGTGGGTTTCCAGCAGATTTAATTGTAAATTAATTATTCCCTGGCTAAGCAGACATCAGACTAAAATAACACTGTTGGGGGGAGGGGGGCGGCACTGCCTTCTGAGTAACCTCTGCCTGGTACTGAAAACTGAAACCATCACACACACAAACCCAGCCCTGTTTCCTTTTGGGGTTTGGGTCTGTGGCTTTTCAGAGTATAGCTGTCTGTTTCCAGGGCTGGGAGTTCTTTGTAAGTTTACATAAGCCATAGAAGTTCCAGAAACTGTCATATGGATAATCCCCGTTTTAGAGTTCTGTGTCTTCCGAGGAAGGGACCGAACTGGCTTCTCACATTTTGGGAAGATAAAAGTTTGAGAATGAGAAATTTCAGAATTTATCCTCTCCTGAAGCTATTCTCAGCAATGTGATGAGTCCCAGAGTGATGTCTCCAGCCTGGACTGTTCCCAAGAACGTGGGCACACATCAGTTCAGCCTGTAGACCTAAGCCAGCATCCCTGCCTGCGCCCCACACCCCTTCTCAGGGTTACCCAGACAGTGTGCCCAAACCTGGACCAGGTCCTATATGACTTCTGCTTACCAGGGGTGACTTCCTCAAAACTCTGTCCTCCTCCAGGCTAGGAGTGGCCAGTGCCAGCTGTGTCCCCTGAGAGAAGCACCCCCAAACCTGAACCAGATGGCACAGGACTCAGTCCTGGTTTGTCCTCTTCTGGTGCTCAGTGCCTTTCTACATTTTGTCTTCACATCCTACTCTGGGTGAGCTGAGAAGCCCTGAAAATCACAGACTTGGGTTCTAGGAAGGGACCCGAAGGACTGGATGGTTTTCATTAGCCGCAGATGTTCCTGTCACCGGGCCTGATGGGAATGCGATGTCTAGTACAGGACTCTAATTGGGGATGTTTTCATGTCAGACACAAGACAAGGTCAAGGTTCTGGGCCATGGACGTTCTTCTGCCTTGAGTGGCAGATGGAGACTTTATCTCTGCTCCACCCCAAAGTGTTGCTTAGGGAGGTCAACTCACCTCTCCACAGGATCCCTTCCTCATGTCGGCCCATTTTCTAGGAATGTTTGTAACCTTCTCCTCTGAGGTCACAATGTCAACAGGCTATTACAGTCTGTCCCTGGCCTCATGGAGGGAATGCCATTGTGGTCTCTCAGCTGAGGTGAAGTCATGTGAGATAAAGAAGGGGCATTCCTTGAGTGAATGAGACCTCTCTTCTGGTCTCATCCAGACTCGCTCTCTCCTAATGGAGGTGTGTGGCAACTAAGAGTGCAGGCAAAAGCCAAGGAGGTCACATTGTGCTGCCAATACCTAAAGAATTAGACAAGTTTAAAAGATGTGTCCTCTCACAGGTAGAATATGAAATTCCAAATGATAGGGGCTGGAGGGATGGCTTTAGTGGTTAAGAGCACTTGTTCTTCCAGAGGATCTGAGGTCAGTTCCCAACACCCACATGACAGCTCACAATTATCTGTAACTCTAGCTCCAGGGGATCTAGCACCATCTTCTAGCTTCTGCAGGCACCACACACGCATGTGGCATGCGTGGGTAGTACTACCTTTCTCATGCCGTGGGAGATAAACATAGAATGTTTGCCGACAAAGACAAAGACCTCTCCGCTCTTCTTCCTCACCAGGAGCAGGTGGGTCTGCCTGCCATGACGACCCTCATGGACACTGCTTGGCCAGCAAACTCGTAAAACGGACCCCGGCTCAACCTATTGTTCTAACTCTTCAGTCAGGTCGTTGGACCTCACGGGGGATCCCTCTTTGTTCTCCAAAGCCCCCCCAACTCCCCAGCTTGTTTCTATCTCAAGGCTTTTGTACTGGGTGCTCCTCAGTGAGGCCTGTGTGGCTCTCCAGATTTCCACGAGTCATTCATGCCTCGGATCAAACTCTTGCCGTACACCTATATCCCAGTCCCCACCTCGGTCACAGCCAAACAGCCTCGCTCTCATCCTTCAGGGTGTCACGAGATCTGCTTGTTTGCTGTCCTACGGTGTCTCCTCGGGCCTGCGCCTTAAGCCCTGGGACCAAAGGCCTGACAGATGTCTTAAGGGAGGGAACATGTATTCGGGTTCACAGCTCCAGTGTTGGGAGTGAAGACACAGAAGCGTACATGGCAGAGAATGTGGCGGAGGCTCTCATGTCTCGGTGGATCAGGAGGAAGGATGTGAGACAAGCACCGGAAATAGATCCCACACTGAAGGCCCACTCCCAGAGAGCCGCGCTGCTGTGTAGGCCGAGTGTCTCCAAGCTTACACACCCTTCCCAAACATGGCTGGGAAGCTCGTGTTCAAATGCCCACGCCTGCTGGAGACACTGCACGTCCAAACCACCACCCGCTGCAGCTCCAGCACCTTCACAAAGGCTGGGCACATAGGAGGGCTCAACAATACCAGTTGGATGGTTATTGGAAAATAATGATGCTTCTATAGAGACACAGAAAGTGGGGGCCTGTCAGTGGGGGGGGTGAGAGCCAGCATTCTACACCAGGGGATGACTTTAATTTAAAAGAAAAAGTGTGTGTATGTGTGTGTGTGTGTGTGTGTGTGTGTGTGTGTGTGTGTGTGTGTAGGGGAGGGGAGGGGAGTTAGGCCACTCTCATTGTCTCCCTGAAGGTCCCAACTTCCGAACTCCTCAGTTGTGGGTGATACAGGGGATCATAATCTCAACTGTTGTAATTAGAAATGTTTCATAACAAAAATAAGCAAGCAAACAAACAAAAATAAACAAATCTTAGGGCCCAGTAGGAAATCTAAATAAATGAAACACATCAGTTGAAAGTTTAATGGCGCTGGAGAGGGTCCACTCAGGACACAGGTAATCATTTCCCTCATCTCGGGTGGGAACTCCACCAAATGAGGTGGAGGTCAGCCAGTTTGTGACCCCAGCAGAGCACAGGCCAAGTCCTATGTCCCACACCACCGACCCACTCCACTCTGTAGAAGATTTATGAAGGAACTTCCAACTGCTCAGAGACCAAACCCCCAACGACGCTGAAGCCGGGTCCTCCTGCCCAGGCCCATTCTTCTCTCTCAGTTCCACTTCATGACAGGTGGCTGCTTTTCCACCTTCTCCCAAGCTCCCTGCAGAGAAAGAAGGCTGGTTACAGCTCCTCCAGGCTCCAACTGCAATGTCCAGCCCTCCCTCTCCCCAGCCCTCTCCCTTGAGGCTTGTGCCTGCAGCCAGCACCCACAGCCCCCTTGGTCCTTGTTCTCTTGAGTTCTTTCCCAGGCCGCTGCCCCCAATCCTAACACAGGCTGTGGAGCCTGAGCGCCTCCCTCCAGCTGACGGTCATCATCCTGGAAAATTAGAACCACCCATGAAGGTGACCCAGCCCACACGCTCCCTCCCTCCCTGCGGGTTAACCTCAACAGTCCCTTCAAGGCTGCCAAGCTACTCTGGAAACAGGACGGCTTTCCTCCACTCTGACAGTCCTGCTAGGAGGTCGTCTTTAGTCTGCGTCCTCTATGGTATCTAGGATCCCGTGACCCACCCTTCGGTCTTTCTCAGTCCTTCAGTCCGGTCTCATGTCACTTCTTTTCCTCAGCTACAGCTTTGGTTTGGCACCTGAGCTACGTGTCGGTTGCGTGGGGAGCTTCCCGCCTCAGGATGGCTGGCCCTGCCTCAGTTACAGCATATGCTCTGGAGCTCCTCAACTCGCTCGCCTGGAGGCTCCTCGGGTGATTTCCAAGAGCCAAGTGGACAGCCCCTCAGTGTCCTGCACCCACCCCCAGGGGCCCCCAGGGCTCACCACTGAACGCTTTCCCGATGTCCCCGGCTTCACCTTTGCTTCCTCTCTCTTCTCTCCTGTGTATCCACCCAAAGTCTCGACCTTGGAGCCATCCCACCCCGTTACACTTGGACCCCAACACGAGAGGCCCAGGGCTCTGCTAAAACATGCCAGCTTTTGGCAGAAGGCAGGTCTTACCTAAGGGGCTTTCTGATGGAATTTAAAGATTACCAGGAAGTCATAGCAACCAGCCCTACTAAGTGCTGGAGGAAGGGCAAGAGCTGTGACTCCAATAGGCACAGCAACTTACCAGCCCTACTAAGTGCTGGAGGAAGGGCAAGGGCTATGAATCCAACAGGCACAGCAACTTACCAGCCCTACTAAGTGCTGGAGGAAGGGCAAGGGCTATGAATCCAATAGGCACTTGGAGTTTTCAAACGAATCAGGAGAAGGAATCTGACTGGCAGAGAGGATCAGCTGTCCATTCCTAGTCCGATCAGCTGTGACTGGAGCCACGTCGTGGAAGAATAGCTGACGGGTAGCTAATAAGAGAGGCAGGCTGAAAACTGATGCAGGGAGCACCTCGGACAAGTTAAGGGTTGTTTACTGCTCTTCCTCATGGGAGATGGGGACGTTTAAGAGTTTCTGAGGGGCCAAGGCAACGCTGAAGTGGGGAGGAAGAAGCAGAAGAGTGAGACAGAGCGTGGCAGAACGAAACGCCCTACTGTGTGCCAGGCCAAGTCTGCCCACTTCCTCTCCCAGGCTTTCGTCCGCAACTTGCAGGGCAGCACAGGAATCATCTTGGACTAGTCCGTTACCAGAGCAACGAATTACTGTTTACAAGATAGAGGAGAAAAGAACAACAACACAGGGCCAATGCAATACCTGAAAGAATGTGGAGAAGGTTAGAAAAATGAAATATGGCTACCACCCCCTTCCCCCCCCCCCAAAAAAAAAAAACCCCACTGAAGTGGGAGAAAGGCTAGTTATAAATACCTTTAAGGTATGACAAGAACCTGGAATTCTATCTGTCACATCTTCTGCCTGGGAAACAAGGGTGACACATAGCACCACTGTGACACAGGTGCTATTACAGAAAAGCATCTCCAGGTGACTGCCCAAGGGTAGCCACCTGTCGGAAGCAGGTGACTGTCGGGATGAATCAGAGCTGTGTAAATTAACCAGCGAGTACACTGTAGGCAGAAATATGTGTTAGTGAGAGACAGGAGCCTTGACTGTGTGGGCAGGAGTGGGCGTGCAGAGAATGAAAAACAACCAGGAAAGAGCAAGACAGATTCCCAATTCTTCTCCTCTGCCGTGTACGCAATTTAGTAGCCGGGCTCGAGTTTTCAAACAGGATAAAAGATGGCCAATAGCAACATCAGTGGAAGGGCCTGTGGAACCCAGAGAATGGCTGATGTATTTTTCACACCAGAAAGCGAGTCTAAGAACGAACGGTGGTACTTACTTTGAAGGTAAACTCAAGTACATATTTCCTGAAGCAACTCAAGGCTGCTTTCCTGAAAGCAGGCAGAGCAGTTCATTGATGAGCCTGTGTAAGCCTCATTGAGTCCTCACGTTGTAATAACCCACACTCTTGACTCAGTGTTTAAGATCAAAGAACAGGATGAGTCAGTATGAAGAGCTCATTAAACCAAGTGTGGTGGTCCACACCTGTGATCCCAGCACAGGGGAGGCTGAGGCAGGAGGATTGCGAATGTGAGCCCAGCCGGAGCTACTCCAGACCCTGTCTCAGAAAACAAAAGTAAAGAGAAAAGACTATGTCACAAGGCCCACGGTCTCAGATGTCCTTTCCTCTCTTCCATGTCCCCAGTACCACTCTACAGGCAATGTCCTTTGAGGATGTGTCCAGAGACAGAGGTGGGGAGAGGGGAGTGAACAGAAAGAGATGCCAGGGAAGACTCGGAGGCCTGGGACTTGAGCCATTCACCTTGGAAAGGTGAAGAAGTGACCTTTCGGCCCATCTCACTAAGCCTCAAAAAATGTAAGAAAAATTATCTGGCAATGATGTGTCTTCTACGGACCTCTTGACTCTGATCTCAATGAGATTCTGAAGCCCTGATCTCCCCCTTCCTCTCGGGAATCTTCAAAGATGTAAAAATGATTTTTTTTTTCTACTAGATCATTCAGTTTCTAGGAAACCTGCTGATTTCCTGGAACTCTTTTGTATAATTTATAAAGAGCCTACAAATTCACACACCAAAGACTCTGCTAATAAAAGAGATGGGAAAATGTTTGAACAGACAGAAAGCTCTCTGACAGGGAGATTTATGACTCCTTTGGACAGCAGGAGGGAAAGAACCGTGTTAAAGATACATGGAGGCAGAGTGCCTTCCACAGTGTAAACGGAATTATATGAGAATAACCTGCCAACCGTGTCCTGCCTTTTATGCACAAACGGGGCGCATCATTAAGACAGGCGCTGCTTTCTGTTGTTTGCCGATTCATTTGTTGATTCAAGAGCATCCACCGAGCGTCTGTTTCTGTATACTGGCATTGTTGCAGGTGCCTGGGTGGAAAGAGAAAAACAATTGTGATAACAATCACATAACTTCCTGGCTGCTTGCTGGGTGACTGTCTCCTAGAGTCCTGAAGCAAGAAGATGAGCAACAGGAGTATTTTTATTTTCCAGAAGGAGAAACTGAGGCTTGCCTGAGGTCTAACGTGCTGAAAGGATACAGTCCTCGTCTACCCAAGAGTGGCCAAGTGTTTGCTGATCTTGACTGATTTTATACACACCTTCCTGCAATAAGCTAATTAGGTTAGAATTAATTTCAAGTTCTCCAGCTGCCAATATATTCTTGGCACATATTAGACTCAATAAATATTTGCTAAATAAAACATTTAGCTAAGTTGACAACCGAAAATATTTGCTAACTTTAATAATTAAAATGAATGGTATAAATTGAAAATATTAAGTTAAATCGTTGAAGACTTGAAAATATTTGCCAAATGGAAAATGAATCATCACACCACCAAATATTTTCATTTCATGAAAGCGTGGTACTTGTTTGCTGAATGTGATTGTGAGGAGCCTATAAACATTGTCTTGACTGTCCAACCACTACACCTGAACCTCCAGGATAAATAGGTCCCCACAGCAAGCTGCGTAAGCAAAAAGTATGTGCTGGATCATTCCAGAGCTTAGTACTCCTTTTCCTCCGTGGATTATTCATAGTTCGGTCTTGACTGGAGTTGCTGGGGCTTTATAAGCTAATTGCACTGGAGTATTTCATATATATATATATATTTAATATTAACATATATAAGTGTGACAGTTAGAGAAGTATAGCCTGGGCACTTGGGTCCCATCCACGTCTGCCATGACTTGTGGTGTGACCACTGAAGAGCACTGTGCCGGATTCAAAATGCATGGTTTTCCAACCAGGATGGGGCATACCTCTGGGGGACACAGAAGTGGTTGCTCAGTTTCCATTTCAAAGGATCCCCTCCACCATTACTCTTCTGGGAAACTCACCCAGTGGGTCCTCCTGCCCACCTTCCTTACAACGATGGCCCTTTGCCATTAAAACACAACAGAACGAGGCACTCTGCCCCCCTTCCAAGCCTTGCTATGGCGCTTGGGTGTGAAACACAGCTTGTCCTGAGATGTAAAATCCTCTGGACCCCGAACACAGAAGACTACTGACACTGGGTGCTATGAAGTAACTTTAATTGAGTAACTTTAATGCTGATTGAGTGATCTTCCAGGTCAGGAGGCCCCCGTGGTTTGTTGTCAGTATCTCTAGATCGGGGCGTTCAGCAGGCAGAACGTTGCTAAGTGTCAGTGATGGATCACTGAATGCTTTTTGGAGTAAAACTTGGAAGGAGAATTGAGTGGTGTTGCTCTAATGGAAGCTTCCATTCCCATCTGCTTGTTAGTGAGGAAGGGTTCTCAGAACTCACCGCTCTCACATGATAGATAGACTGAGAACTGATGCTCAGCTCTGTCTCACTCAGGTGATGTCTTGGTATCCGGGCAACAGCAGTTGCGGAAGTACCTTATATCTACCCAGAGGCCCACCTCACACGGCTGCTATTGGACACTCGTGACCCCTGGAAAGAGTATGGGGATTAGAGATGTCTTCCCACCCACCACAGGAAGTGCTCCTGTTCTGTGGGCTGAAATCATGAACTGGCCCCACCGAGTGTCTGAATTTAAAAGTCGCCTGCGTCCTCAGGTTCATGTGTGACAACACCGTGGACAGATACAAGGGTGAACTTACTGGACTCTTTTCCTGAGAGACTGACAATGTTAAACACAAACATGGCAGTAAGCAAGAAGACCTATGAGGCCATGCTCTGTACTTAGCTCATGATGAGCTATGAACCACTGGGGCAGTGTGGATAATGGTGCTCCTTTTAGATTATGTGTTTGTGGAGATGAAGTAAAAATATCTGAAGCCAAAAGTGAAAAAAAAAAGATAATTGGGAAATATGTAATAGCACCAATGGCTTTTCTAATATTTGGGAGGCTCAGTGAGCAAGGACATTTGATGGGTGCTGTATCAAAGACCCAAGGCTCTGGGAAACTAAAGAAGACGTGGTTTTGTTGTTTCAAAACTCTTAATTAACATCCTGTACTATCAGGTACGAACTCCTGTTTCAGAAAAGTATCCTATTAAGCACAATTAATGATTGTAACATTATAGGATATGCAACCGTGTTAAATTAAATTGATTTTTATAGAAAATCAACATTCATGAATTCTAATCCCAACAAACTCCAGAGATTGACATTAAATACTATCTAACATCCATTGACTCATTCAGCAATGTGTTGCTTCCCTCTCCTGGGCTGAGCCCTCAGCCTGAACCATGAAGACCAGTTCCCTGTTCTCATGAGCTCTCCCTGCAGCCGGGAGAGTGTGGTATAGAAACAGGTATGCACACAACCAAAACAAGATCAAGAGAAGCAAAAACAGTGTGAAGGGGCAACAAGTAATTGGGGGAGTGTTAGTCTAAGCTTCGCAGCTCCTGCTCTGGCTACAGAACCATCCTGAGCCCTGGGAAGAGTACTAGAACCCTGGGCTGAAGACACACGTGTACACACCACCCACATACCATGCAAGTATCCTTCAACCCCACATACATCCCACAGATGTGCCCCACTATACATGCACACACACACACACACACACACACACACACACACACACACACACACCAACCATAGATAACACACACATATATCATATAATACACCACATACATGCACATGTACTATCACTATAAAATTATACCACATCACATACATATACAATGAGCACAAATATACCCTAATACACACACACCATGGATACACACCACCACCAACAATACACACAAACATCATGAAGATACAACACAGAAGCACATCATACAGGTACAGCACATCATATACATATACGTAGCATAGAAATAGCCCACCACACACCACACACACATAGATACATGACAGATATACCCTACCACATATAACATACACACGTGCACACATCCCATAGATATGCGCTGCCCTGACACATACACATACTCCCACAGATCTACCCCATCACATACCGCAAAGCCCAAACACTTGAAAAACCCTAAAAATTGAAAGCTTAAATAAAAATAATAGAGATTTAATAGATAATAAATATTAACAATCCTAAAATTTTTATGACATTACTAACAATGAATAATGAAGTACAAAAGATGTTTCTTATTTGTTAGATAGACAATGTCACACAGTCCTTGTGTATAAAGAGGATATCAATGAGAATATAGTCAGAATGGTATGGTAAACAAGACTGTATGTGTCAGTAATCAATAAAATGTGTCTTGTTCTGGCCGGGCTATTTATCAGGTTGGGGTTTTTTGTTTGTTTGTTTTATGTTTTTTTGAGACAGTGTTTCTCTGTGTAACAACTCTGGCTGTCCTGGAACTTGCTTTGTAGACCAGGCTGGCCTCAACTCACAGAGATCACCTGCCTCTGCCTCCTGAGTGCTGGGATAAAAGATGTGCACCACCACCGCCCAGCTTATTTATCAAGTTGTTGTTTTTTCACTTGTTGTGATTTCTTTTTCTAACTGATATTTGCTTTTATATGACATTTTAGATTTGTAATTTTGTATTCTTTTTCTCGAATTATATGTTTTCACTTCTACAAACCTACAGGGTTCTAGAGTAGAGCTACTTCAGATGGAGGGATCTGGAATACCCTTCCTGAATTGTTAACATGAATGAATGAAGTGATCATTCCAGGAAGAAATGGTGTCAGGTTCTGAAGGGAGACATAGGAGACGGAAAGGATGGCAGACAGCTTCTTTGGGCTGTGACAACTTCTGTGAAGTCTGGGTTCTACATCCAACCTTGTGGTTGATACTTACACAGCAACATCAGTGTGACGTGTGGAATATTAAGAACAGCCTGGGAGCTGGAGAGATGGCTCGGCGGTTAAGAGCACTGGCTGTTCTTCCATAGGTTCTGAGTTCAATTCCCAGCAATCACATGGTGGCTCACAACCATCTGTAATGAGATCTGGCACCCTCTTCTGTCATGTAGGCAGAACACTGTATACATAATAGATAATAAAAAAAAAAAAAAAAAGGCCGGGCGGTGGTGGCGTATGCCTTTAATCCCAGCACTTGGGAGGCAGAGCCAGGCGGATCTCTGTGAGTTCGAGGCCAGCCTGGGCTACCAAGTGAGTTCCAGGAAAAGGCGCAAAGCTACACAGAGGAAACCCTGTCTCGAAAAACAAACAAACAAACAAAAAGAACAGTCTGATGGCCAGATGTGGTGGTGCACACCTTTAATTCTAGCACTCTGAGTTCAAAGACAGACTGGTCTACAAAGGGAGTTCCAGGACAGCCAGGATGACACAGAGAAACTCTGTCTTGAAAAAACAAACAAACAAACAAAACCAGCCTGACGGGCTTAAATACAGTGTCTTCTTATTCATGGAAGCATTACATCATCGCTCCTTATTCATGGTAACATCACATCACCACTTCTTTTTTCTTTTCTTTTTTTTTGATTTTTTGAGACAGGGTTTCTCTGTGTAGTTTTGGTGCCTGTCCTGGAACTCACTCTGTAGCCCAGGCTAGCCTCAAACTCACAGAGATCTGCCTGCCTCTGCCTCCTGAGTGCTGGGACTAAAGGTGTATTCCACCACCGCCCGGTTCACATCACCATTTCTTATGGCAAGGGCTTGTGCTACTTGGAGGCCTTTAAAAAATGAAACCAAGCGTGCTAGTGCACACCTGCAATCCCAGCTTCAGTAGGCTGAGGCAGGAGGATCTCTAGTTTGAGGCCAGCCTTGGCTACATAGTAAGACACTATCTCAAAACAAAAAAGCCAACAATAAACAACAAAGAAAGAGCAATCGCTTCAGTCTGGGCTTATATAACAAGATTTTGTTTAAAAAACCAACAAAAACTCAGAAGAACATGGTTTTGAACAAAGCGAAATAAAAATTAACCCCCCACACACAAAATAACAAAGAATACCCAAATTTCTATAAAATATAAATTTTAAGGCAACAGAATTAATAATACGACTTTTAAGTAAATCTGAGAGAATACTAAGCCCATACACTAATGACTGGTCACAAACAGTACATAAGACCATTCATGACATTGTATCTGAGGACCTGATAGGCATTCCCTACCCTCCCATCTTTCCTCACTCCCTTGCTGGTTCTCTTCTGTCCCCACCTCCTTCATTCTCTTCCTATTTCTTTCTCCCCCACCCCACCCCCGCCACCTCCTCCAAATGTTGGGACTCTGGTGGGCATACACACACAGCATTCCGTCACCTGTTAAACACGCCTTCTTCTGAAAGGGAAGTTGAGAGGCACCCACCACACCATGTGGATCAGAGGATGACCTTGGAAAGTTCTGCCTCATGCAGGAGCCTCCAAAGTTCACCACTGAGAATTTAGCGAGGATAGGGCAGTGGGGAGGGGCACTCCAGACAGGGGAAGAGCGTTGACCAAGGCCGTGGAATAGGGAAGAGAATGGGCTCAGAGGAACTAAAGATGGCCAAGGAAAGAGGGGAGGGACTGAGTGATGAGGCAGGAAGAGGGGTGGGGTTCTGTCACAAGCACCTACACACCACAATAAGGACTTCAGACCTCCTTCTAAAAGCGTAGGAGGATGATAAAGCTTTATTTTATTTTTTTTATTTTTTGGTTTTTTCGAGACAGGGTTTCTCTGTGTAGCTTTGTGCCTTTCCTGGATCTCGCTCTGTAGACCAGGCTGGCCTCGAACTCACAAAGATCCGACTGCCTCTGCCTCCCGAGTGCTGGGATTAAAGGCGTGCGCCACCACCGCCCGGCAAAGCTTTAAAGAAGTGGTTCAAACAGTGGCTTTTTTGTTCCAAGTGGGAAAGAAAAAACCCACCTAGTTCCCCATTTCCTCTCCACCTAGATACCTGACTTAGAGGAAGCCAGTTTGTAGGACTTTGTAAGTCCATACAGACGGTTGTACATGGCCTGCGAGCTCGTCAGCCTTTTCATGTGTAGGACTTCTGGCAGTATCCCATAGATACTGTCTGGAACTCTGTTTCTTCTCTAGGTTTTTGTTTTTCTTTTCTTATTTTTTTTAATTAGATTGATTTATGTGTTCAGCGTTTTGCCAGCATGTATGTCTATACACCATGTGTGTGCCTGGTATATGTGGAGTTCAAAAGAGGGCATCGGTTCTCCTGGAATGGGAGTTTCAGATGGTCGTGAGGCACCATGTGGCTGCTGGGAACTGAACCCGGGTTCTCTGCAAAAAAATAGTAAGTTCTTAAACACGGGCCCATCTCTCTGGGCCCCTTTTTCCTTAACAATTATTTTAGCAATTGTCCTTTATCAGTACTTGTAGAACTTCCTCCTGTTGTGGAATATTATTTTAAGGTGAGTTACTTTTATTTATGTTGCATTTGTTTAACTCTGTGAAGCTGTGTTACTGTGCCTGTCTAAAACACCTGGTTAGTCTAATAAAGAATTGAACGGCCAATAGCAAGGCAGGAGAAAGGATAGGCAGGGCTGGCAGGCAGAGAGAATATTCAGAAGAAGAAATCTGGGAAAAGAAGAAATAGCCAGAAAAGGAGGACTCTTCCAGGGGCCAGTCACCCAGCCACCCAGCCACCCAGCTACAAAGCAAGCTACCGAGTAAAAGTAAGGTTTACAGAAGTAAGAGAACAGGAAAAGACCAGAGGCCAAAGGTAGATGGATAAGTTAAGGAAAGCTTGAAAGAAACAAGCCAAGCTAATGCCAGGCATTCGTAAGTAATAATAAGCCTCCGAGTGTGATTTATTTGGAAGCTGGGTGGCAGGCCCCCCAAAAGAGCAAAAACAAACAACAACGGCCTCCCCTATCCCTCTGGACTGTGTGTGTCCCATGTGTGACTTGTCCATTACTTAAATTTCTCGAGGTGGATTGCTGCCCCAGGGAGTGTGTTTGGCACTTCAGTATACATTGCCTGAATGCCTTCTCTCAACTGATTTGGTTTATACAACAGTCAGGATGCGGCAGGTGGAAAACGGGGGTCTCAAGAAAAGTTTTAATTTGAACTTCTTTCACTGACGTGAGCCTGACCAGATTTGCTCTGATTAAGGCAAGAGCTTGTTATGAATTAAAAATGACCCAATTAGGCTGAAAGTCGAGCAAAAGCCTACAGCTAGAAATGATGACTCACTAATCCAGCAGCTTCTAAGAACAATCCTGAGCTAGACACTCACTGCTCTGATGAATCTGAGGTGAGGAGCCTGCTGTGCTCTGGATGAGTCCAATGAAGGAGAAGGGTGTGGAAGCATGCTCTACAATGCTATGGACTATTAGCAGCATGAAGGGATGGGGCAGTGGTTCCAATGAGATGACCCACATAGCCTCAGCATTTGAACACTTGGTCCCTTTTAATGGGGCTGTTTGGGAGGTATTCATAGAGGAAATGTATCAGTGGAGGCTGGGCTTTGCTGTTTCAAAAGCCTAGCATGGTTCCCAGTTAGTGACCGGCTTCTTGCTTGTGGTTCAGGAAGTGAGGCCTCAGCTTCCTGTTCCTGCCACCAAGCCTGATGCTTGCAGCCATGATTCCCTCTGGAGAAGTCCAAATGAAGCCATCTGTACGTTGCCTTGGCTATGGAGTTTTTATCACAGCAATAGAAAAGGAACTATGTGCCAACCCTCATGTGCATTCCCTCAAGCACCGGGCAATTATTGCAGTTTTGTTTCTTTAAGGTTTATTTGGATTTCTTTTAAAAATGTGGCTCTGTGTGTTATGAAAAGTATTCATGGCTGTTTTAATAGAGCTGAGGTAATAAAAATGTTTAAATAATGATTTAAAAGTGGAATATAATACACAAAACAGTGGCATAGTCATTATTATTATTATTATTATTATTATTATTATTATTATTATTATTATATTACCATGTTCTGTATGCCATATATAGCAATGTGCTCTGATCCTCATGAAACCGAAGGGCAACTGGCCTGCTTCCACCAGGAACACAACCATGTCAGTTTATGGCACCCAGTTATGACCAGAAGAAAGAAAATTTCCAGCAACTTCATAGTCTGTGGCCACTATCATAGACACAGCCCATAGCTGACTGAACTGTTACTGGGAAATACATGACCATATGCACTGGGTACTTGATACTTAGTAACAAATTGGTCTGGGGACACAACAGCCTCTCACTTTCTCAGTGGCTTTGTGGAAGAACAAAGGATCAAAATGGCAGTCAGAAAGAACAAGTCCTACTTACATGCTTCTCTAAGCTCCAGGTGGAAAGAACACTGAAGGGCTCAGGACACCAGAGCAAAAGAATGCTGCAGGCACCAGCTTGCCAACGTGAGGTAAAATCCAGACCTTCAGTGAGTGCCTTGACCAGACTTTCTTCTTTGACAGACCCAGGTACCCACCAGGTGGGGACCTGGGTGCACATGGGTGATGGGAAGCGGGGAGTTCCACTGGGTGTTGGATAATGACCCTGTACCTCTTGGACTGGTCCGGTAACTAGCACGGTCAGGGATTCACCACATGTAGATTTCTCACAGATATGTGGATTGTTCCTAGTGAGGACAGTCTAAAGTGTATACCAGATTTACCAAACGTTACAGAAAGCTGAACCTGCGGGTGTTTGTTCATCTTCTGTGAAATCTGTCTCGATCCAACTTCCACCAAAAGTTGTCTTGAAAAGTTGACAAGTCTTTTTAAGAATTTTTTTTTTTAGTTTTTATGCATATGCTTGTTTGTGCACATATGTGCAGGAGCCTGATGAGTCCAGAAGTGGCATGTGGGTCCGCTGGAGCTGGAGTCACAGGTGGGCCACCAGATGTGGTTTGCGGGAACTGAACTCAGGACCTCTGGAAGAGCAACAAGTGCTCTTAACCACTAAGCCATCTGTCTACCCCCTAGAAGTCTTAACTGAGGCTTTTTATTGACAACTTATCTATATACGACTAGTCAGGATCCATCTTTGTCCATGGAAGGACCTTCCTCTTAATACAGGGTGGGCTTTATCTGTATCATGGTTTCACAGATCTTTTATTCCACTCTGTTGTTGGATTTTCTTTTACTCTAACCCCACATTGGAATGTCAAAATGTTGTTGGTTGTTTTTGCTCTTTACTCTTTGCTCTTTGGGGGGCCTGCCACCCAGCTCCCAAATAAATCACATATGGAGGCTTATTCTTAATTCTAAATGCCCAGCCTTAGCTTGGCTTGTTTCTTGCCAACTTTTCTTAATTTAAATTATCCCATCTACCTTTTGGCTCTGGACTTTTTCCTTTTCTTACTTCTGTATATCTTACTTTCACTGTGCTCTGTGGCTGGCTATGTGGCTGAGTGGCTGGCCCCTGGCATCATCCTCTCCTTGTTCTCTTGCTCCTTCTTCTTTTTCCTCCCAGATTTCTCCTTCTATTTATTATCTCTGCCTGCCAGCTCCACTTATCCTTTCTCCTGCCTTGCTATTGGCCATTCAGCTCTTTATTAGACCATCAGGTGTTTTAGACAGGCAAAGTAACACAGCTTCACAGAGTTAAACAAATGCAACATAAAGGAATGCAACACACCTTTGCATCATTAAACAAATGTTCCACAGCATAAACAAATGTAACACATTTTAACTTAATAGTCTACAACACCACTCCCCAACTCTTCTCCACAAACACCATGAGCTGGGGACTACCATCACCATTTTACCTATGTGGCACTGTCTGTCTTTCTGTTGGGTAGCACACCATGAATCTCACCATGTAGCCCAGGCTATCCTTGAACTCACACCATTCCCACCTCAATCTCCTGAGTGTTGGGATTACAAGTATGCACCATCAGGGCCAACTGTGTGTTGGAATATTATTTTAGGGTATCTTACTTTTATTTATGTTGCATTTGTTTAACTCTGTGAAGCTGTGTTACTGTGCCTGTCTAAAACACCGGATAGTCTAGTAAAGAACTGACCGGTCAATAGTGAGGCAGGAGAAAGGATAGGCAGAGCTGGAAGGCAGAGAGAATAAATGAAGAAGAAATCTGGGAAGATGGGAGAAAAAGGGATGGGAGAGTGAGGAGATGGAGAAGGAGCCAGAGAAGGGGAGGACCTCAGGGACCAGCCACCTAGCTGCACAACCAAAAAACCAGAGTAAGAGTAAGATTTACAGAAGTAAGAGCAGGGAAAAGCCCAGAGGCAAAAGGTACATGGGGCTAATTTAAAGTTAAGGAAATAAGCCAAGCTAAGACTGGGCATTCATAAGTAATAATAAGCCTCCATGTGTGAATTTATTTGGGAGTTGGGTGGCAGGCCCCCCAAAAATGAGTAAAAAACAACAACTGTGGATGGCCCACCTTTCCCAATGCTTCACATGTACTGAAAAGAAGTGTTAAAAGGCTGGAGAGTGCCATGAATCTGGTACTTCCTTCATGTCTTTACCAAATACAACCATGTGTTAGGCACTGTTCTAACCACTGAAGCTATGGGGGTAGTGTTGGGGAATATTAGTTTAAGGTGTGGTACTTTTGTTTATGTTACATTTGTTTAACTCTGTGAAGCTGTGTTGCTTTGCTTATCTAAAACACCTGGTGATCTGATAAAGAGCTGAACGGCCAATAGCAAGGCAAGAGAAAGGATGGGCAGGGCTGGCAGGCAGAGAGAATATATAGTAGGAGAAATCTGGGAGAAAAGGAGATCAAGAAGTAGCCAGAGAAGGAAGAGGACCCAGCCACCCAGCCACCCAGCCACCCAGCCACCCAGCCACCCAGCCACCCAGCCACCCAGCCACCCAGCCACCCAGCCACCCAGCCACCCAGCTACCCAGCCACCCAGCCACCCAGCCACCCAGCCACCCAGCCACCCAGCCAGCCACAGAGTAAGAGTGAGATTTATAGACGAGAACAGGAAAAGACAGAGGCAAAAGTCAGACAGGTTAAGGAAAGCTGGCAAGAAACTAAGCCAACTAAGGCTGGGCATTTAAAATTAAGAATAAGCCTCCACATGTGATTTATTTGGGAGCTGGCTGGTAGCCCCCCCCTCCCCCACACACACCCAAAAAAAGAGTAAAGGGCAACCAGCAGGGTGGAGAGGAATTCATTACCTCTCTTTCCATCCAGGAAAAGGAGGCAAAGAATAAACAAGTGTAGTGAAATGTGAGTCTTTCTGAGGCCCAGGGGATCCAAATAAGAAGACGTAATTTCAAAGAGTGGTAAATGTAGTGAAGAACACTGTTGTGGAATAGTACTAAAACTACGCAAAGATGTGTTACATTTGTTTTTGCTGTGTTTATTACTTTTACTGTGTAAATGTGTGTTACTTAAGTTTATGCTGCATTTGTTTAACAATGTAAGGATGTGTATTTAATTATGTAAAGATGTGTTGCATCTGTTTCACCTTGCCTGCCTAAGGCACCTGATTGGTCTACTAAAATGCTGAACGGCCAATAGCTAGGAAGAGAAAGGATAGGTGGGGCTGGCAGGCAGAGAGAATAAATAGGAGGAGAAATCTGGTGAGAGAGAGAGAGAGGAGGAGGAGGAGGAGGAGGAGGAGGAGGAGGAGGAGGAGGAGGAGGAGGAGGAGGGGGGAGATGCCCAGGGCCAGAAACCAGGCAGCCACCAGAAGACTTGAGAAGCAGTAAAGTAAGATAAACAGAAGAAAAGTAAAAAGCCCCGAGGCTAAAGGTAGATAAAGAGAAACAGGTTAATGTAAGTTAAAAGAGCTAGCCAGAAACAAGCCTGAGCTAGGCCAAGTATTCAGAACTAATAAGAAGTCTCCACGTCATGACTTGGTTGTGGCCTAAAAGAAAAAGCCTGGTACAGAACACAAACCAGAAAAAAGAACCCAGTGGTACCAGTAGTGTGGAGTCTCAGGCGGCCCCAAAGCAGAGCCCACGTGAAAACAACAGATGGAACACGGAGAACAAAGCATCCCCACCAGACAGAGCAGCCAGTTCAAAGACCCCAAGGCAGATATCACCAGGGTGAGTTTGAGAAACAGCAAGAGGGTCGATACCAGGTGGAGTAAACCAGGGCTTCTCAACCTTCCTGGCGCTGCGGCCCTTTAATGCAGTTCCTCATGCTGTGGTGACCCCCAACCATAACATTATTTCATTGCTACTTCATACCTGTAATTTTGCTACCGTTATGAATCATAAATATCTGATAGGCAGGATATCTGATATGAGACCCCTGTAAAAGGGCCACTGGACTCCCCAAAGGGGTGACAACCCACATGTTGAGAACCACTGGAGTAAATGAAGGAAAGCTAAGTAGACACATCTGTGCCCAGGTAGACTGTAGCTCCTCTTCTAGGTGAGATGGAACTCTGGAAGGTTTTAAGAAGGCATCGTGGTAGTCTGAGTAAGAATGGCCTCCACAGGCTCCTGTAGTTCAATGCTTAGTCACCAAGGAGTGCAACTCTTTGACATGATGAGAAGGATTAGGGGTGTGGCCTTGCTGGAGGGAGTGTGTCTCTGGGGTCAGGCTTTGAGGTTTCAGCCCAGCCTCTCTCTCTGCCTATGGGTCAGGATGTAGCTCTCAGCCACTGCTCCAGTGCCTCCCTGCATGCCACCACGCTGCCTGCCATGATGGTAATGGACTAAACCTCTGAACCTGTAAGCAAGCTCCCAGTTAAATTCTTTTATAAGAGTTCCCTTGACCATGGTAGCTCTCCACAGCAATAAACAGTGACCGAGACAGGCATGTTCTGCATGGCTTTTAGAATTACTCTGACAAGCCTTGTGAAGAAAAGACGAAAAGACAGAGTAGTGAAGGCTATCATAAGGACAGTAGGTATCTCAAATAAAACTGGAAAACAGCCCAACACTCAGGAGGCAGAGGCAGGCGGATCTCTGTGAGTTCATGGCCAGCCTGGTCTACAGAGTGAGTTCCAGGACAGCCAGAGCTGTTACACAGAGAAAGCCTGTCTCAAAAAACAAAACAAAACAAAAACAACAACAATAAACAACCAAATAAAACCTGGGAAACAGATCCAACCCTGAAGCTCCCTTTCCTGCCCCCTCCAGACAGCACAACCCTTGTCTAGTCATTCATTCCTGTCTGTCAATCAGAGTCAGGTCAGAGAAACAGAACACACAGTAGGCGGTTCCATTGAAGGAGTTTTTATTAACTGTACCAAGTATGGAGCTTTGTGATGGCACTTCCAAACACGTATCTGCTAGACTCGGATCATGGCAATGGTTACAAGTGTGTGTGTGTGTGTGTGTATACATGTAGAGAAAATAGGCAACTGAGGCAGCCCACAGACTGGGGAAGGGAGAAAATGGTTTTCACTAAAGCTGAAGCATCGTGGAGGGGTGTTAGTCCAAGAGCTGGGAGCTGAACTTTGTCTTGCTAGATGACAAAGGACACTCAGCCGCAGAACAGGGAGACTGGAAAAGATGCTCTGGCTTCTGTGCTGGCTAGTTTTGTCAACTTGACACAAGCTGAAGGCATTCGAGAACCTCAATTGAGAAAATGCCTTTATAAGATCAGGCTGCAGGCAAGCCTGTAGGGCATTTTCTCAATTAATGATTGATAGGAAGGGCCCAGCCCATTTCCAGTGGTGCCATTCCTGGGCTGGAGGTCCTGGGTTCTACAAGAAAACAAGCTGAGAAAGCCATGGGGAGCAAGCCAGTAAGCAGCACCTCTTCATGGCCTCTGTATCAGCTCCTGCTTCCAGGTTCCCATCTGGTTTGAGTTCCTGTCATGGCTTCCCGGAATGGACTGTATTTCAGGATATGTAAGCCAAATAAACTCTTTCCTCCCCAAGTTGATTTCAGCCATGGTGTTCCATCACAGCAATAGAAGCCCTAAGACTGATTCTCCCTTCTCCCATATTTTTGTGACTCTGGCTAACCGGAAGCTGACTGACAAGGGAGCCAGACAATGCAGTTTGAAGGGTCAGCTCCCCAGCGTGCACAGGAAGGAAGGGCAGGCAGCGGGTCTGCCAGACAGCAAGGCTGAGAAATGAGGGACTGGCCCGCCAGTCCACTAGTTAGCCATCCCAGAAGGATCCCATGAAATCCTCAAACAACCCAGACTGTTGCCAAGACAACAGTTTGCTCTCCACAAAATGACAGCAAGGCCTCATTGCTGGAGATAACATCCACACATCTCGTTGAACATGGAGAGGTTGAGCTGGTGCCTACCTAGAACCTTCTCCCCGTGTGACAGTGTCTTTGACATGGAAAGGTCCTCTGTAGGATACCAAAAGAGAAGTCAACACCAACCCATCAATGAAATCTTTGACCTACAATCTGTCCTGCCTGCAAAATATGCTAGGGCAATGGGGACACAAATCTTGTGGATGTAACCAACCGATGTCTGGTTTGACTTAAGGCTCTCTCCATGAGATGGAACCCATACTGAACACTGCTTGTGTGACCAAGAATCAGAGACTAGATAGCCCACAGGGTAAAACTTAATACTACTGGTCTTTAAAAAAAAAGTAACAATAAAATGACTCCTAATGATGTTCTGCTATACCCATAGATTGGTGCCTTATTCGGCCATCATCAGAGAGGCTTCCTCCTGCAGCAGATGGGAACAAATACAGAGACCCACAGCCAGACCTTACACAGAAAGAGAGACCTTGGAACCACATCTCTGAATGGGATATCGCCATCAGATCTCTCCCCTCAGCTCTCAGGGAGAGATTTTCAGAAGAGGAGGCACGAGTGGTAGAGACAGAGGGACGGAGGACACCAGGAGAACCAGGTCCTCTAACACAAACGAGCGAAGTTCCTGTGGACTCGGAGACTGAAGCAGCATGCACAGGGCTGCACCAGTCCTCTGCATATTATACACTACAGCTTTCTACTACGGACTCTCATGGGACTCCTGAATGTGTCAACGTGTGGGTCTCTGATTCTTGGGGCTCTTTACTTTTCTGTTGGGTTGCCTTGTCCAACTCCAATATGATAGTTTTTATCTTATTATATTACATTTTATTTTGTTGTTATCTCTTAGATGCCTGTTCTTTTCTTTTCTTTTCTTTTCTTTTTTTTTTTTTGTTTGTTTTTCGAGACAGAGTTTCTCTGTGTAGCTTTGCGCCTTTTCTGGGACTCACTTGGTAGCCCAGGCTGGCCTCAAACTCACAGAGATCCGCCTGGCTCTGCCTCCCGAGTACTGGGATTAAAGGCGTGCGCCACCACCGCCCGGCCCTGTTCTTTTCTAATGAGAGGCAGAAAGGAGGTGAATCCAGATGGGAGAGGAGGTGAGGAGGAACTGGGAGGAATACAGGGAGGGGAAATGGTATTCAGCTTATATTGTATGAGAAAAGCATCTATGTTTAATAAAGGGAGGGCTCTTCTTGCTGGTGTGATGGCACCACCTTTAATCCTGCACTTAGAGGCAGAGTTAGATGATCTCTGTATATACATAGAGAGTTCCAGGCCAGCCAGAGCTACATAGTGAGACTCTGTTTCATAAATAAATAAATAAACAACTTTTAAAAATAAATTTGTTTGTTTATTATGTATACAGTGTTCCACCTGCATGTCTACCTGCAGGCCAGAAGAGGGCACCAGGTCTCATTATAGATGGTTGTGAGCCACCAAGTGGTTGCTGGGAATTGAACTCAGGACCTCTGGAAGAGCAGCTGTGGAGTCCACAATAACTCAAAAACAATAGCCACCTACACCGCTTCTTCTGCTGCATGACCCTTGTTCCATATTTTCTGCAGTTATGAAAAGAATAGTTGGTTAAACGTTAAGACCCCAGCTGTGTCAAGAGCTGTGTTAGGATAACCACGGACTTGTGTAAACATGCTTTTATGAACCCCCGTTAAGCCTGTGCAAACACCTTGCTATCACAGATCGCACTACTAGTTGTAAAATGTTATCACAAGTCATACATTCCCATAATGTACCGTCACCCAAGACTTAACCTCAAATTGTAAAAATCCTTTCTTATATCACCCCTGACCCCCCCACACACACTTGTGGCTTTTGCTTTAAAAAGGGGCTACTCCCTCTGTTCAGGGTCCCAGTGTCAGGACCGTGGCCAGTGGCCCTAACTGGTTAGAAGTTCTGGTGCACCACGGTGATGGAATAAAGTTGCCTCTGCTCATCTAACTTTGGTGGACTCTCTGACCAACACAGCCAGGGCTCTTAACCGCTAAGACATCTCTCCAGCCCCAATAAATACATAATTTTAAATTAAATAAGTTAAAAATACCTTCTTTCTTCTGGACTTAAACAAAAACCTCAGAAGTCACCTCCTAAAGGAAAAGTGAGTGCCTGCTATGCACTGTGCTGTACTTGAGTCTCAAGTGGGTCATTTCTGGTTTAACTCACTGATCACGCTTTTCTACCAACGTCCTGCGCTATTTACACTGTATTCTCATTGGTTCTAGAATCTCAGCGATCTCCCTCCATCAGGCTCTACTGCCGGCCTTTGTAAATTAAGTTTTATTGGAGTGGAGCCATTTTCGCTTATTTACACATTGTCTGTGGCTGTTTTCACAGCCCACAAAACCTAAAATAAAACCTATATATCCTCCATAGTAAAGATTTGTCACTACTTGTCTTCGGTGGTTCCTTAAAAGGATTTTGAGATCTTAGCTCAGTGTTTGACACCCAATCGGCACTCAGTAAAGGTTCCTTCAATTATCGGGAAAGACACAGATATGCAGGTTCAAGAATAAGAGAGAAAGGAGCCGAGAGATGGCTCCATCGGTAAAGTGTCTTCTGTGTAAGTGTGAGGACCCCAGTTTGCATCCCCAGCACCCATGCAGAAGGCTGGGCTTGGAAACATCGCTGTGCACTGGGAGTGCCGAGACAGCGACTCCCTGAAGCCCGTCGGCATTGTCGGCCTAGTCAAGTCAGTGAGAAAGTGTCTCAACAGTGAAAAGTGCAGAGTGATCAAGGAAACACACCCAATATCTGTTTTCCACGTGTGTGTTCACACGCACACAAAACCCATATCAACAAGTACCTACACCACACACAAACATAAAGAATCAAAAGAGGCGGAGGAAGAGGAGAAGGAAAGGCCATGAACAAAAGGTATGTCTAAGGGCTGGTGAGATGACTGGATGGGCAGGGGGACCCACGCCACCAAGCCTGGGAACATGACTTCAGAAGAAAGAACAGACTCCTGCAAGTTGTCCTCTGACCTCCATATGAGTGCTACAGCTCACATAGACACAAGCACACACACACACACACACACACACACACACACATGCACAGACACACATATACACACAGACACACACATACACCACACAGACACATAGATACATACACACAGACATACAAACACACACATACACACACAGAGACACAAACACACACATACACACACAGAGACATACAAACACACACATACATACACACAGACACAAACACACACATACACATACAGACACACACAGAGAGACACACACACAAATAATGTAATAAAAATCAAAAGGATAAAGCCAAACATATGAATATTAATATAATTCATTTCCTAGTACCATCAAAAGAAAAAAACCATTAACCCCAAAGCAAGGAGAAAACAAGGAGGAGGGGACTCCATGTGTGTAAAGGGTTATTGTCAGAGAAAAATTGTCATGTGTGTTTCAAAACAAGTGAACACAAAGATTTGTTTTCCTTCCACACTGGGATCCACCTTGGTCCTGAGCATCTCTGCCACCAAGCCACCTTCCCAGCTCTGAAATGACTCTCTAAGTCTACACATGGAAGTTTGCATTCAAAGTGTCTGTGTGTGTGTGTGTGTGTGTGTGTGTGTGTGTGTTCGAGTGTGTGTCAGAAAAAGGTGTCACTTTATTAGCGTTGAGTATCTAGAGCTCTGCAGATGTGAGTAGACATATATGCTGGATGTCACTTCAGTTGCGTGAGGTTTATGAATGAACTAAAATGGACCCTCAGAGCCCTTGAGCTCCCTGTCTCAGGTCTCTCTGCAGCACGGCCTGAGTCTCCAGCATGTGAAAGGAGCGGGCAGATGGGGCTGACACCGGTGACAGTAAAGATCTCGATATTTTTCTATTGAATGTTTAAAAAGCTTGAAAATTACATTAACAAAATATTTTACATGAACCTAAAAATAATTCGGCTGAGCACAATCAAAGTCTTTGCAGTTGCTTTACACACTAAAATGAATTGTGTCTGCATGTAGAGTGGACTGGAAAGAGATGTCTGCTGTTTAATAAACAGGACAAAATGTGAGTTGACTTTACATGGTGCTAATGAGTAGAGCATATGACCTTATTAAAACTTAGAAACTATAACTTATTCCCGTTAATAAACCATTTTTACTATGACTTTTTAAAAAGGGAGTGTTTTATTTCAGTGTGTGTCTCTGTGTGTGTGCATGTCTGTGTGTGTGTCTGTGTCTGCTTGTATGTTCCTGTGTGTGTCTATGTGTGTGTATATCTGTGTGTCTGCATGTGTGTGTCTGTGTGTCTGCTTGTATGTTCCTGTGTGTGTGTGTATATCTGTGTGTTTGCGTGTGTGTGTGCATGTGTGTGCATGTGTGTGTGTGTGTGTGTGTGTGTGTGTGTGTGTGTGTACGTGGCCTGCACATGAAGGTCAGAGGACAACTCATGGGACTCTGCTCTCTTTCCACTATATGATCTCAAGGATTGAACACAGGCTTCAGGCTAGCTGGCAAGTGCCTTCCCACGGAGCTGTCTCACCAGCCCTTTGACCCTCCTCCTCCTCCTCCTCCTCCTCCCCCTCCTCCTCCTCCTCTTCTCTTAAAGATTTATTTCTTACATGTATGAATGAATACATATGTGCACCATGTCCATGCCTGTGGAAGTCAGAAGAGGGCATCCAATCCCTGGAACTAGAGTTAGGATGTGGGTGCTGGTAACTAACCGAATCCAGGTCTTGCACCAGAGCATCAAATGCTCTAAACCACTGACCTATCTCTCTAGCCCCCTGACATTTTTTTTTATTGGAGGTCTCTTATCAGCCCTGCTTCCATAAGAGCCACCAGCAGGGGAAGAGGAGGGAGACCTGTTGGTGCCAGAAAGGGTCATTTAACAACATTCCATTTGCCACAGAACTGAACAGTCACTACTGTGGATAGATGTTGGCAGTATGGAACTAAGTAGGAACAAGTAGGGGTGTCTAAAGTTGGCTCAGTGACGCCCCTCAAACTGGATATCTGGCACGGGTGGGTGGGGCGTGGGGACTTAGCCTGTTTTAACCCAAGAATCACAAGATCAAAAGTGGTTTGTGGGGCTAGAGGCATTCTGAGACGCTGGATCACCTGGGCTACATGTCTTCATTGTTGATTGGTCCTTTTCTTCTTTCTGAAAACATACAAACTTTTAAAGGTTTTATATATAATATATATATATGTATATATATATATATATATATATATCTGCATTAACACAAGTATGGAATGAGCAGTATGCACAACCCAGTTAAAATGATTTTTTGTTCTGTGTTTGAGCAGGTAAACACATTTGTCAATGTTAAATGTCCATCTGGACTGTATAACCAAACCTCCCTCCATGCCATATAAAGGATGGCATGTAATAATATGTCATGAGGATGGTAGGCAATAAGATTTACATGGCTCATCCAGTCTCAGGAGAGGGAGCAGCACACATGTCCCCTGTCCTGTAGTCTTCCTTGGCTCCTTTCTTCAGGTCAGTAGCCAAGATTTTCAGGAGGTCTCCTCCAATCAAAGCTGATCTTTATTAATTTTGAAGAGAATAATAACTTTGTGTTTTCGGTGGAAACAAAGTCATAACCTCTCCCCAAACACAACATATTTTCTGAATTCCATTTTGAAGTTAAGACTTTTTTTAAATACGTAGATTGGTTTAATTTCCATAAGCCAATGTCTACTGTTTTTTGTACACTAGCATTTAAAAAATTCAAATTCAACCAAGTACCATACAAGATCCAGACACCCTGTGTATTTCCCATCTTTATGTGGCTTATTGTTTTTTATATTATGTTATTCTCTCTTAAAAGACTTTATTAATTTTAAACTATTCATTTTTTTCTGTGACTGCCTATACCCATTTTCTTTTCTTTCTTCTGCATCTAAGCATATTTTAAAATAAACTGTACCTTTTAGAGGTTTTCTGTGTCTGGACCTGGATTTACTAGGTGCCTGCAGCATTCTCTGACTGAGTGAGACAAATCTTAAACTGCCATGTCAGCCACTGGGCAGCTCAGATTGGTTCATGGCATGGCGCTGGCAGCTGGCTCCAGCCCGCAGGAAGCACTGGTGTTCAGGAATGGCACAGCACCCTGGGTCCTGTGACCTGACTGTGGTTCACAGTCTCTTTCGTCTGTGTCAGCGCAGCTGCCCTGTTCCTTCTGGTCACAGTGTGCACAGAGCACCTGCTCCTCACACATGCCTGTTCCACCTTTGGACCTTTGCTCACCAAAGTGAGAGAGAGAGAGGAGACAGACATAGAGAGACAGAGACACAGAGAGACAAAGTGTGCGAGCGAGCATGCACTCATCACTGAGGAGGCATTTGCTGTGTCCTCCATTAACCTTACAGCCTTTGTCTCTCATTTCCTGATCATCGTCTTTTGATGTTTTAGTGAAGAAATGCTTGAGTTTCTCTCTTCTCTGCGTGATTCTAGTTTTTTTCTGTGTCACCATGGAGATTATGTTGAAAATACTAAAATCCCCAGCACTCCTATGTGAACCCAGGCCTCTTACTAACAGACAGAATGCTGCTCTCACAACCCTGCCTGGCCGTTCCAGGGACTGGTGTCACAAAGAGACATCTCTGTGCACTTGAGTCTCGTCACTGCTGTTTGGGGGCTTGTGACATGACATCTCTCACATTTCGGAGGAAACAAAGTTCATCCCTTCTGACTGTGGGTGGAGTCGCCTGTATGGAAGTTCTTTATTTCCTCTCGAGAGTCTGAATTCCTGGGTCATCCCCTTTCATCTCATCTGAAATCCCTTCACTCAGTGTTCATCTCTGGGAGCTTCTTAATGTCTTCCTCATTTCTAGAGGAATGTTTTGCTAAAGAATCATAGTTCATACAGTGTGCTTGCTTTCATTTCACATTGCATATATTGACCTATTTTCTTCTGACCTCTGTGTGTGTGTGTGTGTGTGTATGTGTGTGTGTGTGTGTGTGTGTATGTGTGTGTGTGTGTGTGTGTGTGTGTGTGTGTGTAAAACATGTGTTTGGGGATACATTTGTCCTACCATGTGTGTGGAGATTAGAGGACATTTTTGGCAGTCCTTACCTTCCCCCTTGTTTGAAGCAAGGGCTATGACTTGACAGCTCAGGGATTTAGATGAGGTGACCCAGGTTATCTGGCCCACAAGCCCCCAGGCATTTTACTATCTCCATTGCCTTTCCCACTTCTAGGGAGTTCTGATATTACAGGTGTGTTCTACTGAGTCCAGCCTTCACATGGCCTCTGGGAATTCACACGGAGGTCCTCACCTCACACTCTGAAAGGCAGATGTTCTAACCACTGACCTACCTCCAAGGTCCCCACCCAGGTTTTTTATGAGAACCCAGTGGCCTTGGAAAGTGTGAGAAAGGTATCTTCCTGACAGCATCGCTGTGGTAATAAATTGCTTTATTATATTGCATGAGCAGAACATTTTTCTGTAAGTTAAGCTGTAGCATCATCTTGGGCCCACCAGTCAGAATTCAAAGAAAAGGTGCCGTGGTGAGTGCAGATAGGAGGTCAGCAAAGCAGGAGGCACAGCAAACATTCAAACCAGAAACCCCAGAGCATCCTCCAGGCTCTGATTTCTAAAAGCCTAATGCCAGGCTCCATGGCCCACCTGAGCCAGAGCCTTTGCATGCCGCCCAGCCATGTCAGGGCAGGGCCTGCTATGACCTCACGAGGAGCGATTGTGAGGGGTCCAGCAAACAGATATTATGCTGTGGCCCAGCCTGGATTTCTTTGGGTGTGTTGAGAGGAGCTGTGGAGTGGTGCCCTGTGTGATTTTACTGTTATCAATCGAGGTTGCGTGGGAATTTTGCGTTTGATTGTTTGGTTTGTGTGTGTGTTTGGGTTTGTATGTGCATGTGTGTCTAGACGGGTGTGTGTGTGTGTGTGTGTGTGTGTGTGTGTGTGTGTAGGTTTGCTTGTGTGTGTGTGCTTGTGGTTTTTATGTGTATGTGTGTCTAGGTGTGTGTGTGTGTGTGTGTGTATAGGTTTGCTTGTGTGTGTGTGTGTGTGGTATATGTATGTGTTTTTGTGTTTAAGTTCACTTGTGTACAAGTACCTGTTTGAGTGTGTGCACCTGTGCATTTTCGTGTGTGAGTAGGTATACCTGTGGGTGAGTGTGAGTGCACCTGTGTGTGTGTGTGAGTAGGTATACCTGTGGGTGAGTGTGTGTGCACCTGTGTGTGTGTGTGTGAGTAGGTATACCTGTGGGTGAGTGTGGGTGCACTTGTGTGTGTGTGTGTGTGTGTGAGTAGGCATACCTGTGGGTGAGTGTGGGTGCACTTGTGTGTGTGTGTGTGTGTGTTGAGTAGGCATACCTGTGGGTGAGTGTGGGTGCACTTGTGTGTGTGTGTGTGTGTGTGTGTAGGCATACCTGTAGGTGAGTGTGAGTGCACTTGTGTGTGTGTGTGTGTGTGTGTGTGTGTTGCGCGTGCATACGTGCAGGCGTGAGTGTTTTTGTGTCCTATAGGGGCACGTGTGGGTAGGTGTGGGAACACCTGTGTGTGGGAGAGCATTGACTCCCGGAGTCAACTTGACCATTGTACCTAAGGTAGGTCATCTGCCTTGTTTTTTGAGACAGTCTCCCACTGAACTGGAGCTGGTCAAGTGTCTAGGCTGGCTGGCCAGTGTTCCCAGGGATCTGCTGTGCTGACTCTGCAATCAGATTAAAAAAGCACTTACTGATTCTTTTATGCTAGGTTTCTAGAGATGGAATGAGACCCTCCTGTTTTGCATGGGCAGCAATTTAGCTACTAAACTATCTCCCCAGCCTGTGGCTATTTGAGGTGTTTTGGGGTTGGGTTTGGGTTTTGTTTTGTTTTTCCTGAGAGACAGTTTCTCTGTGTAGCACTGGCTACCCTGGAACTCACTCTGTAGACCAGGCTGGCCTCAAACCCTGAGATCCACCTGCCTCTGCCTCTGGAGTGCTGGGACTGAAGGTATGTGTCACCATAGCTCGGTGTTTGAGTTTTACTTTTGATGTTTTGGGTTTTCTGGCTTCTTGGTTTGGGCTGGTTTCAGGTTTGTTAGTTTTTGTTTGAAATTTTCTTTGTGTTTTTATTATTTTTACATTTTGGGGGATTTTGTGTCACCTTTGGTTTTCTGATTTTGTTTTGCTTTTCTAGGTTTTCTTATTGTATTTTTGCTGTTTGGGGTTTTAGATTTTTGCTTATTTGTTCTTTTTAAGATACAGTATTTTTGAGAATTTCATATATTCATAGAATATATTTTGATTATATTCTCTGACCACTCTTCCCCAACTTCTCCTAGATCTCCCCTACCTCTACTCCAACTCCCAATTCCTCTCTCTCTCTCTCAATAGCCCATTGATCCCAATTTGTGCTCATATGTTCATGGGTGTGGGGTATCCATTGCAGTGTGATTGGCCTATCAGGAGCCACATTCTTTTTTTTTCTATTACTACATTTATTTATTCTTTCATTCATTGTGTGGGGGGGGGCAGATATAATGTGGATATCAGAGGACAACATGTTGGATCTGCTTCTTTCTTTCTACCATGTGGCTCTTAGGAATCAAACACAGATCATTAAGCTTGGTAGCAAATGTCATTACCCACTGAGACATCTTGAAAGCCTATGGTTCTTGGTTTTTAATTATTAGGTAAAAAAAATAACAATGTTCTAATGAAAATGAAGTTTGATGTGCTGGTTTTGAAAGCATCAAGGGATTTATTGTGACTTTTTTTGCTTTTATAGCCTAGTTCTGGCCACTGTGAGGCTCTTTGCAGTCGTTTTTGTTTCCTTTGTCAGAAAAGTATTTGGTCTCTTTCCTCTGCGTTGGAGAAATGCTTCTGCTCGACATTAGGGAATGCTGCAAGCTGCAGAAATATGAAGTATGAATTCAGCTGATAATGACAAAATTCTCATACCTGCAAGAGCAGGCAGGAGCCACGTTCTTGAGGAGAAATGACTCTCCCTTCCCCAGAAACCACCAACTGTCAGGGGCTCCTATGGGCAGTCATGCTGGACTGCTTACTGCTTGGTTTGGGGCAGGTCTTGTGCAGGCAGCCACAGCTGCAGCCAGCTCGGGAGTGCAGTGGTCCTGTCATGCCAAGACGATGATAATTTGCTCTGGTCCTTCCCTCTGGTTCTTACAATCTCTCTGCCCCCTTTTCCATGATGGTCCCGGAGCCTTAGAGGAGAAAGGGTATGATGTGGACATCCCATTTGTGTCTGAGCACTCCATTGACTCTCTCTATTCTTTGACAAGTTGTAAATTTCTATGTAAACATTTGCACAAATATATTTCTCTGATGAGATCTGAGAGTTGCACTAATAAATCCAAAGATTTGATGCAAGGATCCACATATGAATGGGAACATGAGAACATGCCATGCTTGCCTTTCTGGGTCTGGGACACCTCACTTAGTGTAATGTTTCCCAGTTCCATCCATTTACTTAGAAATTTCATAATTTCAGTTTTTTTTTGCAGCTGAATAAAATTCCATTTTGTATGGGTACCACATTTTAGTTAGCCCTTCGTCAGTTGATGGATGTCTAGGCTGTTTACATATCTCAGCTATTGTGAATAGAGCGGCACTGAAAGTGGGTGAGTAAGTGTCTCTGCAGCAGGAAATAGAGTCCCTTAAGTATATACCCAGGAGTGGTATAGCTGGACCACATGATAGGTCTATTGCTAGTTTTCTGAGGAACAGCCACACTGATTTCTACAGTGGCTGCACCAGTTTGCACTCCCATCCACAGTGCATGAGGGTCTCTATCCCCCACACCCACACCAGCATCCACAGTGCATGAGGGTCTCCATCCCCCACACCCACATCAGCATCCACAGTGCATGAGGGTCTCCATCCCCCACACCCACACCAGCATCCACAGTGCATGAGGGTCTCCATCCCCCACACCCACACCAGCATCCACAGTGCATGAGGGTCTCCATCCCCCACACCCACATCAGCATCCACAGTGTATGAGGGTCTCCATCCCCCACACCCACATCAGCATCCACAGTGCATGAGGGTCTCCATCCCCCACATCCACACGAGCATCCACAGTGCATAGGGTCTCCATCCCCTACACCCACATCAGCATCCACAGTGCATGAGGGTCTCCATCCCCCACAACCACATCAGCATCCACAGTGCATGAGGGTCTCTATCCCCCACATCCACACCAGCGTCCACAGTGCATGAGGGTTTCCATCCCCCACACTCACACCAGCATCCACAGTGCATGAGGGTCTCCATCCCCCACATCCACACCAGCATCCACAGTGCATGAGGGTCTCCATCCCCCACATTCACACCAGCATTTGTTGCCTTTTGTTAGTCTTTGCCATTCTGACTAGATTAAAACAAAATCTCAAAAAAGTTGTAATTTGCCTTTCCCTGATGGCCGAGGATGGTGAATATTAGTACAAATACAAACATATATACATACACACATATATATATGCACACACATATGTGTGTATATATATATATATTTCTTAAGCCATTTGTGTGTCTTCTGAGAAAACCCTTTTCAGTACCCTATCCAAATTATTCATTGGATTGTTTCTTAGTGTTTAATATTTTTTAAGTGATTTGTATAATCTAGAATCTTTTGTGGGCTTTGTTATATTTTGTTTTGATTTCTACGTTTTTAGTTTTTAATGTATTTTGTTTGTCTGGAGTTTTGCTTGTTTTTGTTTAATTTTATATTGCTTGGATTTTCTAATTTTTTAAACTTCTTCATCCTTTCTGTATTTCGTTGTATGTTTTTCTTCTTAAGCAATCAGTGGTCTTCATTCTCAGTGTTGCTGAGCTCTGGTCCTCCTCCCTAGTGACCTGCAGCTAGGTTTTTTTTATTTGGATTCTTTTGGCTTTGTGTGTGTGTGATTTTGGTTTTCTGGGGTTTTGTTGTTGTTGTTTTTGTTGTTAGTTGTTAGATAGAATTTTAGGCTTTCTATTTTTTTTTCACCGTTTTCGTTTTAATTTTGAATTTCTTCTTTCTTCTTTTTTCTTTCTCTTAGGTAGCATTTATACTTTGTTACCAAAAATGAGCTCTAGTAGTAGTGAAGAGGATGCCACAGACCTTGAGTCTGCATCCAGCTCCCCGGAAACAGAAAACTTCTACTCGCAGTATGTGATCTTGAAGACCATTGGCCGTGGAGGCTTTGCCGAGGTAAAACTGGCCTACCACCGCTTCACCAGCACCCTGGTGGCTGTCAAAGTACTTCAGAAGGAGAATAAGTGGTGCTTTCCGGTCCAACCCGAGGTCAATATTATGAAGATGATCAACCACCCTAACATCATCTCCCTTCTCCAAGTGATTGAGTCTGAGAAGAGAACATACCTCATCATGGAGCTGGCAGCGGGAAAACAACTCTATCACTACGTTCGAAAGGCTGGCCACCTGGAGGAAGACCAAGCCCGGGGGATCTTCAGGCAAATCCTAAGTGCTGTGAGTTACTGCCATGAACATGGAATAATTCATCGGGACCTGAAACCAGACAACATCATGGTGGATAAGAACGGAAAAGTCAAAATCATCGACTTTGGCCTTGGCGCCCAAGTTAAACCAGGGCAAAAACTTGCCTTTTACTGTGGGGCTTTCAAATTTGGTGCCCCTGAATATTTCCTTAAAAGACTTTATGACGGCCCCAAGGTCGACATATGGATGTTAGGAGTAGTTTTATATTTCATGGTAGTCGGGAAAGTCCCATTTGTTGGTGTCACCGTACCAGAGCTCCGACATCAGATTGTGAATGGGAATTATACTGTACCCTTGGGCCTGTCAGAAGAACTCCGGGACCTGCTTAGCCTCCTAATGACAGTCGACCCCATGTGTAGGCCAACAGTGGATGAAGTGATGACACACCCCTGGCTCAGGAAAGACGTGGAGGATTCACCAAACGACTGTGAAGAAATGGTCCCTGGCTTGCCTGACCCTGCAATAGTGAAAGCCATGGAACACATTGGGTTCCAAGCCCAGGACATCAAAGACTCATTACAACAGAGAAAATTCAACCAGACCACGGCATCTTATTCCTTACTAAAAAGGCAGGCTCTCCAGTGGCCTACCTGCACAACCTTGGCTCAACCCGTGAATCCAGGGTTGGCGCCATTCCCTTCCCTAGAGGATCCTGTTGCTTTCCCTCTACCTCCCAGGAGGAGAAGTAGTGAGCCTGCCCTTGGCACATTGCTCAGAGGGTCATCCACTAGTGGTCAGGTGTCTGCCTATGGCCAGCAGGCAGGTCAAAGAGGACACAGAAGGGCCAACATTCCTCTCCACTCGCCACTCCAGAGAACACTCACTTTGGACCAAGACCCCCAACGCTCCAAGAGTGCCCCTTGCATTTGCTCAATGAGTACCAGCAGTGATAACAAAGAAGATGACTTATGCTCCCACAGAGACTCAGCAAAGGACAAGTCCACCCGCAGCCATGGCCAGCCTCGAGGCTTGAGGGCATGGACAAGGAGGATAGGAAACACCCTTATGGGACTCTGCTGCTGCTGTCCATCAAGGAAGAAACCTCTGTGGGGGCGGAACAAAGTCTTCCCTCAGAAATGAGGCACAAGGAGGGCGTCTGGAGAACAAGCAGCAGGCCTGGCCCAGGTACATTTCTGTGTTTGAATGAGTGTTTTACTCATGTCTATGTCGATGGACAGATCATAACTATGTGTATTTATGGGATAGAATGCATTGGGAAGCTAGATGTAGATACCATGGGATGGTTCAATGGAACCTATCAACATATCTAGCATCCTAGAAGACAAATCTCACTGTATCCTACACATGGGAAATCTAAAAATGTTGGACTAGAAGTCAATGGCAGAAGGGTGTTGACCATGTTAAGAGAAGGGAGGGGGGAGGGGAGGGGCTGAGGAAGGAGAAAAGTGGTATGGGGTGGGAGCTAGGTGATGAGGGACAGAGGTGCCTGGGAGCAGAGGTTTAGACAGGAGGAAGCAGCTTGGAGAGCAGGGCAGAGCAGGGTGACCACAGTTGGAAAGATGCCCTGTATAGCTGCATTCACAAGATTCTCGTTCACGTGTGTTGTTGTATTTTAAGAGTTCTTCAGAGGATGCAGAACATCACAAATCTGCAGCCGTGGTGTTGGAGAGGACTCATGTATGGGAAGAGACCTGCAGACGGAACCATGCAGAAAGCCCATGATGCCCTGTGTCTGTGCCCTGCACAGAGGTCCAGCCAGGAAGAAGGGAGCAAATGATGGAATCCTGGGCCACAGGAATTCTGCAAGGACCCTGCCCCTCAAAGGCATCCATAATCAGGGGGCAGGAGCCAAAAACATGTCCAAAGTTTACCCAGGTCACATGAGACCCCTCTTCTCCTGACACTTCCCTGCCTCATTCTTAGTAGCAGACTAACAGTAACAGATTTCTCAGGGTCCAAACTGACAGCTCCATTCTCCCTGACAGATTTCCCAGGGCCCAAACTGATAGCTACGTTCTTCCTGACAAATTTTTCAGGCCAAAACTGACAGTTTTCTCAGGGTCTAGACTGTCTGTCTCCTCATCATCAGATATTGTAGAGATATCTGACAGGGAATTGGTGGGAGTGATCAAAAAATTACCCATCTTTTCAACGGGATGAAAATTTGTATCAGACCCTTATGTCCTGTGCTTATGGGGACCGTTTGTGGTTTTTTTTTTAGGCCATGACCGTATGCCCACATGGTGTCTCCGGATGAGGGATGGCGATCGGGAGCCGAGTCTTGGTTCCACCTCCTTGGAGGTCAACCCTTATGTGGAAGTGCCGGGCAAACCGAAATGAAAAAAAAAATGTGCCTTCCTAACGGAATGGGCAGACAAACATGACAGACAACACAGAAGAAGGAAAGAAGTGGGGGGCCCCAATGCTCACCTGCCAAAGGGACAGAAAGAACACAAACTTCTCACCAAAACACACTATTTGTGTTTCTTGGGGCCACTGTCAAGCACAGCCGGAAAGTAAAGAGAGGGAGCTGATCAGAACCTGCGCTGGGAGAAAAAAAGTAACAGAAGCCCCACATTGGGTGCCACAAATTGCTTGGATTCTAGCAGCTCCCTCATGGCAGGGGGTGAGAAGCCACGTCATCAAGGACACAGACACAGGGTGTCTGTGGAAAGCAAATAACAAACTCCTTTATTTAATAACAGGGTAGCCCTTATATACCCTCCTCCCAGCGCCCAGTATGTGTGGTCGTCCCTCATTGGCTGGGCACAATCAGGAATTCTGACAGCAATTGTTGCTAGGTCCTCAGACAGACTCAGCATGATCAGGAACTCTGACAGTGACTAGGAACTCTGACAGCTCCTGTTGCTAGACCCTCAGGCAGACTCCAGGTTAGCTCTTAAGGAGTGCATTATGTGCATGCCCTGGCTACTGGTCTGAGCCAATTTCCTCGACCCTATGGAGCCTGTCCTACTATAATGATTGTCATGAATCTCAGAATAAAAGTGATGTTTGTGAAAGATGACCCTGGGGGTTTTCCTGCATCTTCCTTTCACAGGAGAATTGGCCCTGTGGTGCTCAAAAGTCCCAGGGAAAGTAACTTCACCCCCAACACCACCAAGTCATTAGAAGTGTCTTTGAAGGAACAAGCTCTAAGGTACCTGAAGGGGGAAAATGCAGAACCTGAGTGTGGATTTTGGGTCTTTCTGGATCCAGCAACATTTTCAGAAGGACCAGTGAGAACAATGGTGTCATCAGCTTGTCTCATTTCCACAGAGGCAAGCATGGTAGCCTGATGAATTCCTGTGGACATGGCTCAGGTTGGATCCCAGTGCTGAGAAGCCACTGGTCTATCCTGCTGTGTTCCTTAATTGTATCATACAAGATGTTCTTTCTCCCTGTTGTGACATTTTCCCTTTTTAGATCTATGGGACAGGGCCACCCCTCTATGTCCTATCCAGGCATGTGTCCTTCAATGAACGAGTCAGATCTGGGGCAGAAGGAGGATGTGTGATGGCAAAGAGAAGTATAAATGTTCCATGTGAGAGGGCAGGCCCTGAGGACACAGACCAGCACCAAGATGTGCCCTGTTATAGGGACCTCACCTAACAAATACCAAACCCAAACCCTATCATACTTGGCAGATCACCAGTGCCTGGGGGGACCCATCTCACAGGCACCAAAGCTCTGGTTCATGTGTACACCTGTCCGCTCTGATGGTAGGGTCTCATAGATTCCTGAGATGCCCTCATAGCATCTTTCCAGTTATCCTGGTGTAAAGCTCTTGGCTTCTTTATAATGTTGCCAATCTCTTTAGCAAACACCCCTCTCTAAACTGTACTCTTACACTCCTTTAAATTCAGCCTCATGAGCTCTCAGGGAACAGACAGTGTGTGAGTGTGTATGTGTGTATACATGTGCAAGAGAGAGTGTGTGAGAGAGAAAATATGTGTATGTGAGTGTGTGTGTGAGAGAGAGAAAAGTGTGTGTGAGAGCATATGTGTGTGTGTGTGTGAGAGAGAGAGAGACAGAGAGAGAGACAGAGAGAGAGACAGAGAGAGACAGAGAGAGAGAGACAGAGAGATTATTAGGGTACACAATATATCACCATACCTGTCTGTTGAGCATCATCCTTAACCTCTTCTGCAACTTTTTTTAAAGTCAACTTCTGAGAGTGAATTTGGGCATCATGGGGGCCGGCTTCTTCTGTACCTTCTCCAGGACAGCTTTCTGCCTCTATGGCAAAAATGTATTCTTGACATTTCCATAAAGAGATTGAGTGGGTGTTGGATAAATACATCACTGTGGATCCTATTTGCCAATGCCTAGACGATGGATCACCTCTTTTCAAGGAAAACAATTGGGGTACTCCTCAGCCTCCAACAGTTCTCTTATTGGTGACATGTCCTGTGTGTGCGCATGTGAATGTGTGTGTATGTGTTTTATAACTCTATCTTATAGTCCAAGTGGTCTGGGAATTGTTTGCTGTTTTGCTTTGTATTTCCAGAGCTGAAACAGAACTACAGAACCACTTTAGTAAAGCATTTCCAAACAGCCAGGTCTGGTTGTGCACACCTTTGATCCCAGCACTCAGGAGGCAGAGACAAATGGATCTGAGTCTGAGTCCAGCCTGGAACTTAGAGAGGAAGTTCCAGGACAGCCAGGGCTGCACAGAGAAACCCTGTCTCCAAACCCAAAAAAGGGTTGGGAGTGGTATTTCAAAAACAACTTTCAAGACATAACAGAAAACAAGATGACTTCTATCTTAAAAATCTGCTCCTGATACCCAGGAATACATTACAGGTGACAGAGAATGAAGGAAAGATGTTCTCCGCCTAGAGCCGCCCCAGCTTCCTGTTTCAACAGTGTTTGAATGTGGCCGTCAGCCAACTGCCCCAAGCCAGAGCCTTCTACCACCTTGTCGTGGCCTTGACCACCAAGTCACTCCTGAAGGTGAGCCAGAACTACCACCATGGCACAGAGGCTGCCATGGACCTCCAGATCAACCTGGAGCTGTATGCCTCCAATGTCTATCTGTCCATGTCTTGCTACCTTGACCAGGATGGTGTGGCTTTGAAGAACTTTGCCAAATCGTTCCGATCTCACGAGGAGAGGGAAACTGGGGAACTGATGAGGCTACAGTACCGAGGAGGTGGCCAATTTTACTGCAGGACATCAAGACCTGATGACTAGAAGTATGGACTAAACACAATGGAGTATGCAACTGCATGTGGAAAAGACTGTGAATCAGTCGTGACTGTAACTTCACAAACCCCCCACTTATGTAACTTTGTCGATGGATGCTCATTACGTGAATAGGTGAAATCCATCAGAGAACTGGGTGACCACATAACCAACCTGGGCAAGATAGGAGCCCCTGAAAAGCACACCCTGAGATACAGTGAAAATAAAAACTAAGAACCATAAACCCTAGAGCCACAGGTGACTTCCCTGGTCATGGAAGCAACACATGCATGCCTGGCTACTTTTACCTTTTCTAGAAGTCACATCGCAACATCCACTTAAGTTCTTTAGTTTGTACCATTCCTTCCAATAAGGAAATTTCGTTAAAAAAAAAAAAAAGGATGGATGGATGGACGGAAAGATGGATGGGCCAACTCCACATATCATTCAGACTGCAGCACAATTCTTACAGGTTTTAAAGGCAATAGAATTTCACTTTTAAATTGAGCAGGTGCAAAACTAGCAATATATTTCTGAAGTTTAAAGCTATGAACTGAAGTCCCCAGGCCCTCAAAAAAAAAAAAAAAAAAAAAAAAGAAAGAAAGAAAAGAAAAGAAAAGAAAAGAAAAGAAAAAGAAAAAAAGCCACACCTATGTTAAATATCACTCAAGGATGATTGACAAATGAGAACTTCTATGATGAGACCAGAGAAGTAGTTTAGGAAGGATTACTGCTCTGCAGAGAACCCATCACCCATGTCAGGTGGCTTACAGCTTCCAGTTCTAGGAGGTCAGGCACCATTTTCTGGACTCCACAATCACCTGCACTCACATCTGCATACCCGCCCACTGCCCTCCCCCCCCCCACACAATTAAAAATGAAATAGTGGACTGGAGATATTATTCAGTGGTGGTTTTTGCTGGGAGCTGGGTTTGTAGACCTTCAAAACCCAATGGCGGCTCACAGCCCTGTGCAACTCCAGTTCCAGAGGATAGTGATGGATGCTTTGCAGTAGTAACCTCTGCTCACCTGACTGGAATTTCTAGCCACTCCCCCATGACCACACATGCGCTGGGGAGACACGTAGTCATTCTCGGGGGCCTTACGTCCTACGTCATCTGTGCACTGCAGTCACATAATCTATGTGCATGTGTGGCGTAGCTATGTAAACCCATATACGAATGTGCAGGGGGATCCATAAGAAGCTGGTCACACACCCCTCCCTTCTCTCTCCCTGCACAGTCTAAGTACATCCCCTCTGTTCTCCTTCCCCTAATCAGCTCTTACAGTGGGTTTTGTTGTGCTCCGCGGCTTTTCTTGCATGGAAAACAGCGCTGCTTAATGAGTAACACAGCACCACATAATAACCAACGCCCACCAAGGCACTTGTGTTTGTTTGTTTTTATTAATTAATGTATTTATTTTAAACAGTAAAATATTTTTTCTGTAGAAAATAGTATGAATGATAACATTTCCCAATAAGCCCTTTTAAGCCAAATGATAGCTGAATTATACATATATATATATATATATATTTTTTTTTTTTTGGTTTTTCGAGACAGGGTTTCTCTGTGTAGCTTTGCGCCTCTCCTGGAACTCACTTGGTAGCCCAGGCTGGCCTCGAACTCACAGAGATCCGCCTGGCTCTGCCTCCCAAGTGCTGGGATTAAAGTCGTGCGCCACCACCGCCCGGCGAATTATACATATATTGATTAGATTCTGTGATACAGAAGAGACCTATCTTCATCTGTTCAGAGAGCTATGTTTTATTTAAGTTGTGTATGTGAGATTCCTATTTATCTTCCCCTTCACTGTTTGATTTACGGCAGACATTTTTCTATAGGCTAATCCATAATCTAAAAAGATTTTAGCCTCCCCTCCTGAATGTATGGCCAGCATTTTCTTTCATCAGCTTGATACAGTACAAATTCTTATCCTAATAGTGAAATGTTTCAGTAAAGCTTGCCCATGATTGGGTAAAACCAAAACTTATTATAAGCCACAGTCATCCTAGGGTCCCCCCTGCTATGTAGCCTCCCTGGTTCTGTGGGTTGCAGTCTGATTGTCCTTTGCTTTATAACTAGTGTCTACTTATGAGTGAGTACATACCATGTTTGTCCTTCTGGGTTTGGGTTATCTCACTCAGGATGATATTTTCTAGTTCCATCCATTTGCCTGCAAATTTCATGATGTCATTGTTTTTCTCTGCTGAGTAGTACTCCGTTGTGTATTTTCTTTATCCATTCTTCAGTTGACAGGCATCTAGGTTGTTTCCAGGTTCTGGCTATTATGAATAATGCTGCTATGAACATAGTTGAGCATGTATCTTTGTAGTATGATGAGAGATACATGCTCAACTATGTTCAGAGCAGCATTAATTTTTATTTATTAATAAGTCATGTGGGGTGTGTGTGTGTGTGTGTGTGTGTGTGTGTGTGTGTGTGCTGTCTGTCTATCTGTGTGAGGGTATGTGCACATGAGTACTGGTACCCAAGGAGTCTCCTGAAGCTGTAGTTACAGACTGGTATGAGTCACCCGATGTGGATTCTTGGATTCTGAGAACCAAACTTAGAGCCTTTGGAAGTGTGTATGGTTCACCACAGAGCAACATCTCCAGTCTGTCCACCGATGTATTTTAAAGTACCTTGATTTATGATTTTTTTTTTGCTCTGTTGAAATAAACACTTCATGAAACTGGTATCAGTTAGAATATACTATTTGGAGTAACAGGAATCTGTGCTCCTGGACCGTGGTCACTCACATTTAGCTTCTTTGAGGTGAGAGCTATGTGTTTACATCAACAAAGCTCATCTACTTACTTCAAATGTACTGTTAAAAAAAATCAAGACACTAGAAATGAGATTTTTTTCCCCTTGTCCAGAGAGGGAGAGATAAAACCAAGAAAAAGAGGGAAACTCTACATGGTGCTTCCTTGGATTTGCAATAGACAAGCACGTCCAACATCCAGCCCCCAGCTCCTCTCACCTGGTTCGAATGCTCGCAGGTTTTCTCTGTGCCATTTTGTGGTTGTGACTTGGTTTGGTTCCAGCTTGTGAGACAGTGTCTAATGTGGACCAGGCTGCCTTCAAACTCCCCAGATAGCTCGGATAACCTTGAGCTTCTCATCCTGATTCCATCCTAGTTCTCAGAGTGCTGAACCACGGGCATGGGCAACCAAGTCCAGGTTGTGCAGAGCTTTCAGCTTGCTGGGCAAGAACTCCACCTCCAGCCAGCTGCTCTGTGACTTTTTGTTATGTAAATTTCCATTCAGTCTTACCAGAAGAACCACACGCCTAGCCTTAAAACGAAAAGCTCTCATCTAGCTATCTATCTACCTATCTATCTATCTACCTATGTATCTATCTACCTATCTATCTACCTACCTATCTATCTATCTACCTATCTATCTATCTATCTATCTATCTATCTATCTATCTATCTATCATATCTATCTGTCTATCACACACACACACACACACACACACACACACACACACACAACACTCATGTTCAGACACAGTAGTGGGGAAGAAGGAACTACATTTTGTTCATGGGCCAACTACTAGGAAAACACCTTCACTCAAAATTTAGTTCAGTCTAAAAGATGTCCCACCCCTCTTTCTCTCTCTCTCTCTCTCTCTCTCTCTCTCTCTCTCTCTCTCTCTCTCTCTCTCTCTCTCGTGTGTGTGTGTGTGTGTGTGTGTGTGTGTGTGTGTATGTATGTTATGAGTGTGTGAGAGTGTGAAGTTTTTCATTGTAGTTAGCTGTCAACCTATAGCCTGATAGTTCACACTTGTAATCACACCACTCAGGGAAGCCGAGGAAGGAGCCGGTAAGTCTCTGGTCTGGTGGAGGTATATTGCAAGACCCTGCCTCAAAACCCAAACAGGGCTGGATATGGTGGCTCGCACTTTTAATCCCAGCACTCAAGAGGAAGAGATTGGTGGATCTCTCTGAGATCAAGGTCAGATTGGTCTACTTAGAAAGTTCCAGGCCCACCTAGACTACATAAAGAGACCCTGTCTTAAAACAAAACAAACAATAACCAAAATAAGTCAGCCTAAGTGGAATCTGATGTCCAGGGTCCGGTTTGGGGGCCCTTTCATTCTCGGTGTTCTGTCCCACTGCCCATGAAAACACTCAGCCAGCTGCCAGCCCTTTCTCTGGAGTAGCAGCTAATAGCTGAATGGAAGTGAGCACATGACCACTCCAAGGTAAGGTTGAAGAGAAAGCTTTTACTGTAGATATGAGGGACAGTTCAGCCAGAGGCATCTGGAACAGTCCAAACTGAGCATGGCCAGCAGAACAGACCAGGCCTCAATAGAAGGAGAAAGGGAGAGTGAGAGAGGAAAAGAAGAGAGAGGAGAGAAGGGGCCAAAGGGAGCAAGTGAGCTCATGGGAACCCGGGGGGTGGGGGGGGAGCAAGAACAGCCGAATTATACAGGAATTAGAGGCTAGGGGAAGGGAAGGGAAGCAAAGCCCAGCCCTTGGGTTGGAGAGGTTTCAGGGAGAAGGGACCAGCTGAGGAGTTCTGGGAGGAGCCACAGGTCCTGAGTGATTCTTGTCCCAAGTTTCTTTGGGACCTGGTAACAGCCACTGGCTCCTGTTTAAAATCTAAGCGTGTTTCCCAGTTGCTCCAGTAAGACCCAGTCTTTCCTTTTGCTTCAGTCTCTCCTTCCTTTGCCTCGAAGGGCACAGAAAAGGTGCTACAGACCTCCTTTTGGGGGGTCTTCTCTCTTCTTCGTGGTGCCCCCAGTATCATAGATCGACTCCTCTTCCATCTGAAACCCCGCTCTTTGGATTAAACCGATCCCTCAGAAACCTAGCAAAGCAACACAAACTAAGGTAAAAGCCACTGCTCCATTTTGGACAGGTTTCTGAATTTTCTGCTAGAACCATCTGTCCACACTGTACTTGCCTCGTGGCTGAAATCGAAAGCTAAGGAGATCTTTGCTGCCATCTGTATTCTTACGTATGCAAATGTGCATGTGTGAGCCTAAGCTTTAGCTCAGTGAGAAAATGCTTGCCTACATGAGTGGTATGTTCAGCCAGCGTGCTCACTTACGACTATATATGTAATTACGAATTGACTACATGGTATCGGTTTTGTCAGAAACAAACAATAAAGCAAAAGTGGCTCAGCAAGGCAATTTATTTTTGCAAAATGTTGGACCGGATCCCCCAACCCAGCCAGCCAGCACACCAGGGCAGGAAGTTGGTGTTTAGTCTAGCGCAGACGGTGACTCTGTCTTTCCCCCACCCCGCCCCTGTTGGCTGGAGTCCAACATCTATGTCGTTCTCAGTTGGCTAGGTTTTTGTTTTGTTTTATTTTTATTTATATGTTATGTGTGAGTATCTGCCAGGTACCCTCGGAAGCCAGAAGAGGGCGTCTGAGCCCCTGGAGCAGAAGTTACAGAAGCTTATGTGCTGCCTCTGGGGGGTGCTGGGAATGGAACACTCATCCTCTGGAAGAACAGCACTCACTCATTTTGGTTTGGCTGGTTTGGTTTAGTTTGGTTTGGTTTGATTTGGTTTGGTTTGGTTTTTCGAGACAGGGTTTCTCTGTGTAGCTGTTCCTGAACTTGCTCTGTAGACCAGGCTGGCCTCAAACTCACAGAGATCTGCCTGTCAGGGCTATATGGTAAGACCCCATTAAAAAAAAATTAACAATTGTAATCTAATATTTTGTAGATTAGCAAAATCTTATACTCCACAAAATTATAATTTGTTATGGAACAGGGCATATTTACTGACAAACTCAAACATATTTCATTTTTCTGTAAATCTAAGAGGCCAAATATACTTGCACTCTTGTTCCCTAATTAACATTGTAGCATTTCTTCTTACCTGGAAATGACCTACCCATTGTCTAACTCAGCAAAACAATTTAACAATTAGGGAAATCTTTCAAATAAATAAGTTATAAAACATAATCATTGCTCAAAAGTATCTTTATAAATTATTGTATGTTTTCCATCTACTTGCTCTAGTATACTTTCTTTTGTTTTTGTTTCTTGAGACAAGGGCTTTTGTTTTGTTTTGTAATTCTGACCTGAAATTCACTATGTTGTCCACACTGGTGTAGCAGTGTAGAGGTTCCTCATGCCTCTGCCTTCTGAGTGCTGGAATTAAAGGCATGTGCCACCACATCCTGCTCAACTAAAATCCTCACCACGGTACTAAATTTTGGAGAATTATGACTTAGTGAATTTTTGGCTAAAATATCAATTTTTATGTTTTGTTTTGGTTTTGTGGTTTTTTTTTTTTTTTTTTTTTCCAGTCAGGGTCTCACTATTACATAGCCCTGGCTTGTAGACCAGGCTGGTCTCTAACTCACAACAGATCCATCTGCCTCTGTCTCCTGAGTGCTGGGATTAAAGGCATGAGCCACAAGGCCTGGCTTGTTTTGTTGTTGTTGCTGTTTTTGTTTTTGTTTTTGTTTTTTAAGAACCTTAACTAGGAGTAGTTATGCACATCTTAATCCCAGAACTCTAGAGGCAGAGGTAAGCAGATCTCTGTGAGTTTAAATCCAGTCTGTTTTATGTAGTAAGTTTCAAGGCAACAAGGCTACATAACAGGGAGATCCTGTCTAAAAAAAAAAAAACAAAACAAAACAAAACAAAAAAAAAACAACAAAAAAAACCCTAAAGAAATAAATAATAATTTAAAAGTAAAAAAAGAACTTTTTCTCCTTTGGTGTTTCTGATAGCTGACAGCAGTTGATAAAAAGTATATTTGGTGAGCAAAAATTGAAGTTGTTACCTTTCTGCCAGGTTGTAACTCGGTGTTAGAGCACCCGCCTAGCTTGCACAAGGGGCTGGGTTTGATTCCCCCATACAACAACAATAACAATGAAATAAAACCTCTCTCTCCAACTAATCCTCAGAGTTTGGAAACCATGAATTTCTAGTTTTATGGAATGTGGCCTTTGCATAAGTTCATTGAGAATCAGCTCTTGTACCTGGACACAAGCGGAGACCCCGGTCCGGTTGTCAAGGTTTCAGGTCATTTTAAGGAAGGAAGGCCATCTGTGTGGAGACAATGGAAAAGCTGAGCCTGTTTCTTACCATCCCAGTCTCATGCAGGTTCACTGGCCCATGGTAAGCGAAGAATATCACTTCAAAAAGTTAAATCTTGCCATGCAGCACACTGTCCAGCTTGGAGATGCCTCTGTGTATCGTGGTAGGATTCCGCCATGCTGTGCTCAAGCTCAAATGCCTTGGTATCTCTTTACTGCAGTGTCTCTGTATCATGGCCCACGTGAGAGACACGAACTAGGAAGCTCTTCTTAACTCCATTTTTTAACCTTTTTCTTTTCTTGTCTTTTTTTAAGCTCTCTCAGGTTTTAGGTAGAAATTATTACCCCATGTTGGGTGCCAAGTGTAGCCGGATAAATCTTTCTCGCCCACTTGTACCCAAATAACCAGTCAGAGGCTTAGTATTACTTATAAACTGTTTGGTCTGTGGCTCAGGCTTCTTGATAGCTAGCTCTTTCATCTTAAATTAACCCATTTCTACTAATCTATGTATTGCTGCATGGCCGTGGTGTTACCGGTCTGTTGGCATGTTGCTACTTGGGGGGCAGGCTGGTATCTGCTCTCACACTGCCTTTCTTCTCCGTGTCTCTTTGTTTGGATTTCTCACCTGGCTATAACCTGCCTTGCCATAGGCCAGAGCAGCTTCTTTATTGACCAATAGTAGCAGCACATATTCATAGTATACAGAAAGACCATCCCACAGCAATTTTTTTCATGTGCTTCAAGACATGCCTCAAGAGATGTAACTGGCTCCTATTAGGCCCCACATCATTTCCTTTTTAGTTGTTATTACTATTCATGGTGCTATAAGGGTAAAATCCTCCGTTCTAGGGCTGGGAGGGTATAGCTCAGTGGTCATGTTTGCCTAACATATAGAAGGCCTTGAGTTTGATCCCAAGCACCAGAAGGGGGAAAAGTTCTTTATTCCATTTATCTGCATTCCTCACTTTTTCTCATACCACCATGGACACAGAAGATATCTAATAAATGTTTGTTTGTTTTAAGGTAAGATAATAAAGGTGAAAACAGCTGGATAGTGGTGGCACACGCCTTTAATCCCAGCACTAGGGAGGCAGAGGCAGGTGGATCACTGAGTTCAAGGCCAGCCTGGTCTCCAGAGCAAGTTCCAGGATAGCCAGGGCTAAACAGGAAAACCCTGTCTCAAAAACAAAAACAAAAAGTGAAAACAATGCCTGCCACATAGCAGGTGATCAGTAATGCTTCCTACACCTGAAAAGATAATTTTTAAACTCAGTATTAACAAATCAGGGAGGAAATAGTCACCTAGACTCAGTGACCCCCCTCAAACTGGATATCTGGCATGGGTGGGTGGGGCATGGGGACTTAGCCTGTTTTAACCCAAGAATCACACGATCAAAAGTATAGCTCTATAGTACAGCTTGAAGTCAGGGATCGTGATGCCTCCAGAGGTTGTGTTATTGTACAGGATTCTTTTGGCTATCCTGGGTTTTTTGTTTTTCCATATGAAGTTGAGTATTATTCTTTCCAGGTCTGTGAAGAATTGTGTTGGTATTTTGATGGGGATTGCATTGAATCTGTAGATTGCTTTTGGTAAGATTGCCATTTTTACTGTGTTAGTTCTGCCTATCCGTGAGCATGGGAGATCTTTCCATTTTCTGACACCTTCTTCAATTTCTTTTTTCAGGGACTTAAAGTTCTTGTCATATAGGTCTTTCACTTGCTTGGTTAGTGTTACCCCAAGGTATTTTATGTCATTTGTGGCTATAGTAAAGGGTGATGTATCTCTGATTTCCTTCTCTGCTTCTTTGTCTATTGTATATAGGAGGGCTACTGATTTGATCCCAGCTGGATCAACAACAGAGAGGGAGAACAAGGAAAAGGAGACCATGGTAAATGAAGACCACATGAGAATAGGAAGAAGCAAAGTGCTAGAGAGGCACACAGAAATCCACAAAGATACCCCCACAACAGACTGCTGGCAATGATCGAGAGACAGCCCGAACTGACCTACTCTGGTGATGGGATGGCCAAACACCCTAATTGTCGAGCTAGAAACCTCATCCAACTACTGAGGGATCTGGATGCAGAGATCCATGACTAGGCCCCGGGTGGATCTCTGGGAGTCCAATTAGCGAGAATGAGGAGGGTTTGTATGAGCAAGAATTGTTGAGACCAAAGTTGGATAAAGCACAGGGACAAATAGCCAAACGAACGGAAACACATGAACTATGAACCAATGGCTGAGGGGTCACCAACTGGATCAGGCCCTCTGAGTGGGTGAGACAGTTGATTGGCCTGATCTGTTTGGGAGGCATCCAGGCAGTGGGACCGGGTCCTGTGCTCATTGCATGAGTCCGCTGTTTGAAACCTGGGGCCTATGCAGGGTCGCTTGGCTCGGCCTGGGAGGAGGGGACTGGACCTACCTGGACTGAGTCCACCAGGTTGATCTCAGTCTGTGGGGAAGGCTTTGCCCTGGAGAAGATGGGAATGGGGGGCGGGCTGGGGGGAAGGTGAGGGGGGCGGGAGGGGGGAGAACAAGGGAATCCATGGCTGATATGTAGAACTGAATTGTATTGCAAAATTAAAAAAAAAAAAAAGAAAAACAAGATCAAAAGTGGTTTGTGGGGCTGGAGAGGCATTCTGAGACGCTGGATCACCTGGGCTACAGGTCTTCATTGTTGATTGGTCCTTTTCTTCTTTCTGAAAACATACAAACTTTTAAAGGTTTTTATATATATATATATATATATATATATATATATATATATATATATATATATATATATATACACATATATATATATATATCTGCATTAACACAAGTATGGAATGAGCAGTATGCACAACCCAGTTAAAATGATTTTTTGTTCTATGTTTGAGCAGGTAAACACATTTGTCAATGTTAAATGTCCATCTGGAGGGTATAACCAAACCTCCCTCCATGCCATATGAAGGATGGCATGTAATAATATGTCATGAGGATGGTAGGCAATAAGATTTACATGGCTCATCCAGTCTCAGGAGAGGGAGCAGCACACATGTCCCCTGTCCTGTAGTCTTCCTTGGCTCCTTTCTTCAGGTCAGTAGCCAAGATTTTCAGGAGGTCTTCTCCAATCAAAGCTGATCTTTATTAATTTTGAAGAGAATCATAACTTTGTGTTTTTGGTGGAAACAAAGTCATAACCTCTCCCCAAACACAACATATTTTCTGAATTCCATTTTGAAGTTAAGACATTTTTTTTAAATATGAAGATTGGTTTAATTTAGGAGTTTCCATAAGCCAATGTCTACTGTTTTTTGTACACTAGCATTTAAAAAATTCAAATTCAACCAAGCACCATACAGGATCCAGACACCCTGTGTATTTCCCATCTTTATGTGGCTTATTGTTTTTTATATTATGTTATTCTCTCTTAAAAGACTTTATTAATTTTAAACTATTCATTTTTTTCTGTGACTGCCTATACCCATTTTCTTTTCTTTCTTCTGCATCTAAGCATATTTTAAAATAAACTGTACCTTTTAGAGGTTTTCTGTGTCTGGACCTGGATTTACTAGGTGCCTGCAGCGTTCTCTGACTGAGTGAGACAAATCTTAAACTGCCATGTCAGCCACTGGGCAGCTCAGATTGGTTCATGGCATGGCGCTGGCAGCTGGCTCCAGGCCGCAGGAAGCACTGGTGTTCAGGAATGGCACAGCACCCTGGGTCCTGTGACCTGACTGTGGTTCACAGTCTCTTTCGTCTGTATCAGCGCAGCTGCCCTGTTCCTTCTGGTCACAGTGTGCACAGAGCACCTGCTCCTCACACATGCCTGTTCCACCTTTGGACCTTTGCTCACCAAAGTGAGAGAGAGAGAGGAGACAGACATAGAGAGACAGAGACACAGAGAGACAAAGTGTGCGAGCGAGCATGCACTCATCACTGAGGAGGCATTTGCTGTGTCCTCCATTAACCTTACAGCCTTTGTCTCTCATTTCCTGATCATCGTCTTTTGATGTTTTAGTGAAGAAATGCTTGAGTTTCTCTCTTCTCTGCGTGATTCTAGTTTTTTTCTGTGTCACCATGGAGATTATGTTGAAAATACTAAAATCCCCAGCACTCCTATGTGAACCCAGGCCTCTTACTAACAGACAGAATGCTGCTCTCACAACCCTGCCCGGCCGCTCCAGGGACTGGTGTCACAAAGAGACATCTCTGTGCACTTGAGTCTCGTCACTGCTGTTTGGGGGCTTGTGACATGACATCTCTCACATTTCGGAGGAAACAAAGTTCATCCCTTCTGACTGTGGGTGGAGTCGCCTGTATGGAAGTTCTTTATTTCCTCTCGAGAGTCTGAATTCCTGAGTCATCCCCTTTCATCTCATCTGAAATCCCTTCACTCAGTGTTCATCTCTGGGAGCTTCTTAATGTCTTCCTCATTTCTAGAGGAATGTTTTGCTAAAGAATCATAGTTCATACAGTGTGCTTGCTTTCATTTCACATTGCATATATTGACCTATTTTCTTCTGACCTCTGTGTGTGTGTGTGTATGTGTGTGTGTGTGTGTGTGTATGCGTGTGTGTGTGTGTGTATGCGTGTGTGTGTATGTGTGTGTGTGCGTGTGTGTGTGTGTATGCGTGTGTGTATGTGTGTGTGTGTGTGTGTGTGTGTGTGTGTGTGTGTGTGTGTAAAACATGCGTTTGGGGATACATTTGTTCTACCATGTGTGTGGAGATTAGAGGACATTTTTGCCGGTCCTTACCTTCCCCCTTGTTTGAAGCAAGGGCTATGACTTGACAGCTCAGGGATTTAGATGAGGTGACCCAGGTTATCTGGCCCACAAGCCCCCAGGCATTTTACTATCTCCATTGCCTTTCCCACTTCTAGGGAGTTCTGATATTACAGGTGTGTTCTACTGAGTCCAGCCTTCACATGGCCTCTGGGAATTCACACGGAGGTCCTCACCTCACACTCTGAAAGGCAGATATTCTAACCACTGACCTATCTCCAAGGTTCCCACCCAGGTTTTTTATGAGAACCCAGTGGCCTTGGAAAGTATGAGAAAGGTATCTTCCTGACAGCATCGCTGTGGTAATAAATTGCTTTATTATATTGCATGAGCAGAACATTTTTCTGTAAGTTAAGCTGTAGCATCATCTTGGGCCCACCAGTCAGAATTCAAAGAAAAGGTGCCGTGGTGAGTGCAGATAGGAGGTCAGCAAAGCAGGAGGCACAGCAGACATTCAAACCAGAAACCCCAGAGCATCCTCCAGGCTCTGATTTCTAAAAGCCTAATGCCAGGCTCCATGGCCCACCTGAGCCAGAGCCTTTGCGTGCCGCCCAGCCATGTCAGGGCAGGGCCTGCTATGACCTCACGAGGAGCGATTGTGAGGGGTCCAGCCAGTAGATATTATGCTGTGGCCCGGCCTGGATTTCTTTGGGTGTGTTGAGAGGAGCTGTGGAGTGGTGCCCTGTGTGATTCTACTGTTATCAATCGAGGTTGCGTGGGAATTTTGCGTTTGATTGTTTGGTTTGTGTGTGTGTTTGGGTTTGTATGTGCATGTGTGTCTAGACGTGTGTGTGTGTGTGTGTGTGTGTGTGTGTGTGTGTAGGTTTGCTTGTGTGTGTGTGCTTGTGTTTTTATGTGTATGTGTGTCTAGGTGTGTGTGTGTGTATAGGTTTGCTTGTGTGTGTGTGTGTGGTATATGTATGTGTTTTTGTGTTTAAGTTCACTTGTGTACAAGTACCTGTTTGAGTGTGTGCACCTGTGCATTTTCGTGTGTGAGTAGGTATACCTGTGGGTGAGTGTGAGTGCACCTGTGTGTGTGTGTGAGTAGGTATACCTGTGGGTGAGTGTGGGTGCACTTGTGTGTGTGTGTGTGTGTGAGTAGGCATACCTGTAGGTGAGTGTGAGTGCACTTGTGTATGTGTGTGTGTGTTTGCGCGTGCATACGTGCAGGCGTGAGTGTTTTTGTGTCCTATAGGGGCACGTGTGGGTAGGTGTGGGAACACCTGTGTGTGGGAGAGCATTGACTCCCGGAGTCAACTTGACCATTGTACCTAAGGTAGGTCATCTGCCTTGTTTTTTGAGACAGTCTCTCACTGAACTGGAGCTGGTCAAGTGTCTAGGCTGGCTGGCCAGTGTTCCCAGGGATCTGCTGGGCTGACTCTGCAATCAGATTAAAAAAGCACTTACTGATTCTTTTATGCTAGGTTTCTAGAGATGGAATGAGGCCCTCCTGTTTTGCATGGGCCTCATTTAATTTAACTACTAAACTATCTCCCCAGCCTGTGGCTATTTGAGGTGTTTTGGGGTTGGGTTTTTTGTTTGTTTGGTTTGTTTTGTTTTGTTTTGTTTTTCCTGAGAAATGGTTTCTCTGTGTAGCCCTGGCTGTCCTGGAACTCACTCTGTAGACCAGGCTGGCCTCAAACCCTGAGATCCACCTGCCTCTGCCTCTGGAGTGCTGGGACTGAAGGTATGTGTCACCATAGCTCGGTGTTTGAGTTTTACTTTTGATGTTTTGGGTTTTCTGGCTTCTTGGTTTGGGCTGGTTTCAGGTTTGTTAGTTTTTCTTTGAAATTTTCTTTGTGTTTTTATTATTTTTACATTTTGGGGGATTTTGTGTCACCTTTGGTTTTCTGATTTTGTTTTGCTTTTCTAGGTTTTCTTATTGTATTTTTGCTTTGTTTGGGGTTTTAGATTTTTGCTTATTTGTTTTTTTTAAGATACAGTATTTTTGAGAATTTCATATATTCATAGAATATATTTTGATTATATTCTCTGACCACTCTTCCCCAACTTCTCCTAGATCTCCCCTACCTCTACTCAAACTCCCAATTCCTCTCTCTCTCTCTCAATAGCCCATTGATCCCAATTTGTGCTCATATGTTCATGGGTGTGGGGTATCCATTGCAGTGTGGTTGGCCTATCAGGCGCCACATTCTTTTTTTTTCTATTACTACATTTATTTATTCTTTCATTCATTGTGGGGGAGCAGATATAATGTGGATATCAGAGGACAACTTGTTGGATCTGCTTCTTTCTTTCTACCATGTGGCTCTTAGGAATCTAACACAGATCATTAAGCTTGGTAGCAAATGTTATTACCCACTGAGACATCTTGAACCCTGTGGTTCTTGGTTTTTAATTATTAGGTAAAAAAAATAACAATGTTCTAATGAAAATGAAGTTTGATGTGCTGGTTTTGAAAGCATCAAGGGATTTATTGTGACTTTTTTTGCTTTTATAGCCTAGTTCTGGCCACTGTGAGGCTCTTTGCAGTCGTTTTTGTTTCCTTTGTCAGAAAAGTATTTGGTCTCTTTCCTCTGTGTTGGAGAAATGCTTCTGCTCGACATTAGGGAATGCTGCAAGCTGCAGAAATATGAAGTATGAATTCAGCTGACAATGACAAAATTCTCATACCTGCAAGAGCAGGCAGGAGCCACGTTCTTGAGGAGAAATGACTCTCCCTTCCCCAGAAACCACCAACTGTCAGGGGCTCCTATGGGCAGTCATGCTGGACTGCTTACTGCTTGGTTTGGGGCAGGTCTTGTGCAGGCAGCCACAGCTGCAGCCAGCTCGGGAGTGCAGTGGTCCTGTCATGCCAAGACGATGATAATTTGCTCTGGTCCTTCCCTCTGGTTCTTACAATCTCTCTGCCCCCTTTTCCATGATGATCCCGGAGCCTTAGAGGAGAAAGGGTATGATGTGGACATCCCATTTGTGTCTGAGCACTCCATTGACTCTCTCTATTCTTTGACAAGTTGTAAATTTCTATGTAAACATTTGCACAAATATATTTCTCTGATGAGATCTGAGAGTTGCACTAATAAATCCAAAGATTTGATGCAAGGATCCACATATGAATGGGAACATGAGAACATGCCATGCTTGCCTTTCTGGGTCTGGGTCACCTCACTTAGTGTAATGTTTCCCAGTTCCATCCATTTACTTAGAAATTTCATAATTTCAGTTTTCTTTGTAGCTGAATAAAATTCCATTTTGTATGGGTACCACATTTTAGTTAGCCCTTCGTCAGTTGATGGATGTCTAGGCTGTTTACATATCTCAGCTATTGTGAATAGAGCGGCACTGAAAGTGGGTGAGTGTCTCTGCAGCAGGAAATAGAGTCCCTTGAGCATATACCCAGGAGTAGTATAGGTGGACCACATGATAGGTCTATTGCTAGTTTTCTGAGGAACAGCCACACTGATTTCTACAGTGGCTGCACCAGTTTGCACTCCCATCCACAGTGCATGAGGGTCTCCATCCCCCACACTCACACCAGCATCCACAGTGCATGAGGGTCTCCATCCCCCACACTACACCAGAATCCACAGTGCATGAGGGTCTCCATCCCCAAAACTCACACCAGCATCCACAGTGCATGAGGGTCTCCATCCCCCACACAAACACCAGAATCCACAGTGCATGAGGGTCTCCATCCCCCACACTCACATCAGCATCCACAGTGCATGAGGGTCTCCATCCCCCACACCCACACCAACATCCACAGTGCATGAGGGTCTCCATCCCCCACATCCACACCAGCATCCACAGTGCATGAGGATTTTCATCTCCCACATCCACACCAACATCCACAGTGCATGAGGGTCTCTATCCCCCACACCCACACCAGCATCCACAGTGCATGAGGGTCTCCATCCCCCACACTCACACCAGCATCCACAGTGCATGAGGGTTTCCATTCCCTACACCCACATCAGCATCCACAGTGCATGAGGGGTTCCATCTCCAACATCCACACCAGCATCCACAGTGCATGAGGGTTTCCATTCCCCACACCCACATCAGCATCCACAGTGCATGAGGGTCTCCATTCCCCACATCCACATCAGCATCCACAGTGCATGAGGGTCTCCATCCCCCACACCCACATCAGCATCCACAGGGCATGAGGGTCTCCATCCCCCACACCCACATCAGCATCCACAGTCCATGAGGGTCTCCATCCCCCACACCCACATCAGCATCCACAGTCCATGAAGGTTTCCATCCCCCACACCCACATCAGCATCCACAGTGCATGAGGGTCTCCATCTCCCACATCCACATCAGCATCCACAGTGCATGAGGGTCTCCATCCCCCATATCCACACCAGCATTTGTTGCCTTTTATTAGTCTTTGCCATTCTGACTAGAGTAAAACAAAATCTCAAAAAGTTTTAATTTGCTTTTCCCTGATGGCCAAGGATGGTGAATATTAACACAAATACAAACATATATACATACACACATATATATATATGCAAACACATATGTGTATATATATATATATATTTATATATATATTTCTTAAGCCATTTGTGTGTCTTCTGAGAAAACCCTTTTCAGTACCCTATCCAAATTATTCATTGGATTGTTTCTTAGTGTTAATTACCTTTTAAGTGATTTGTATAATCTAGAAGCTTTTCTGGGCTTTGTTATATTTTGTTTTGATTTCTAGGTTTTTAGTTTTTAATGTGTTTTGTTTGTCTGGAGTTTTGCTTGTTTTTGTTCAATTTTATGTTGCTTGGATCTTCTAATTTTTTAAATTTCTTCATCCTTTCCTTATTTTTAGTATGTTTTTCTTCTTAAGCAATCAGTGGTCTTCATTCTCAGTGTTGCTGAGCTCTGGTCCTCCTCCCTAGTGACCTGCAGCTAGGTTTTTTTTTATTTGGATCCTTTTGGCTTTGTGTGTGTGTGATTTTGGTTTTCTGGGGTTTTGTTGTTGTTGTTGTTTTTAGTTGTTTGATAGATTTTCAGGCTTTCTATTTTTTTTCACTGTTTTTGTTTTCATTTTGAATTTCTTCTTTCTTCTTTTTTCTTTCTCTTAGATAGCATTTATACTTTGTTACCAAAAATGAGCTCTAGTATTATAGAAGAGGATGCCACAGACCTTGAGTCTGCATCCAGCTCCCCGGAAACAGAAAACTTCTACTCGCAGTATGTGATCTTGAAGACCATTGGCCGTGGAAGCTTTGCCGAGGTAAAACTGGCCTACCACCGCTTCACCAGCACCCTGGTGGCTGTCAAAGTACTTCAGAAGGAGAATAAGTGGTGCTTTCCGGTCCAACCCGAGGTCAATATTCTGAAGATGATCAACCACCCTAACATCATCTCCCTTCTCCAAGTGATTGAGTCTGAGAAGAGAACATACCTCATCATGGAGCTGGCTGCGGGAGAACAACTCAGTCACTACGTCCGAAATGCTGGCCACCTGGAGGAAGACCAAGCCCGGGGGATCTTCAGGCAAATCCTAAGTGCTGTGAGTTACTGCCATGAACATGGAATAATTCATCGGGACCTGAAACCAGACAACATCATGGTGGATAAGAACGGAAAAGTCAAAATCATCGACTTTGGCCTTGGCGCCCAAGTTAAGCCCGGACAAAAACTTGGATTTCACTGTGGGGCTTTCAGATTTTTTGCCCCTGAATATTTCTTTAAAAGACTTTATGACGGCCCCAAGGTCGACATATGGATGTTAGGAGTAGTTTTATATTTCATGGTAGTCGGGAAAGTCCCATTTGATGATGTCACCCTACAAGAGCTCCAACAACAGATTGTGAATGGGAAATATACTGTCCCCTTGGGCCTGTCAGAGGAACTCCAGGACCTGCTTAGCCTCTTAACGACAGTCGACCCCATGTGTAGGCCAACAGTGGATGAAGTGATGACACACCCCTGGCTCAGGAAAGACGTGGAGGATTCACCAAACGACTGTGAAGAAATGGTCCCTGGCTTGCCTGACCCTGCAATAGTGAAAGCCATGGAACACATTGGGTTCCAAGCCCAGGACATCAAAGACTCATTACAACAGAGAAAATTCAACCAGACCACGGCATCTTATTCCTTACTAAAAAGGCAGGCTCTCCAGTGGCCTACCTGCACAACCTTGGCTCAACAAGTGAATCCAGGGTTGGCGCCATTCCCTTCCCTAGAGGATCCTGTTGCTTTCCCTCTACCTCCCAGGAGGAGGAGTAGTGAGCCTGCCCTTGGCACATTGCTCAGAGGGTCATCCACTAGTGGTCAGGTATCTGCCTATGGCCAGCAGGCAGGTCAAAGAGGACACAGAAGGGCCAACATTCCTCTCCACTCGCCACTCCAGAGAACACTCACTTTGGACCAAGACCCCCAACGCTCCAAGAGTGCCCCTTGCATTTGCTCAATGAGTACCAGCAGTGATAACAAAGAAGATGACTTATGCTCCCACAGAGACTCAGCAAAGGACAAGTCCACCTGCAGCCATGGCCAGCCTCGAGGCTTGAGGGCATGGACAAGGAGGATAGGAAACGCCCTTATGGGTCTCTGCTGCTGCTGTCCATCAAGGAAGAAACCTCTGTGGGGGCGGAACAAAGTCTTCCCTCAGAAATGAGGCACAAGGAGGGCGTCTGGAGAACAAGCAGCAGGCCTGGCCCAGGTACCTTTCTGTGTTTAAATGAGTGTTTTACTCATGTCTGTGTTGATGGACAGATCATAACTATGTGTATTTATGAAATAGAATGCATTGGGAAGCTAGATGTAGATACCATGGGATGGTTCAATGGAACCTATCAACATATCTAGCATCCTAGAAGACAAATCTCACTGTATCCTACACATGGGAAATCTAAAAATGTTGGACCAGAAGTCAATGGCAGACGGGTGTTGACCATGTTAAGAGAAGGGAGGGGGGGAGGGGAGGGGCTGAGGAAGGAGAAAAGTGGTATGGGGTGGGAGCTAGGTGATGAGGGACAGAGGTGCCTGGGAGCAGAGGTTTAGACAGGAGGAAGCAGCTTGGAGAGCAGGGCAGAGCAGGGTGACCACAGTTGGAAAGATGCCCTGTATAGCTGCATTCACAAGATTCTCGTTCACGTGTGTTGTTGTATTTTAAGAGTTCTTCGGAGGATGCAGAACATCACAAATCTGCAGCCGTGGTGTTGGAGAGGACTCATGTATGGGAAGAGACCTGCAGACGGAACCATGCAGAAAGCCCATGATGCCCTGTGTCTGTGCCCTGCTCAAAGGTCCAGCCAGGAAGAAGGGAGCAAATGATGGAATCCTGGGCCACAGGAATTCTGCAAGGACCCTGCCCCTCAAAGGCATCCATAATCAGGGGGCAGGAGCCAAAAACGTGTTCAAAGTCTACCCAGGTCACATGAGACCCCTCTTCTCCTGACACTTCCCTGCCTCATTCTTAGTAGCAGACTAACAGTAACAGATTTCTCAGGGTCCAAACTGACAGCTCCATTCTCCCTGACAGATTTCCCAGGGCCCAAACTGATAGCTACGTTCTTCTTGACAAATTTTTCAGGCCAAAACTGACAGTTTTCTCAGGGTCTAGACTGTCTGTCTCCTCCTCATCGGATATTGTAGAGATATCTGACAGGGAATTGGTGGGGGTGATCAAAAGATTACCCATCTTTTCAACGGGATGAAAATTTGTATCAGACCCTTATATCCTGTGCTTATGGGGACCGTTTGTGTTTTTTTTTTTAGGCCATGACCGTATGCCCACATGGTGTCTCCGGATGAGGGATGGCGATCGGGAGCCAAGTCTTGGTTCCACCTCCTTGGAGGTCAACCCTTATGTGGAAGTGCCGGGCAAACCGAAATGAAAAAAAAAAATGTGCCTTCCTAACGGAATGGGCAGACAAACATGACAGACAACACAGAAGAAGGAAAGAAGTGGGGGCCCCAATGCTCTCCTGCCAAAGGGACAGGAAGAACACAACACTTCTCACCAAAACACACTGTTTGTGTTTCTTGGGGCCACTGTCAAGCACAGCCGGCAAGTAAAGAGAGGGAGCCCATCAGAACCTGCGTTGGGAGAAAAAAAGTAACAGAAGCCCCACATTGGGTGCCACAAATTGCTTGGATTCTAGCAGCTCCCTCATGGCAGGGGGTGAGAAGCCACGTCATCAACGACACAGACACACGGTGTCTGTGAAAAGCAAATAACAAACTCCTTTATTTAATAACAGGGTAGCCCTTATATACCCTCCTCCCAGCGCCCAGTATGTGTGGTCGTCCCTTATTAGCTGGGCACAATCAGGAATTCTGACAGCAATTGTTGCTAGGTCCTCAGACAGACTCAGCATGATCAGGAACTCTGACAGTGACAAGGAACTCTGACAGCTCCTGTTGCTAGACCCTCAGGCAGACTCCAGGTTAGCTCTTAAGGAGTGCATTATGTGCATGCCCTGGCTACTGGTCTGAGCCAATTTCCTCGACCCTATGGGGCCTGTTTTACTATAATGATTGTCATGAATCTCAGAATAAAAGTGATGTTTGTGAAAGATGACCCTGGGTGTTTTCCTGCATCTTCCTTTCACAGGAGAATTGGCCCTGTGGTGCTCAAAAGTCCCAGGGAAAGTAACTTCACCCCCAACACCACCAAGTCATTAGAAGTGTCTTTGAAGGAACAAGCTCTAAGGTACCTGAAGGGGGAAAATGCAGAACCTGAGTGTGGATTTTGGGTCTTTCTGGATCCAGCAACATTTTCAGAAGGACCAGTGAGAACAATGGTGTCATCAGCTTGTCTCATTTCCACAGAGGCAAGCATGGTAGCCTGATGAATTCCTGTGGACATGGCTCAGGTTGGATCCCAGTGCTGAGAAGCCACTGGTCTATCCTGCTGTGTTCCTTAATTGTATCATACAAGATGTTCTTTCTCCCTGTTGTGACATTTTCCCTTTTTAGATCTATGGGACAGGGCCACCCCTCTATGTCCTATCCAGGCATGTGTCCTTCAATGAACGAGTCAGATCTGGGGCAGAAGGAGGATGTGTGATGGCAAAGAGAAGTATAAATGTTCCATGTGAGAGGGCAGGCCCTGAGGACACAGACCAGCACCAAGATGTGCCCTGTTATAGGGACCTCACCTAACAAATACCAAACCCGAACCCTATCATACTTGGCAGATCACCAGTGCCTGGGGGGACCCATCTCACAGGCACCAAAGCTCTGGTTCATGTGTACACCTGTCCGCTCTGATGGTAGGGTCTCATAGATTCCTGAGATGCCCTCATAGCATCTTTCCAGTTATCCTGGTGTAAAGCTCTTGGCTTCTTTATAATGTTGCCAATCTCTTTAGCAAACACCCCTCTCTAAACTGTACTCTTACACTCCTTTAAATTCAGCCTCATGAGCTCTCAGGGAACAGACAGTGTGTGAGTGTGTATGTGTGTATACATGTGCAAGAGAGAGTGTGTGAGAGAGAAAATATGTGTATGTGAGTGTGTGTGAGAGAGAGAAAAGTGTGTGTGAGAGCATGTGTGTGTGTGTGTGTGTGTGTGTGTGTGAGAGAGAGAGAGAGAGACAGAGAGACAGAGAGACAGAGAGAGAGAGACAGAGAGAGAGAGACAGAGAGATTATTAGGGTACACAATATATCACCATACCTGTCTGTTGAGCATCATCCTTAACCTCTTCTGCAACTTTTTTTAAAGTCAACTTCTGAGAGTGAATTTGGGCATCATGGGGGCCGGCTTCTTCTGTACCTTCTCCAGGACAGCTTTCTGCCTCTATGGCAAAAATGTATTCTTGACATTTCCATAAAGAGATTGAGTGGGTGTTGGATAAATACATCACTGTGGATCCTATTTGCCAATGCCTAGACGATGGATCACCTCTTTTCAAGGAAAACAATTGGGGTACTCCTCAGCCTCCAACAGTTCTCTTATTGGTGACATGTCCTGTGTGTGCGCATGTGAATGTGTGTGTATGTGTTTTATAACTCTATCTTATAGTCCAAGTGGTCTGGGAATTGTTTGCTGTTTTGCTTTGTATTTCCAGAGCTGAAACAGAACTACAGAACCACTTTAGTAAAGCATTTCCAAACAGCCAGGTCTGGTTGTGCACACCTTTGATCCCAGCACTCAGGAGGCAGAGACAAATGGATCTGAGTCTGAGTCCAGCCTGGAACTTAGAGAGGAAGTTCCAGGACAGCCAGGGCTGCACAGAGAAACCCTGTCTCCAAACCCAAAAAAGGGTTGGGAGTGGTATTTCAAAAACAACTTTCAAGACATAACAGAAAACAAGATGACTTCTATCTTAAAAATCTGCTCCTGATACCCAGGAATACATTACAGGTGACAGAGAATGAAGGAAAGATGTTCTCCGCCTAGAGCCGCCCCAGCTTCCTGTTTCAACAGTGTTTGAATGTGGCCGTCAGCCGACTGCCCCAAGCCAGAGCCTTCTACCACCTTGTCGTGGCCTTGACCACCAAGTCACTCCTGAAGGTGAGCCAGAACTACCACCATGGCACAGAGGCTGCCATGGACCTCCAGATCAACCTGGAGCTGTATGCCTCCAATGTCTATCTGTCCATGTCTTGCTACCTTGACCAGGATGGTGTGGCTTTGAAGAACTTTGCCAAATCGTTCCGATCTCACGAGGAGAGGGAAACTGGGGAACTGATGAGGCTACAGTACCGAGGAGGTGGCCAATTTTACTGCAGGACATCAAGACCTGATGACTAGAAGTATGGACTAAACACAATGGAGTATGCAACTGCATGTGGAAAAGACTGTGAATCAGTCGTGACTGTAACTTCACAAACCCCCCACTTATGTAACTTTGTCGATGGATGCTCATTACGTGAATAGGTGAAATCCATCAGAGAACTGGGTGACCACATAACCAACCTGGGCAAGATAGGAGCCCCTGAAAAGCACACCCTGAGATACAGTGAAAATAAAAACTAAGAACCATAAACCCTAGAGCCACAGGTGACTTCCCTGGTCATGGAAGCAACACATGCATGCCTGGCTACTTTTACCTTTTCTAGAAGTCACATCGCAACATCCACTTAAGTTCTTTAGTTTGTACCATTCCTTCCAATAAGGAAATTTCGTTAAAAAAAAAAAAAAGGATGGATGGATGGACGGAAAGATGGATGGGCCAACTCCACATATCATTCAGACTGCAGCACAATTCTTACAGGTTTTAAAGGCAATAGAATTTCACTTTTAAATTGAGCAGGTGCAAAACTAGCAATATATTTCTGAAGTTTAAAGCTATGAACTGAAGTCCCCAGGCCCTCAAAAAAAAAAAAAAAAAAAAAAAAGAAAGAAAGAAAAGAAAAGAAAAGAAAAGAAAAGAAAAAGAAAAAAAGCCACACCTATGTTAAATATCACTCAAGGATGATTGACAAATGAGAACTTCTATGATGAGACCAGAGAAGTAGTTTAGGAAGGATTACTGCTCTGCAGAGAACCCATCACCCATGTCAGGTGGCTTACAGCTTCCAGTTCTAGGAGGTCAGGCACCATTTTCTGGACTCCACAATCACCTGCACTCACATCTGCATACCCGCCCACTGCCCTCCCCCCCCCCACACACAATTAAAAATGAAATAGTGGACTGGAGATATTATTCAGTGGTGGTTTTTGCTGGGAGCTGGGTTTGTAGACCTTCAAAACCCAATGGCGGCTCACAGCCCTGTGCAACTCCAGTTCCAGAGGATAGTGATGGATGCTTTGCAGTAGTAACCTCTGCTCACCTGACTGGAATTTCTAGCCACTCCCCCATGACCACACATGCGCTGGGGAGACACGTAGTCATTCTCGGGGGCCTTACGTCCTACGTCATCTGTGCACTGCAGTCACATAATCTATGTGCATGTGTGGCGTAGCTATGTAAACCCATATACGAATGTGCAGGGGGATCCATAAGAAGCTGGTCACACACCCCTCCCTTCTCTCTCCCTGCACAGTCTAAGTACATCCCCTCTGTTCTCCTTCCCCTAATCAGCTCTTACAGTGGGTTTTGTTGTGCTCCGCGGCTTTTCTTGCATGGAAAACAGCGCTGCTTAATGAGTAACACAGCACCACATAATAACCAACGCCCACCAAGGCACTTGTGTTTGTTTGTTTTTATTAATTAATGTATTTATTTTAAACAGTAAAATATTTTTTCTGTAGAAAATAGTATGAATGATAACATTTCCCAATAAGCCCTTTTAAGCCAAATGATAGCTGAATTATACATATATATATATATATATATATTTTTTTTTTTTTTTGGTTTTTCGAGACAGGGTTTCTCTGTGTAGCTTTGCGCCTCTCCTGGAACTCACTTGGTAGCCCAGGCTGGCCTCGAACTCACAGAGATCCGCCTGGCTCTGCCTCCCAAGTGCTGGGATTAAAGTCGTGCGCCACCACCGCCCGGCGAATTATACATATATTGATTAGATTCTGTGATACAGAAGAGACCTATCTTCATCTGTTCAGAGAGCTATGTTTTATTTAAGTTGTGTATGTGAGATTCCTATTTATCTTCCCCTTCACTGTTTGATTTACGGCAGACATTTTTCTATAGGCTAATCCATAATCTAAAAAGATTTTAGCCTCCCCTCCTGAATGTATGGCCAGCATTTTCTTTCATCAGCTTGATACAGTACAAATTCTTATCCTAATAGTGAAATGTTTCAGTAAAGCTTGCCCATGATTGGGTAAAACCAAAACTTATTATAAGCCACAGTCATCCTAGGGTCCCCCCTGCTATGTAGCCTCCCTGGTTCTGTGGGTTGCAGTCTGATTGTCCTTTGCTTTATAACTAGTGTCTACTTATGAGTGAGTACATACCATGTTTGTCCTTCTGGGTTTGGGTTATCTCACTCAGGATGATATTTTCTAGTTCCATCCATTTGCCTGCAAATTTCATGATGTCATTGTTTTTCTCTGCTGAGTAGTACTCCGTTGTGTATTTTCTTTATCCATTCTTCAGTTGACAGGCATCTAGGTTGTTTCCAGGTTCTGGCTATTATGAATAATGCTGCTATGAACATAGTTGAGCATGTATCTTTGTAGTATGATGCTCAACTATGTTCAGAGCAGCATTAATTTTTATTTATTAATAAGTCATGTGGGGTGTGTGTGTGTGTGTGTGTGTGTGTGTGTGTGTGTGTGTGCTGTCTGTCTATCTGTGTGAGGGTATGTGCACATGAGTACTGGTACCCAAGGAGTCTCCTGAAGCTGTAGTTACAGACTGGTATGAGTCACCCGATGTGGATTCTGAGAACCAAACTTAGAGCCTTTGGAAGTTTAGAGCCTTTGGAAGTGTGTATGGTTCACCACAGAGCAACATCTCCAGTCTGTCCACCGATGTATTTTAAAGTACCTTGATTTATGATTTTTTTTTTGCTCTGTTGAAATAAACACTTCATGAAACTGGTATCAGTTAGAATATACTATTTGGAGTAACAGGAATCTGTGCTCCTGGACCGTGGTCACTCACATTTAGCTTCTTTGAGGTGAGAGCTATGTGTTTACATCAACAAAGCTCATCTACTTACTTCAAATGTACTGTTAAAAAAAATCAAGACACTAGAAATGAGATTTTTTTCCCCTTGTCCAGAGAGGGAGAGATAAAACCAAGAAAAAGAGGGAAACTCTACATGGTGCTTCCTTGGATTTGCAATAGACAAGCACGTCCAACATCCAGCCCCCAGCTCCTCTCACCTGGTTCGAATGCTCGCAGGTTTTCTCTGTGCCATTTTGTGGTTGTGACTTGGTTTGGTTCCAGCTTGTGAGACAGTGTCTAATGTGGACCAGGCTGCCTTCAAACTCCCCAGATAGCTCGGATAACCTTGAGCTTCTCATCCTGATTCCATCCTAGTTCTCAGAGTGCTGAACCACGGGCATGGGCAACCAAGTCCAGGTTGTGCAGAGCTTTCAGCTTGCTGGGCAAGAACTCCACCTCCAGCCAGCTGCTCTGTGACTTTTTGTTATGTAAATTTCCATTCAGTCTTACCAGAAGAACCACACGCCTAGCCTTAAAACGAAAAGCTCTCATCTAGCTATCTATCTACCTATCTATCTATCTACCTATGTATCTATCTACCTATCTATCTACCTACCTATCTATCTATCTACCTATCTATCTATCTATCTATCTATCTATCTATCTATCTATCTATCTATCATATCTATCTGTCTATCACACACACACACACACACACACACACACACACACACACACAACACTCATGTTCAGACACAGTAGTGGGGAAGAAGGAACTACATTTTGTTCATGGGCCAACTACTAGGAAAACACCTTCACTCAAAATTTAGTTCAGTCTAAAAGATGTCCCACCCCTCTTTCTCTCTCTCTCTCTCTCTCTCTCTCTCTCTCTCTCTCTCTCTCTCTCTCTCTCTCTCTCGTGTGTGTGTGTGTGTGTGTGTGTGTGTGTGTGTGTATGTATGTTATGAGTGTGTGAGAGTGTGAAGTTTTTCATTGTAGTTAGCTGTCAACCTATAGCCTGATAGTTCACACTTGTAATCACACCACTCAGGGAAGCCGAGGAAGGAGCCGGTAAGTCTCTGGTCTGGTGGAGGTATATTGCAAGACCCTGCCTCAAAACCCAAACAGGGCTGGATATGGTGGCTCGCACTTTTAATCCCAGCACTCAAGAGGAAGAGATTGGTGGATCTCTCTGAGATCAAGGTCAGATTGGTCTACTTAGAAAGTTCCAGGCCCACCTAGACTACATAAAGAGACCCTGTCTTAAAACAAAACAAACAATAACCAAAATAAGTCAGCCTAAGTGGAATCTGATGTCCAGGGTCCGGTTTGGGGGCCCTTTCATTCTCGGTGTTCTGTCCCACTGCCCATGAAAACACTCAGCCAGCTGCCAGCCCTTTCTCTGGAGTAGCAGCTAATAGCTGAATGGAAGTGAGCACATGACCACTCCAAGGTAAGGTTGAAGAGAAAGCTTTTACTGTAGATATGAGGGACAGTTCAGCCAGAGGCATCTGGAACAGTCCAAACTGAGCATGGCCAGCAGAACAGACCAGGCCTCAATAGAAGGAGAAAGGGAGAGTGAGAGAGGAAAAGAAGAGAGAGGAGAGAAGGGGCCAAAGGGAGCAAGTGAGCTCATGGGAACCCGGGGGGTGGGGGGGAGCAAGAACAGCCGAATTATACAGGAATTAGAGGCTAGGGGAAGGGAAGGGAAGCAAAGCCCAGCCCTTGGGTTGGAGAGGTTTCAGGGAGAAGGGACCAGCTGAGGAGTTCTGGGAGGAGCCACAGGTCCTGAGTGATTCTTGTCCCAAGTTTCTTTGGGACCTGGTAACAGCCACTGGCTCCTGTTTAAAATCTAAGCGTGTTTCCCAGTTGCTCCAGTAAGACCCAGTCTTTCCTTTTGCTTCAGTCTCTCCTTCCTTTGCCTCGAAGGGCACAGAAAAGGTGCTACAGACCTCCTTTTGGGGGGTCTTCTCTCTTCTTCGTGGTGCCCCCAGTATCATAGATCGACTCCTCTTCCATCTGAAACCCCGCTCTTTGGATTAAACCGATCCCTCAGAAACCTAGCAAAGCAACACAAACTAAGGTAAAAGCCACTGCTCCATTTTGGACAGGTTTCTGAATTTTCTGCTAGAACCATCTGTCCACACTGTACTTGCCTCGTGGCTGAAATCGAAAGCTAAGGAGATCTTTGCTGCCATCTGTATTCTTACGTATGCAAATGTGCATGTGTGAGCCTAAGCTTTAGCTCAGTGAGAAAATGCTTGCCTACATGAGTGGTATGTTCAGCCAGCGTGCTCACTTACGACTATATATGTAATTACGAATTGACTACATGGTATCGGTTTTGTCAGAAACAAACAATAAAGCAAAAGTGGCTCAGCAAGGCAATTTATTTTTGCAAAATGTTGGACCGGATCCCCCAACCCAGCCAGCCAGCACACCAGGGCAGGAAGTTGGTGTTTAGTCTAGCGCAGACGGTGACTCTGTCTTTCCCCCACCCCGCCCCTGTTGGCTGGAGTCCAACATCTATGTCGTTCTCAGTTGGCTAGGTTTTTGTTTTGTTTTATTTTTATTTATATGTTATGTGTGAGTATCTGCCAGGTACCCTCGGAAGCCAGAAGAGGGCGTCTGAGCCCCTGGAGCAGAAGTTACAGAAGCTTATGTGCTGCCTCTGGGGGGTGCTGGGAATGGAACACTCATCCTCTGGAAGAACAGCACTCACTCATTTTGGTTTGGCTGGTTTGGTTTAGTTTGGTTTGGTTTGATTTGGTTTGGTTTGGTTTTTCGAGACAGGGTTTCTCTGTGTAGCTGTTCCTGAACTTGCTCTGTAGACCAGGCTGGCCTCAAACTCACAGAGATCTGCCTGTCAGGGCTATATGGTAAGACCCCATTAAAAAAAAATTAACAATTGTAATCTAATATTTTGTAGATTAGTAAAATCTTATACTCCACAAAATTATAATTTGTTATGGAACAGGGCATATTTACTGACAAACTCAAACATATTTCATTTTTCTGTAAATCTAAGAGGCCAAATATACTTGCACTCTTGTTCCCTAATTAACATTGTAGCATTTCTTCTTACCTGGAAATGACCTACCCATTGTCTAACTCAGCAAAACAATTTAACAATTAGGGAAATCTTTCAAATAAATAAGTTATAAAACATAATCATTGCTCAAAAGTATTTTTATAAATTATTGTATGTTTTCCATCTACTTGCTCTAGTGTACTTTCTTTTGTTTTTGTTTCTTGAGACAAGGGCTTTTGTTTTGTTTTGTAATTCTGCCCTGAAATTCACTATGTTGACCACACTGGTGTAGCAGTGTAGAGGTTCCTCATGCCTCTGCCTTCTGAGTGCTGGAATTAAAGGCATGTGCCACCACATCCTGCTCAACTAAAATCCTCACCACGGTACTAAATTTATGAGAATTATGACTTAGTGAATTTTTGGCTAAAATATCAATTTTTATGTTTTGTTTTGGTTTTGTGGTTTTGTTTTTTTTTTTTTTTTTCCAGTCAGGGTCTCACTATTACATAGCCCTGGCTTGTAGACCAGGCTGGTCTCTAACTCACAACAGATCCATCTGCCTCTGTCTCCTGAGTGCTGGGATTAAAGGCATGAGCCACAAGGCCTGGCTTGTTTTGTTGTTGTTGCTGTTTTTGTTTTTGTTTTTGTTTTTTAAGAACCTTAACTAGGAGTAGTTATGCACATCTTAATCCCAGAACTCTAGAGGCAGAGGTAAGCAGATCTCTGTGAGTTTAAATCCAGTCTGTTTTATGTAGTAAGTTTCAGGGCAACAAGGCTACATAACAGGGAGATCCTGTCTAAAAAAAAAAAAACAAAACAAAACAAAACAAAAAAAAAACAACAAAAAAAACCCTAAAGAAATAAATAATAATTTAAAAGTAAAAAAAGAACTTTTTCTCCTTTGGTGTTTCTGATAGCTGACAGCAGTTGATAAAAAGTATATTTGGTGAGCAAAAATTGAAGTTGTTACCTTTCTGCCAGGTTGTAACTCGGTGTTAGAGCACCCGCCTAGCTTGCACAAGGGGCTGGGTTTGATTCCCCCATACAACAACAATAACAATGAAATAAAACCTCTCTCTCCAACTAATCCTCAGAGTTTGGAAACCATGAATTTCTAGTTTTATGGAATGTGGCCTTTGCATAAGTTCATTGAGAATCAGCTCTTGTACCTGGACACAAGCGGAGACCCCGGTCCGGTTGTCAAGGTTTCAGGTCATTTTAAGGAAGGAAGGCCATCTGTGTGGAGACAATGGAAAAGCTGAGCCTGTTTCTTACCATCCCAGTCTCATGCAGGTTCACTGGCCCATGGTAAGCGAAGAATATCACTTCAAAAAGTTAAATCTTGCCATGCAGCACACTGTCCAGCTTGGAGATGCCTCTGTGTATCGTGGTAGGATTCCGCCATGCTGTGCTCAAGCTCAAATGCCTTGGTATCTCTTTACTGCAGTGTCTCTGTATCATGGCCCACGTGAGAGACACGAACTAGGAAGCTCTTCTTAACTCCATTTTTTAACCTTTTTCTTTTCTTGTCTTTTTTTAAGCTCTCTCAGGTTTTAGGTAGAAATTATTACCCCATGTTGGGTGCCAAGTGTAGCCGGATAAATCTTTCTCGCCCACTTGTACCCAAATAACCAGTCAGAGGCTTAGTATTACTTATAAACTGTTTGGTCTGTGGCTCAGGCTTCTTGATAGCTAGCTCTTTCATCTTAAATTAACCCATTTCTACTAATCTATGTATTGCTGCATGGCCGTGGTGTTACCGGTCTGTTGGCATGTTGCTACTTGGGGGGCAGGCTGGTATCTGCTCTCACACTGCCTTTCTTCTCCGTGTCTCTTTGTTTGGATTTCCAACCTAGCTATAACCTGCCTTGCCATAGGCCAGAGCAGCTTCTTTATTGACCAATAGTAGCAGCACATATTCATAGTATACAGAAAGACCATCCCACAGCAATTTTTTTCATGTGCTTCAAGACATGCCTCAAGAGATGTAACTGGCTCCTATTAGGCCCCACATCATTTCCTTTTTAGTTGTTATTACTATTCATGGTGCTATAAGGGTAAAATCCTCCGTTCTAGGGCTGGGAGGGTATAGCTCAGTGGTCATGTTTGCCTAACATATAGAAGGCCTTGAGTTTGATCCCAAGCACCAGAAGGGGGAAAAGTTCTTTATTCCATTTATCTGCATTCCTCACTTTTTCTCATACCACCATGGACACAGAAGATATCTAATAAATGTTTGTTTGTTTTAAGGTAAGATAATAAAGGTGAAAACAGCTGGATAGTGGTGGCACACGCCTTTAATCCCAGCACTAGGGAGGCAGAGGCAGGTGGATCACTGAGTTCAAGGCCAGCCTGGTCTCCAGAGCAAGTTCCAGGATAGCCAGGGCTAAACAGGAAAACCCTGTCTCAAAAACAAAAACAAAAAGTGAAAACAATGCCTGCCACATAGCAGGTGATCAGTAATGCTTCCTACACCTGAAAAGATAATTTTTAAACTCAGTATTAACAAATCAGGGAGGAAATAGTCACCTAGACTCAGTGACCCCCCTCAAACTGGATATCTGGCATGGGTGGGTGGGGCATGGGGACTTAGCCTGTTTTAACCCAAGAATCACACGATCAAAAGTATAGCTCTATAGTACAGCTTGAAGTCAGGGATCGTGATGCCTCCAGAGGTTGTGTTATTGTACAGGATTCTTTTGGCTATCCTGGGTTTTTTGTTTTTCCATATGAAGTTGAGTATTATTCTTTCCAGGTCTGTGAAGAATTGTGTTGGTATTTTGATGGGGATTGCATTGAATCTGTAGATTGCTTTTGGTAAGATTGCCATTTTTACTGTGTTAGTTCTGCCTATCCGTGAGCATGGGAGATCTTTCCATTTTCTGACACCTTCTTCAATTTCTTTTTTCAGGGACTTAAAGTTCTTGTCATATAGGTCTTTCACTTGCTTGGTTAGTGTTACCCCAAGGTATTTTATGTCATTTGTGGCTATAGTAAAGGGTGATGTATCTCTGATTTCCTTCTCTGCTTCTTTGTCTATTGTATATAGGAGGGCTACTGATTTGATCCCAGCTGGATCAACAACAGAGAGGGAGAACAAGGAAAAGGAGACCATGGTAAATGAAGACCACATGAGAATAGGAAGAAGCAAAGTGCTAGAGAGGCACACAGAAATCCACAAAGATACCCCCACAACAGACTGCTGGCAATGATCGAGAGACAGCCCGAACTGACCTACTCTGGTGATGGGATGGCCAAACACCCTAATTGTCGAGCTAGAAACCTCATCCAACTACTGAGGGATCTGGATGCAGAGATCCATGACTAGGCCCCGGGTGGATCTCTGGGAGTCCAATTAGCGAGAATGAGGAGGGTTTGTATGAGCAAGAATTGTTGAGACCAAAGTTGGATAAAGCACAGGGACAAATAGCCAAACGAACGGAAACACATGAACTATGAACCAATGGCTGAGGGGTCACCAACTGGATCAGGCCCTCTGAGTGGGTGAGACAGTTGATTGGCCTGATCTGTTTGGGAGGCATCCAGGCAGTGGGACCGGGTCCTGTGCTCATTGCATGAGTCCGCTGTTTGAAACCTGGGGCCTATGCAGGGTCGCTTGGCTCGGCCTGGGAGGAGGGGACTGGACCTACCTGGACTGAGTCCACCAGGTTGATCTCAGTCTGTGGGGAAGGCTTTGCCCTGGAGAAGATGGGAATGGGGGGCGGGCTGGGGGGAAGGTGAGGGGGGCGGGAGGGGGGAGAACAAGGGAATCCATGGCTGATATGTAGAACTGAATTGTATTGCAAAATTAAAAAAAAAAAAAAGAAAAACAAGATCAAAAGTGGTTTGTGGGGCTGGAGAGGCATTCTGAGACGCTGGATCACCTGGGCTACAGGTCTTCATTGTTGATTGGTCCTTTTCTTCTTTCTGAAAACATACAAACTTTTAAAGGTTTTATATATATATATATATATATATATATATATATATATATATATATATATATATATATATCTGCATTAACACAAGTATGGAATGAGCAGTATGCACAACCCAGTTAAAATGATTTTTTGTTCTATGTTTGAGCAGGTAAACACATTTGTCAATGTTAAATGTCCATCTGGAGGGTATAACCAAACCTCCCTCCATGCCATATGAAGGATGGCATGTAATAATATGTCATGAGGATGGTAGGCAATAAGATTTACATGGCTCATCCAGTCTCAGGAGAGGGAGCAGCACACATGTCCCCTGTCCTGTAGTCTTCCTTGGCTCCTTTCTTCAGGTCAGTAGCCAAGATTTTCAGGAGGTCTTCTCCAATCAAAGCTGATCTTTATTAATTTTGAAGAGAATCATAACTTTGTGTTTTTGGTGGAAACAAAGTCATAACCTCTCCCCAAACACAACATATTTTCTGAATTCCATTTTGAAGTTAAGACATTTTTTTTAAATATGAAGATTGGTTTAATTTAGGAGTTTCCATAAGCCAATGTCTACTGTTTTTTGTACACTAGCATTTAAAAAATTCAAATTCAACCAAGCACCATACAGGATCCAGACACCCTGTGTATTTCCCATCTTTATGTGGCTTATTGTTTTTTATATTATGTTATTCTCTCTTAAAAGACTTTATTAATTTTAAACTATTCATTTTTTTCTGTGACTGCCTATACCCATTTTCTTTTCTTTCTTCTGCATCTAAGCATATTTTAAAATAAACTGTACCTTTTAGAGGTTTTCTGTGTCTGGACCTGGATTTACTAGGTGCCTGCAGCGTTCTCTGACTGAGTGAGACAAATCTTAAACTGCCATGTCAGCCACTGGGCAGCTCAGATTGGTTCATGGCATGGCGCTGGCAGCTGGCTCCAGGCCGCAGGAAGCACTGGTGTTCAGGAATGGCACAGCACCCTGGGTCCTGTGACCTGACTGTGGTTCACAGTCTCTTTCGTCTGTATCAGCGCAGCTGCCCTGTTCCTTCTGGTCACAGTGTGCACAGAGCACCTGCTCCTCACACATGCCTGTTCCACCTTTGGACCTTTGCTCACCAAAGTGAGAGAGAGAGAGGAGACAGACATAGAGAGACAGAGACACAGAGAGACAAAGTGTGCGAGCGAGCATGCACTCATCACTGAGGAGGCATTTGCTGTGTCCTCCATTAACCTTACAGCCTTTGTCTCTCATTTCCTGATCATCGTCTTTTGATGTTTTAGTGAAGAAATGCTTGAGTTTCTCTCTTCTCTGCGTGATTCTAGTTTTTTTCTGTGTCACCATGGAGATTATGTTGAAAATACTAAAATCCCCAGCACTCCTATGTGAACCCAGGCCTCTTACTAACAGACAGAATGCTGCTCTCACAACCCTGCCCGGCCGCTCCAGGGACTGGTGTCACAAAGAGACATCTCTGTGCACTTGAGTCTCGTCACTGCTGTTTGGGGGCTTGTGACATGACATCTCTCACATTTCGGAGGAAACAAAGTTCATCCCTTCTGACTGTGGGTGGAGTCGCCTGTATGGAAGTTCTTTATTTCCTCTCGAGAGTCTGAATTCCTGAGTCATCCCCTTTCATCTCATCTGAAATCCCTTCACTCAGTGTTCATCTCTGGGAGCTTCTTAATGTCTTCCTCATTTCTAGAGGAATGTTTTGCTAAAGAATCATAGTTCATACAGTGTGCTTGCTTTCATTTCACATTGCATATATTGACCTATTTTCTTCTGACCTCTGTGTGTGTGTGTGTATGTGTGTGTGTGTGTGTGTGTATGCGTGTGTGTGTGTGTGTATGCGTGTGTGTGTATGTGTGTGTGTGCGTGTGTGTGTGTGTGTATGCGTGTGTGTGTGTGTGTGTGTGTGTGTGTGTGTGTGTGTGTAAAACATGCGTTTGGGGATACATTTGTTCTACCATGTGTGTGGAGATTAGAGGACATTTTTGCCGGTCCTTACCTTCCCCCTTGTTTGAAGCAAGGGCTATGACTTGACAGCTCAGGGATTTAGATGAGGTGACCCAGGTTATCTGGCCCACAAGCCCCCAGGCATTTTACTATCTCCATTGCCTTTCCCACTTCTAGGGAGTTCTGATATTACAGGTGTGTTCTACTGAGTCCAGCCTTCACATGGCCTCTGGGAATTCACACGGAGGTCCTCACCTCACACTCTGAAAGGCAGATATTCTAACCACTGACCTATCTCCAAGGTTCCCACCCAGGTTTTTTATGAGAACCCAGTGGCCTTGGAAAGTATGAGAAAGGTATCTTCCTGACAGCATCGCTGTGGTAATAAATTGCTTTATTATATTGCATGAGCAGAACATTTTTCTGTAAGTTAAGCTGTAGCATCATCTTGGGCCCACCAGTCAGAATTCAAAGAAAAGGTGCCGTGGTGAGTGCAGATAGGAGGTCAGCAAAGCAGGAGGCACAGCAGACATTCAAACCAGAAACCCCAGAGCATCCTCCAGGCTCTGATTTCTAAAAGCCTAATGCCAGGCTCCATGGCCCACCTGAGCCAGAGCCTTTGCGTGCCGCCCAGCCATGTCAGGGCAGGGCCTGCTATGACCTCACGAGGAGCGATTGTGAGGGGTCCAGCCAGTAGATATTATGCTGTGGCCCGGCCTGGATTTCTTTGGGTGTGTTGAGAGGAGCTGTGGAGTGGTGCCCTGTGTGATTCTACTGTTATCAATCGAGGTTGCGTGGGAATTTTGCGTTTGATTGTTTGGTTTGTGTGTGTGTTTGGGTTTGTATGTGCATGTGTGTCTAGACGTGTGTGTGTGTGTGTGTGTGTGTGTGTGTGTGTGTAGGTTTGCTTGTGTGTGTGTGCTTGTGTTTTTATGTGTATGTGTGTCTAGGTGTGTGTGTGTGTATAGGTTTGCTTGTGTGTGTGTGTGTGGTATATGTATGTGTTTTTGTGTTTAAGTTCACTTGTGTACAAGTACCTGTTTGAGTGTGTGCACCTGTGCATTTTCGTGTGTGAGTAGGTATACCTGTGGGTGAGTGTGAGTGCACCTGTGTGTGTGTGTGAGTAGGTATACCTGTGGGTGAGTGTGGGTGCACTTGTGTGTGTGTGTGTGTGTGAGTAGGCATACCTGTAGGTGAGTGTGAGTGCACTTGTGTATGTGTGTGTGTGTTTGCGCGTGCATACGTGCAGGCGTGAGTGTTTTTGTGTCCTATAGGGGCACGTGTGGGTAGGTGTGGGAACACCTGTGTGTGGGAGAGCATTGACTCCCGGAGTCAACTTGACCATTGTACCTAAGGTAGGTCATCTGCCTTGTTTTTTGAGACAGTCTCTCACTGAACTGGAGCTGGTCAAGTGTCTAGGCTGGCTGGCCAGTGTTCCCAGGGATCTGCTGGGCTGACTCTGCAATCAGATTAAAAAAGCACTTACTGATTCTTTTATGCTAGGTTTCTAGAGATGGAATGAGGCCCTCCTGTTTTGCATGGGCCTCATTTAATTTAACTACTAAACTATCTCCCCAGCCTGTGGCTATTTGAGGTGTTTTGGGGTTGGGTTTTTTGTTTGTTTGGTTTGTTTTGTTTTGTTTTGTTTTTCCTGAGAAATGGTTTCTCTGTGTAGCCCTGGCTGTCCTGGAACTCACTCTGTAGACCAGGCTGGCCTCAAACCCTGAGATCCACCTGCCTCTGCCTCTGGAGTGCTGGGACTGAAGGTATGTGTCACCATAGCTCGGTGTTTGAGTTTTACTTTTGATGTTTTGGGTTTTCTGGCTTCTTGGTTTGGGCTGGTTTCAGGTTTGTTAGTTTTTCTTTGAAATTTTCTTTGTGTTTTTATTATTTTTACATTTTGGGGGATTTTGTGTCACCTTTGGTTTTCTGATTTTGTTTTGCTTTTCTAGGTTTTCTTATTGTATTTTTGCTTTGTTTGGGGTTTTAGATTTTTGCTTATTTGTTTTTTTTAAGATACAGTATTTTTGAGAATTTCATATATTCATAGAATATATTTTGATTATATTCTCTGACCACTCTTCCCCAACTTCTCCTAGATCTCCCCTACCTCTACTCAAACTCCCAATTCCTCTCTCTCTCTCTCAATAGCCCATTGATCCCAATTTGTGCTCATATGTTCATGGGTGTGGGGTATCCATTGCAGTGTGGTTGGCCTATCAGGCGCCACATTCTTTTTTTTTCTATTACTACATTTATTTATTCTTTCATTCATTGTGGGGGAGCAGATATAATGTGGATATCAGAGGACAACTTGTTGGATCTGCTTCTTTCTTTCTACCATGTGGCTCTTAGGAATCTAACACAGATCATTAAGCTTGGTAGCAAATGTTATTACCCACTGAGACATCTTGAACCCTGTGGTTCTTGGTTTTTAATTATTAGGTAAAAAAAATAACAATGTTCTAATGAAAATGAAGTTTGATGTGCTGGTTTTGAAAGCATCAAGGGATTTATTGTGACTTTTTTTGCTTTTATAGCCTAGTTCTGGCCACTGTGAGGCTCTTTGCAGTCGTTTTTGTTTCCTTTGTCAGAAAAGTATTTGGTCTCTTTCCTCTGTGTTGGAGAAATGCTTCTGCTCGACATTAGGGAATGCTGCAAGCTGCAGAAATATGAAGTATGAATTCAGCTGACAATGACAAAATTCTCATACCTGCAAGAGCAGGCAGGAGCCACGTTCTTGAGGAGAAATGACTCTCCCTTCCCCAGAAACCACCAACTGTCAGGGGCTCCTATGGGCAGTCATGCTGGACTGCTTACTGCTTGGTTTGGGGCAGGTCTTGTGCAGGCAGCCACAGCTGCAGCCAGCTCGGGAGTGCAGTGGTCCTGTCATGCCAAGACGATGATAATTTGCTCTGGTCCTTCCCTCTGGTTCTTACAATCTCTCTGCCCCCTTTTCCATGATGATCCCGGAGCCTTAGAGGAGAAAGGGTATGATGTGGACATCCCATTTGTGTCTGAGCACTCCATTGACTCTCTCTATTCTTTGACAAGTTGTAAATTTCTATGTAAACATTTGCACAAATATATTTCTCTGATGAGATCTGAGAGTTGCACTAATAAATCCAAAGATTTGATGCAAGGATCCACATATGAATGGGAACATGAGAACATGCCATGCTTGCCTTTCTGGGTCTGGGACACCTCACTTAGTGTAATGTTTCCCAGTTCCATCCATTTACTTAGAAATTTCATAATTTCAGTTTTCTTTGTAGCTGAATAAAATTCCATTTTGTATGGGTACCACATTTTAGTTAGCCCTTCGTCAGTTGATGGATGTCTAGGCTGTTTACATATCTCAGCTATTGTGAATAGAGCGGCACTGAAAGTGGGTGAGTGTCTCTGCAGCAGGAAATAGAGTCCCTTGAGCATATACCCAGGAGTAGTATAGGTGGACCACATGATAGGTCTATTGCTAGTTTTCTGAGGAACAGCCACACTGATTTCTACAGTGGCTGCACCAGTTTGCACTCCCATCCACAGTGCATGAGGGTCTCCATCCCCCACACTCACACCAGCATCCACAGTGCATGAGGGTCTCCATCCCCCACACTACACCAGAATCCACAGTGCATGAGGGTCTCCATCCCCAAAACTCACACCAGCATCCACAGTGCATGAGGGTCTCCATCCCCCACACAAACACCAGAATCCACAGTGCATGAGGGTCTCCATCCCCCACACTCACATCAGCATCCACAGTGCATGAGGGTCTCCATCCCCCACACCCACACCAACATCCACAGTGCATGAGGGTCTCCATCCCCCACATCCACACCAGCATCCACAGTGCATGAGGATTTTCATCTCCCACATCCACACCAACATCCACAGTGCATGAGGGTCTCTATCCCCCACACCCACACCAGCATCCACAGTGCATGAGGGTCTCCATCCCCCACACTCACACCAGCATCCACAGTGCATGAGGGTTTCCATTCCCTACACCCACATCAGCATCCACAGTGCATGAGGGGTTCCATCTCCAACATCCACACCAGCATCCACAGTGCATGAGGGTTTCCATTCCCCACACCCACATCAGCATCCACAGTGCATGAGGGTCTCCATTCCCCACATCCACATCAGCATCCACAGTGCATGAGGGTCTCCATCCCCCACACCCACATCAGCATCCACAGGGCATGAGGGTCTCCATCCCCCACACCCACATCAGCATCCACAGTCCATGAGGGTCTCCATCCCCCACACCCACATCAGCATCCACAGTCCATGAAGGTTTCCATCCCCCACACCCACATCAGCATCCACAGTGCATGAGGGTCTCCATCTCCCACATCCACATCAGCATCCACAGTGCATGAGGGTCTCCATCCCCCATATCCACACCAGCATTTGTTGCCTTTTATTAGTCTTTGCCATTCTGACTAGAGTAAAACAAAATCTCAAAAAGTTTTAATTTGCTTTTCCCTGATGGCCAAGGATGGTGAATATTAACACAAATACAAACATATATACATACACACATATATATATATGCAAACACATATGTGTATATATATATATATATTTATATATATATTTCTTAAGCCATTTGTGTGTCTTCTGAGAAAACCCTTTTCAGTACCCTATCCAAATTATTCATTGGATTGTTTCTTAGTGTTAATTACCTTTTAAGTGATTTGTATAATCTAGAAGCTTTTCTGGGCTTTGTTATATTTTGTTTTGATTTCTAGGTTTTTAGTTTTTAATGTGTTTTGTTTGTCTGGAGTTTTGCTTGTTTTTGTTCAATTTTATGTTGCTTGGATCTTCTAATTTTTTAAATTTCTTCATCCTTTCCTTATTTTTAGTATGTTTTTCTTCTTAAGCAATCAGTGGTCTTCATTCTCAGTGTTGCTGAGCTCTGGTCCTCCTCCCTAGTGACCTGCAGCTAGGTTTTTTTTTATTTGGATCCTTTTGGCTTTGTGTGTGTGTGATTTTGGTTTTCTGGGGTTTTGTTGTTGTTGTTGTTTTTAGTTGTTTGATAGATTTTCAGGCTTTCTATTTTTTTTCACTGTTTTTGTTTTCATTTTGAATTTCTTCTTTCTTCTTTTTTCTTTCTCTTAGATAGCATTTATACTTTGTTACCAAAAATGAGCTCTAGTATTATAGAAGAGGATGCCACAGACCTTGAGTCTGCATCCAGCTCCCCGGAAACAGAAAACTTCTACTCGCAGTATGTGATCTTGAAGACCATTGGCCGTGGAAGCTTTGCCGAGGTAAAACTGGCCTACCACCGCTTCACCAGCACCCTGGTGGCTGTCAAAGTACTTCAGAAGGAGAATAAGTGGTGCTTTCCGGTCCAACCCGAGGTCAATATTCTGAAGATGATCAACCACCCTAACATCATCTCCCTTCTCCAAGTGATTGAGTCTGAGAAGAGAACATACCTCATCATGGAGCTGGCTGCGGGAGAACAACTCAGTCACTACGTCCGAAATGCTGGCCACCTGGAGGAAGACCAAGCCCGGGGGATCTTCAGGCAAATCCTAAGTGCTGTGAGTTACTGCCATGAACATGGAATAATTCATCGGGACCTGAAACCAGACAACATCATGGTGGATAAGAACGGAAAAGTCAAAATCATCGACTTTGGCCTTGGCGCCCAAGTTAAGCCCGGACAAAAACTTGGATTTCACTGTGGGGCTTTCAGATTTTTTGCCCCTGAATATTTCTTTAAAAGACTTTATGACGGCCCCAAGGTCGACATATGGATGTTAGGAGTAGTTTTATATTTCATGGTAGTCGGGAAAGTCCCATTTGATGATGTCACCCTACAAGAGCTCCAACAACAGATTGTGAATGGGAAATATACTGTCCCCTTGGGCCTGTCAGAGGAACTCCAGGACCTGCTTAGCCTCTTAACGACAGTCGACCCCATGTGTAGGCCAACAGTGGATGAAGTGATGACACACCCCTGGCTCAGGAAAGACGTGGAGGATTCACCAAACGACTGTGAAGAAATGGTCCCTGGCTTGCCTGACCCTGCAATAGTGAAAGCCATGGAACACATTGGGTTCCAAGCCCAGGACATCAAAGACTCATTACAACAGAGAAAATTCAACCAGACCACGGCATCTTATTCCTTACTAAAAAGGCAGGCTCTCCAGTGGCCTACCTGCACAACCTTGGCTCAACAAGTGAATCCAGGGTTGGCGCCATTCCCTTCCCTAGAGGATCCTGTTGCTTTCCCTCTACCTCCCAGGAGGAGGAGTAGTGAGCCTGCCCTTGGCACATTGCTCAGAGGGTCATCCACTAGTGGTCAGGTATCTGCCTATGGCCAGCAGGCAGGTCAAAGAGGACACAGAAGGGCCAACATTCCTCTCCACTCGCCACTCCAGAGAACACTCACTTTGGACCAAGACCCCCAACGCTCCAAGAGTGCCCCTTGCATTTGCTCAATGAGTACCAGCAGTGATAACAAAGAAGATGACTTATGCTCCCACAGAGACTCAGCAAAGGACAAGTCCACCTGCAGCCATGGCCAGCCTCGAGGCTTGAGGGCATGGACAAGGAGGATAGGAAACGCCCTTATGGGTCTCTGCTGCTGCTGTCCATCAAGGAAGAAACCTCTGTGGGGGCGGAACAAAGTCTTCCCTCAGAAATGAGGCACAAGGAGGGCGTCTGGAGAACAAGCAGCAGGCCTGGCCCAGGTACCTTTCTGTGTTTAAATGAGTGTTTTACTCATGTCTGTGTTGATGGACAGATCATAACTATGTGTATTTATGAAATAGAATGCATTGGGAAGCTAGATGTAGATACCATGGGATGGTTCAATGGAACCTATCAACATATCTAGCATCCTAGAAGACAAATCTCACTGTATCCTACACATGGGAAATCTAAAAATGTTGGACCAGAAGTCAATGGCAGACGGGTGTTGACCATGTTAAGAGAAGGGAGGGGGGAGGGGAGGGGCTGAGGAAGGAGAAAAGTGGTATGGGGTGGGAGCTAGGTGATGAGGGACAGAGGTGCCTGGGAGCAGAGGTTTAGACAGGAGGAAGCAGCTTGGAGAGCAGGGCAGAGCAGGGTGACCACAGTTGGAAAGATGCCCTGTATAGCTGCATTCACAAGATTCTCGTTCACGTGTGTTGTTGTATTTTAAGAGTTCTTCGGAGGATGCAGAACATCACAAATCTGCAGCCGTGGTGTTGGAGAGGACTCATGTATGGGAAGAGACCTGCAGACGGAACCATGCAGAAAGCCCATGATGCCCTGTGTCTGTGCCCTGCTCAAAGGTCCAGCCAGGAAGAAGGGAGCAAATGATGGAATCCTGGGCCACAGGAATTCTGCAAGGACCCTGCCCCTCAAAGGCATCCATAATCAGGGGGCAGGAGCCAAAAACGTGTTCAAAGTCTACCCAGGTCACATGAGACCCCTCTTCTCCTGACACTTCCCTGCCTCATTCTTAGTAGCAGACTAACAGTAACAGATTTCTCAGGGTCCAAACTGACAGCTCCATTCTCCCTGACAGATTTCCCAGGGCCCAAACTGATAGCTACGTTCTTCTTGACAAATTTTTCAGGCCAAAACTGACAGTTTTCTCAGGGTCTAGACTGTCTGTCTCCTCCTCATCGGATATTGTAGAGATATCTGACAGGGAATTGGTGGGGGTGATCAAAAGATTACCCATCTTTTCAACGGGATGAAAATTTGTATCAGACCCTTATATCCTGTGCTTATGGGGACCGTTTGTGTTTTTTTTTTTAGGCCATGACCGTATGCCCACATGGTGTCTCCGGATGAGGGATGGCGATCGGGAGCCAAGTCTTGGTTCCACCTCCTTGGAGGTCAACCCTTATGTGGAAGTGCCGGGCAAACCGAAATGAAAAAAAAAATGTGCCTTCCTAACGGAATGGGCAGACAAACATGACAGACAACACAGAAGAAGGAAAGAAGTGGGGGCCCCAATGCTCTCCTGCCAAAGGGACAGGAAGAACACAACACTTCTCACCAAAACACACTGTTTGTGTTTCTTGGGGCCACTGTCAAGCACAGCCGGCAAGTAAAGAGAGGGAGCCCATCAGAACCTGCGTTGGGAGAAAAAAAGTAACAGAAGCCCCACATTGGGTGCCACAAATTGCTTGGATTCTAGCAGCTCCCTCATGGCAGGGGGTGAGAAGCCACGTCATCAACGACACAGACACACGGTGTCTGTGAAAAGCAAATAACAAACTCCTTTATTTAATAACAGGGTAGCCCTTATATACCCTCCTCCCAGCGCCCAGTATGTGTGGTCGTCCCTTATTAGCTGGGCACAATCAGGAATTCTGACAGCAATTGTTGCTAGGTCCTCAGACAGACTCAGCATGATCAGGAACTCTGACAGTGACAAGGAACTCTGACAGCTCCTGTTGCTAGACCCTCAGGCAGACTCCAGGTTAGCTCTTAAGGAGTGCATTATGTGCATGCCCTGGCTACTGGTCTGAGCCAATTTCCTCGACCCTATGGGGCCTGTTTTACTATAATGATTGTCATGAATCTCAGAATAAAAGTGATGTTTGTGAAAGATGACCCTGGGTGTTTTCCTGCATCTTCCTTTCACAGGAGAATTGGCCCTGTGGTGCTCAAAAGTCCCAGGGAAAGTAACTTCACCCCCAACACCACCAAGTCATTAGAAGTGTCTTTGAAGGAACAAGCTCTAAGGTACCTGAAGGGGGAAAATGCAGAACCTGAGTGTGGATTTTGGGTCTTTCTGGATCCAGCAACATTTTCAGAAGGACCAGTGAGAACAATGGTGTCATCAGCTTGTCTCATTTCCACAGAGGCAAGCATGGTAGCCTGATGAATTCCTGTGGACATGGCTCAGGTTGGATCCCAGTGCTGAGAAGCCACTGGTCTATCCTGCTGTGTTCCTTAATTGTATCATACAAGATGTTCTTTCTCCCTGTTGTGACATTTTCCCTTTTTAGATCTATGGGACAGGGCCACCCCTCTATGTCCTATCCAGGCATGTGTCCTTCAATGAACGAGTCAGATCTGGGGCAGAAGGAGGATGTGTGATGGCAAAGAGAAGTATAAATGTTCCATGTGAGAGGGCAGGCCCTGAGGACACAGACCAGCACCAAGATGTGCCCTGTTATAGGGACCTCACCTAACAAATACCAAACCCGAACCCTATCATACTTGGCAGATCACCAGTGCCTGGGGGGACCCATCTCACAGGCACCAAAGCTCTGGTTCATGTGTACACCTGTCCGCTCTGATGGTAGGGTCTCATAGATTCCTGAGATGCCCTCATAGCATCTTTCCAGTTATCCTGGTGTAAAGCTCTTGGCTTCTTTATAATGTTGCCAATCTCTTTAGCAAACACCCCTCTCTAAACTGTACTCTTACACTCCTTTAAATTCAGCCTCATGAGCTCTCAGGGAACAGACAGTGTGTGAGTGTGTATGTGTGTATACATGTGCAAGAGAGAGTGTGTGAGAGAGAAAATATGTGTATGTGAGTGTGTGTGTGAGAGAGAGAAAAGTGTGTGTGAGAGCATATGTGTGTGTGTGTGTGAGAGAGAGAGAGACAGAGAGAGAGACAGAGAGAGAGACAGAGAGAGACAGAGAGAGAGAGACAGAGAGAGAGAGACAGAGAGATTATTAGGGTACACAATATATCACCATACCTGTCTGTTGAGCATCATCCTTAACCTCTTCTGCAACTTTTTTTAAAGTCAACTTCTGAGAGTGAATTTGGGCATCATGGGGGCCGGCTTCTTCTGTACCTTCTCCAGGACAGCTTTCTGCCTCTATGGCAAAAATGTATTCTTGACATTTCCATAAAGAGATTGAGTGGGTGTTGGATAAATACATCACTGTGGATCCTATTTGCCAATGCCTAGACGATGGATCACCTCTTTTCAAGGAAAACAATTGGGGTACTCCTCAGCCTCCAACAGTTCTCTTATTGGTGACATGTCCTGTGTGTGCGCATGTGAATGTGTGTGTATGTGTTTTATAACTCTATCTTATAGTCCAAGTGGTCTGGGAATTGTTTGCTGTTTTGCTTTGTATTTCCAGAGCTGAAACAGAACTACAGAACCACTTTAGTAAAGCATTTCCAAACAGCCAGGTCTGGTTGTGCACACCTTTGATCCCAGCACTCAGGAGGCAGAGACAAATGGATCTGAGTCTGAGTCCAGCCTGGAACTTAGAGAGGAAGTTCCAGGACAGCCAGGGCTGCACAGAGAAACCCTGTCTCCAAACCCAAAAAAGGGTTGGGAGTGGTATTTCAAAAACAACTTTCAAGACATAACAGAAAACAAGATGACTTCTATCTTAAAAATCTGCTCCTGATACCCAGGAATACATTACAGGTGACAGAGAATGAAGGAAAGATGTTCTCCGCCTAGAGCCGCCCCAGCTTCCTGTTTCAACAGTGTTTGAATGTGGCCGTCAGCCGACTGCCCCAAGCCAGAGCCTTCTACCACCTTGTCGTGGCCTTGACCACCAAGTCACTCCTGAAGGTGAGCCAGAACTACCACCATGGCACAGAGGCTGCCATGGACCTCCAGATCAACCTGGAGCTGTATGCCTCCAATGTCTATCTGTCCATGTCTTGCTACCTTGACCAGGATGGTGTGGCTTTGAAGAACTTTGCCAAATCGTTCCGATCTCACGAGGAGAGGGAAACTGGGGAACTGATGAGGCTACAGTACCGAGGAGGTGGCCAATTTTACTGCAGGACATCAAGACCTGATGACTAGAAGTATGGACTAAACACAATGGAGTATGCAACTGCATGTGGAAAAGACTGTGAATCAGTCGTGACTGTAACTTCACAAACCCCCCACTTATGTAACTTTGTCGATGGATGCTCATTACGTGAATAGGTGAAATCCATCAGAGAACTGGGTGACCACATAACCAACCTGGGCAAGATAGGAGCCCCTGAAAAGCACACCCTGAGATACAGTGAAAATAAAAACTAAGAACCATAAACCCTAGAGCCACAGGTGACTTCCCTGGTCATGGAAGCAACACATGCATGCCTGGCTACTTTTACCTTTTCTAGAAGTCACATCGCAACATCCACTTAAGTTCTTTAGTTTGTACCATTCCTTCCAATAAGGAAATTTCGTTAAAAAAAAAAAAAAGGATGGATGGATGGACGGAAAGATGGATGGGCCAACTCCACATATCATTCAGACTGCAGCACAATTCTTACAGGTTTTAAAGGCAATAGAATTTCACTTTTAAATTGAGCAGGTGCAAAACTAGCAATATATTTCTGAAGTTTAAAGCTATGAACTGAAGTCCCCAGGCCCTCAAAAAAAAAAAAAAAAAAAAAAAAGAAAGAAAGAAAAGAAAAGAAAAGAAAAGAAAAGAAAAAGAAAAAAAGCCACACCTATGTTAAATATCACTCAAGGATGATTGACAAATGAGAACTTCTATGATGAGACCAGAGAAGTAGTTTAGGAAGGATTACTGCTCTGCAGAGAACCCATCACCCATGTCAGGTGGCTTACAGCTTCCAGTTCTAGGAGGTCAGGCACCATTTTCTGGACTCCACAATCACCTGCACTCACATCTGCATACCCGCCCACTGCCCTCCCCCCCCCCACACACAATTAAAAATGAAATAGTGGACTGGAGATATTATTCAGTGGTGGTTTTTGCTGGGAGCTGGGTTTGTAGACCTTCAAAACCCAATGGCGGCTCACAGCCCTGTGCAACTCCAGTTCCAGAGGATAGTGATGGATGCTTTGCAGTAGTAACCTCTGCTCACCTGACTGGAATTTCTAGCCACTCCCCCATGACCACACATGCGCTGGGGAGACACGTAGTCATTCTCGGGGGCCTTACGTCCTACGTCATCTGTGCACTGCAGTCACATAATCTATGTGCATGTGTGGCGTAGCTATGTAAACCCATATACGAATGTGCAGGGGGATCCATAAGAAGCTGGTCACACACCCCTCCCTTCTCTCTCCCTGCACAGTCTAAGTACATCCCCTCTGTTCTCCTTCCCCTAATCAGCTCTTACAGTGGGTTTTGTTGTGCTCCGCGGCTTTTCTTGCATGGAAAACAGCGCTGCTTAATGAGTAACACAGCACCACATAATAACCAACGCCCACCAAGGCACTTGTGTTTGTTTGTTTTTATTAATTAATGTATTTATTTTAAACAGTAAAATATTTTTTCTGTAGAAAATAGTATGAATGATAACATTTCCCAATAAGCCCTTTTAAGCCAAATGATAGCTGAATTATACATATATATATATATATATATATTTTTTTTTTTGGTTTTTCGAGACAGGGTTTCTCTGTGTAGCTTTGCGCCTCTCCTGGAACTCACTTGGTAGCCCAGGCTGGCCTCGAACTCACAGAGATCCGCCTGGCTCTGCCTCCCAAGTGCTGGGATTAAAGTCGTGCGCCACCACCGCCCGGCGAATTATACATATATTGATTAGATTCTGTGATACAGAAGAGACCTATCTTCATCTGTTCAGAGAGCTATGTTTTATTTAAGTTGTGTATGTGAGATTCCTATTTATCTTCCCCTTCACTGTTTGATTTACGGCAGACATTTTTCTATAGGCTAATCCATAATCTAAAAAGATTTTAGCCTCCCCTCCTGAATGTATGGCCAGCATTTTCTTTCATCAGCTTGATACAGTACAAATTCTTATCCTAATAGTGAAATGTTTCAGTAAAGCTTGCCCATGATTGGGTAAAACCAAAACTTATTATAAGCCACAGTCATCCTAGGGTCCCCCCTGCTATGTAGCCTCCCTGGTTCTGTGGGTTGCAGTCTGATTGTCCTTTGCTTTATAACTAGTGTCTACTTATGAGTGAGTACATACCATGTTTGTCCTTCTGGGTTTGGGTTATCTCACTCAGGATGATATTTTCTAGTTCCATCCATTTGCCTGCAAATTTCATGATGTCATTGTTTTTCTCTGCTGAGTAGTACTCCGTTGTGTATTTTCTTTATCCATTCTTCAGTTGACAGGCATCTAGGTTGTTTCCAGGTTCTGGCTATTATGAATAATGCTGCTATGAACATAGTTGAGCATGTATCTTTGTAGTATGATGAGAGATACATGCTCAACTATGTTCAGAGCAGCATTAATTTTTATTTATTAATAAGTCATGTGGGGTGTGTGTGTGTGTGTGTGTGTGTGTGTGTGTGTGTGTGTGTGCTGTCTGTCTATCTGTGTGAGGGTATGTGCACATGAGTACTGGTACCCAAGGAGTCTCCTGAAGCTGTAGTTACAGACTGGTATGAGTCACCCGATGTGGATTCTTGGATTCTGAGAACCAAACTTAGAGCCTTTGGAAGTGTGTATGGTTCACCACAGAGCAACATCTCCAGTCTGTCCACCGATGTATTTTAAAGTACCTTGATTTATGATTTTTTTTTTGCTCTGTTGAAATAAACACTTCATGAAACTGGTATCAGTTAGAATATACTATTTGGAGTAACAGGAATCTGTGCTCCTGGACCGTGGTCACTCACATTTAGCTTCTTTGAGGTGAGAGCTATGTGTTTACATCAACAAAGCTCATCTACTTACTTCAAATGTACTGTTAAAAAAAATCAAGACACTAGAAATGAGATTTTTTTCCCCTTGTCCAGAGAGGGAGAGATAAAACCAAGAAAAAGAGGGAAACTCTACATGGTGCTTCCTTGGATTTGCAATAGACAAGCACGTCCAACATCCAGCCCCCAGCTCCTCTCACCTGGTTCGAATGCTCGCAGGTTTTCTCTGTGCCATTTTGTGGTTGTGACTTGGTTTGGTTCCAGCTTGTGAGACAGTGTCTAATGTGGACCAGGCTGCCTTCAAACTCCCCAGATAGCTCGGATAACCTTGAGCTTCTCATCCTGATTCCATCCTAGTTCTCAGAGTGCTGAACCACGGGCATGGGCAACCAAGTCCAGGTTGTGCAGAGCTTTCAGCTTGCTGGGCAAGAACTCCACCTCCAGCCAGCTGCTCTGTGACTTTTTGTTATGTAAATTTCCATTCAGTCTTACCAGAAGAACCACACGCCTAGCCTTAAAACGAAAAGCTCTCATCTAGCTATCTATCTACCTATCTATCTATCTACCTATGTATCTATCTACCTATCTATCTACCTACCTATCTATCTATCTACCTATCTATCTATCTATCTATCTATCTATCTATCTATCTATCTATCTATCATATCTATCTGTCTATCACACACACACACACACACACACACACACACACACACACACACAACACTCATGTTCAGACACAGTAGTGGGGAAGAAGGAACTACATTTTGTTCATGGGCCAACTACTAGGAAAACACCTTCACTCAAAATTTAGTTCAGTCTAAAAGATGTCCCACCCCTCTTTCTCTCTCTCTCTCTCTCTCTCTCTCTCTCTCTCTCTCTCTCTCTCTCTCTCTCTCGTGTGTGTGTGTGTGTGTGTGTGTGTGTGTGTGTATGTATGTTATGAGTGTGTGAGAGTGTGAAGTTTTTCATTGTAGTTAGCTGTCAACCTATAGCCTGATAGTTCACACTTGTAATCACACCACTCAGGGAAGCCGAGGAAGGAGCCGGTAAGTCTCTGGTCTGGTGGAGGTATATTGCAAGACCCTGCCTCAAAACCCAAACAGGGCTGGATATGGTGGCTCGCACTTTTAATCCCAGCACTCAAGAGGAAGAGATTGGTGGATCTCTCTGAGATCAAGGTCAGATTGGTCTACTTAGAAAGTTCCAGGCCCACCTAGACTACATAAAGAGACCCTGTCTTAAAACAAAACAAACAATAACCAAAATAAGTCAGCCTAAGTGGAATCTGATGTCCAGGGTCCGGTTTGGGGGCCCTTTCATTCTCGGTGTTCTGTCCCACTGCCCATGAAAACACTCAGCCAGCTGCCAGCCCTTTCTCTGGAGTAGCAGCTAATAGCTGAATGGAAGTGAGCACATGACCACTCCAAGGTAAGGTTGAAGAGAAAGCTTTTACTGTAGATATGAGGGACAGTTCAGCCAGAGGCATCTGGAACAGTCCAAACTGAGCATGGCCAGCAGAACAGACCAGGCCTCAATAGAAGGAGAAAGGGAGAGTGAGAGAGGAAAAGAAGAGAGAGGAGAGAAGGGGCCAAAGGGAGCAAGTGAGCTCATGGGAACCCGGGGGGTGGGGGGGAGCAAGAACAGCCGAATTATACAGGAATTAGAGGCTAGGGGAAGGGAAGGGAAGCAAAGCCCAGCCCTTGGGTTGGAGAGGTTTCAGGGAGAAGGGACCAGCTGAGGAGTTCTGGGAGGAGCCACAGGTCCTGAGTGATTCTTGTCCCAAGTTTCTTTGGGACCTGGTAACAGCCACTGGCTCCTGTTTAAAATCTAAGCGTGTTTCCCAGTTGCTCCAGTAAGACCCAGTCTTTCCTTTTGCTTCAGTCTCTCCTTCCTTTGCCTCGAAGGGCACAGAAAAGGTGCTACAGACCTCCTTTTGGGGGGTCTTCTCTCTTCTTCGTGGTGCCCCCAGTATCATAGATCGACTCCTCTTCCATCTGAAACCCCGCTCTTTGGATTAAACCGATCCCTCAGAAACCTAGCAAAGCAACACAAACTAAGGTAAAAGCCACTGCTCCATTTTGGACAGGTTTCTGAATTTTCTGCTAGAACCATCTGTCCACACTGTACTTGCCTCGTGGCTGAAATCGAAAGCTAAGGAGATCTTTGCTGCCATCTGTATTCTTACGTATGCAAATGTGCATGTGTGAGCCTAAGCTTTAGCTCAGTGAGAAAATGCTTGCCTACATGAGTGGTATGTTCAGCCAGCGTGCTCACTTACGACTATATATGTAATTACGAATTGACTACATGGTATCGGTTTTGTCAGAAACAAACAATAAAGCAAAAGTGGCTCAGCAAGGCAATTTATTTTTGCAAAATGTTGGACCGGATCCCCCAACCCAGCCAGCCAGCACACCAGGGCAGGAAGTTGGTGTTTAGTCTAGCGCAGACGGTGACTCTGTCTTTCCCCCACCCCGCCCCTGTTGGCTGGAGTCCAACATCTATGTCGTTCTCAGTTGGCTAGGTTTTTGTTTTGTTTTATTTTTATTTATATGTTATGTGTGAGTATCTGCCAGGTACCCTCGGAAGCCAGAAGAGGGCGTCTGAGCCCCTGGAGCAGAAGTTACAGAAGCTTATGTGCTGCCTCTGGGGGGTGCTGGGAATGGAACACTCATCCTCTGGAAGAACAGCACTCACTCATTTTGGTTTGGCTGGTTTGGTTTAGTTTGGTTTGGTTTGATTTGGTTTGGTTTGGTTTTTCGAGACAGGGTTTCTCTGTGTAGCTGTTCCTGAACTTGCTCTGTAGACCAGGCTGGCCTCAAACTCACAGAGATCTGCCTGTCAGGGCTATATGGTAAGACCCCATTAAAAAAAAATTAACAATTGTAATCTAATATTTTGTAGATTAGTAAAATCTTATACTCCACAAAATTATAATTTGTTATGGAACAGGGCATATTTACTGACAAACTCAAACATATTTCATTTTTCTGTAAATCTAAGAGGCCAAATATACTTGCACTCTTGTTCCCTAATTAACATTGTAGCATTTCTTCTTACCTGGAAATGACCTACCCATTGTCTAACTCAGCAAAACAATTTAACAATTAGGGAAATCTTTCAAATAAATAAGTTATAAAACATAATCATTGCTCAAAAGTATTTTTATAAATTATTGTATGTTTTCCATCTACTTGCTCTAGTGTACTTTCTTTTGTTTTTGTTTCTTGAGACAAGGGCTTTTGTTTTGTTTTGTAATTCTGCCCTGAAATTCACTATGTTGACCACACTGGTGTAGCAGTGTAGAGGTTCCTCATGCCTCTGCCTTCTGAGTGCTGGAATTAAAGGCATGTGCCACCACATCCTGCTCAACTAAAATCCTCACCACGGTACTAAATTTATGAGAATTATGACTTAGTGAATTTTTGGCTAAAATATCAATTTTTATGTTTTGTTTTGGTTTTATGGTTTGTTTGGTTTTTTTTTTGTTTTTTTTTGTTTTTTTTTTTTTTCCAGTCAGGGTCTCACTATTACATAGCCCTGGCTTGTAGACCAGGCTGGTCTCTAACTCACAACAGATCCATCTGCCTCTGTCTCCTGAGTGCTGGGATTAAAGGCATGAGCCACAAGGCCTGGCTTGTTTTGTTGTTGTTGCTGTTTTTGTTTTTGTTTTTGTTTTTTAAGAACCTTAACTAGGAGTAGTTATGCACATCTTAATCCCAGAACTCTAGAGGCAGAGGTAAGCAGATCTCTGTGAGTTTAAATCCAGTCTGTTTTATGTAGTAAGTTTCAGGGCAACAAGGCTACATAACAGGGAGATCCTGTCTAAAAAACAAAACAAAACAAAACAAAACAACAAAAAAAACCTAAAGAAATAAATAATAATTTAAAAGTAAAAAAAGAACTTTTTCTCCTTTGGTGTTTCTGATAGCTGACAGCAGTTGATAAAAAGTATATTTGGTGAGCAAAAATTGAAGTTGTTACCTTTCTGCCAGGTTGTAACTCGGTGTTAGAGCACCCACCTAGCTTGCACAAGGGGCTGGGTTTGATTCCCCCATACAACAACAATAATAATGAAATAAAACCTCTCTCTCCAACTAATCCTCAGAGTTTGGAAACCATGAATTTCTAGTTTTATGGAATGTGGCCTTTGCATAAGTTCATTGAGAATCAGCTCTTGTACCTGGACACAAGCGGAGACCCCGGTCCGGTTGTCAAGGTTTCAGGTCATTTTAAGGAAGGAAGGCCATCTGTGTGGAGACAACGGAAAAGCTGAGCCTGTTTCTTACCATCCCAGTCTCATGCAGGTTCACTGGCCCATGGTAAGCGAAGAATATCACTTCAAAAAGTTAAATCTTGCCATGCAGCACACTGTCCAGCTTGGAGATGCCTCTGTGTATCGTGGTAGGATTCCGCCATGCTGTGCTCAAGCTCAAATGCCTTGGTATCTCTTTACTGCAGTGTCTCTGTATCATGGCCCACGTGAGAGACACGAACTAGGAAGCTCTTCTTAACTCCATTTTTTAACCTTTTTCTTTTCTTTTCTTTTTTTAAGCTCTCTCAGGTTTTAGGTAGAAATTATTACCCCATGTTGGGTTCCAAGTGTAGCCGGATAAATCTTTCTCGCCCACTTGTACCCAAATAACCAGTCAGAGGCTTAGTATTACTTATAAACTGTTTGGTCTGTGGCTCAGGCTTCTTGATAGCTAGCTCTTTCATCTTAAATTAACCCATTTCTACTAATCTATGTATTGCTGCATGGCCGTGGTGTTACCGGTCTGTTGGCATGTTGCTACTTGGGGGGCAGGCTGGTATCTGCTCTCACACTGCCTTTCTTCTCCGTGTCTCTTTGTTTGGATTTCCCACCTAGCTATAACCTGCCTTGCCATAGGCCAGAGCAGCTTCTTTATTGACCAATAGTAGCAGCACATATTCATAGTATACAGAAAGACCATCCCACAGCAATTTTTTTCATGTGCTTCAAGAGATGTAACTGGCTCCTATTAGGCCCCACATCATTTCTTTTTAGTTGTTATTACTATTCATGGTGCTATAAGGGTAAAATCCTCCGTTCTAGGGCTGGGAGGGTATAGCTCAGTGGTCATGTGTGCCTAACATATAGAAGGCCTTGAGTTTGATCCCAAGCACCAGAAGGGGGAAAAGTTCTTTATTCCATTTATCTGCATTCCTCACTTTTTCTCATACCACCATGGACACAGAAGATATCTAATAAATGTTTGTTTGTTTTAAGGTAAGATAATAAAGGTGAAAACAGCTGGATAGTGGTGGCACACGCCTTTAATCCCAGCACTAGGGAGGCAGAGGCAGGTGGATCACTGAGTTCAAGGCCAGCCTGGTCTCCAGAGCAAGTTCCAGGATAGCCAGGGCTAAACAGGAAAACCCTGTCTCAAAAACAAAAACAAAAAGTGAAAACAATGCCTGCCACATAGCAGGTGATCAGTAATGCTTCCTACACCTGAAAAGATAATTTTTAAACTCAGTATTAACAAATCAGGGAGGAAATAGTCACCTAGACTCAGTGACCCCCCTCAAACTGGATATCTGGCACGGGTGGGTGGGGCATGGGGACTTAGCCTGTTTTAACCCAAGAATCACACGATCAAAAGTATAGCTCTATAGTACAGCTTGAAGTCAGGGATCGTGATGCCTCCAGAGGTTGTGTTATTGTACAGGATTCTTTTGGCTATCCTGGGTTTTTTGTTTTTCCATATGAAGTTGAGTATTATTCTTTCCAGGTCTGTGAAGAATTGTGTTGGTATTTTGATGGGGATTGCATTGAATCTGTACATTGCTTTTGGTAAGATTGCCATTTTTACTATGTTAGTTCTGCCTATCCGTGAGCATGGGAGATCTTTCCATTTTCTGACACCTTCTTCAATTTCTTTTTTCAGGGACTTAAAGTTCTTGTCATATAGGTCTTTCACTTGCTTGGTTAGTGTTACCCCAAGGTATTTTATGTCATTTGTGGCTATAGTAAAGGGTGATGTATCTCTGATTTCCTTCTCTGCTTCTTTGTCTATTGTATATAGGAGGGCTACTGATTTGATCCCAGCTGGATCAACAACAGAGAGGGAGAACAAGGAACAGGAGACCATGGTAAATGAAGACCACATGAGAATAGGAAGAAGCAAAGTGCTAGAGAGGCACACAGAAATCCACAAAGATACCCCACAACAGACTGCTGGCAATGATCGAGAGACAGCCCGAACTGACCTACTCTGGTGATGGGATGGCCAAACACCCTAATTGTCGAGCTAGAAACCTCATCCAACTACTGAGGGATCTGGATGCAGAGATCCATGACTAGGCCCCGGGTGGATCTCTGGGAGTCCAATTAGCGAGAATGAGGAGGGTTTGTATGAGCGAGAATTGTTGAGACCAAAGTTGGATAAAGCACAGGGACAAATAGCCAAACGAACGGAAACACATGAACTATGAACCAATGGCTGAGGGGTCACCAACTGGATCAGGCCCTCTGAGTGGGTGAGACAGTTGATTGGCCTGATCTGTTTGGGAGGCATCCAGGCAGTGGGACCGGGTCCTGTGCTCATTGCATGAGTCCGCTGTTTGAAACCTGGGGCCTATGCAGGGTCGCTTGGCTCGGCCTGGGAGGAGGGGACTGGACCTACCTGGACTGAGTCTACCAGGTTGATCTCAGTCTGCGGGGAAGGCTTTGCCCTGGAGAAGATAGGAATGGGGGGCGGGCTGGGGGGAAGGTGAGGGGGGCGGGAGGGGGGAGAACAAGGGAATCCATGGCTGATATGTAGAACTGAATTGTATTGCAAAATTAAAAAAAAAAAAAGAAAAACAAGATCAAAAGTGGTTTGTGGGGCTGGAGAGGCATTCTGAGACGCTGGATCACCTGGGCTACAGGTCTTCATTGTTGATTGGTCCTTTTCTTCTTTCTGAAAACATACAAACTTTTAAAGGTTTTATATATATATATATATATATATATATATATATATATATATATATATATATATATATATATCTGCATTAACACAAGTATGGAATGAGCAGTATGCACAACCCAGTTAAAATGATTTTTTGTTCTATGTTTGAGCAGGTAAACACATTTGTCAATGTTAAATGTCCATCTGGAGGGTATAACCAAACCTCCCTCCATGCCATATGAAGGATGGCATGTAATAATATGTCATGAGGATGGTAGGCAATAAGATTTACATGGCTCATCCAGTCTCAGGAGAGGGAGCAGCACACATGTCCCCTGTCCTGTAGTCTTCCTTGGCTCCTTTCTTCAGGTCAGTAGCCAAGATTTTCAGGAGGTCTTCTCCAATCAAAGCTGATCTTTATTAATTTTGAAGAGAATCATAACTTTGTGTTTTTGGTGGAAACAAAGTCATAACCTCTCCCCAAACACAACATATTTTCTGAATTCCATTTTGAAGTTAAGACTTTTGTTTTTAAATATGAAGATTGGTTTAATTTAGGAGTTTCCATAAGCCAATGTCTACTGTTTTTTGTACACTAGCATTTAAAAAATTCAAATTCAACCAAGCACCATACAGGATCCAGACACCCTGTGTATTTCCCATCTTTATGTGGCTTATTGTTTTTTATATTATGTTATTCTCTCTTAAAAGACTTTATTATTTTTAAACTATTCATTATTTTCTGTGACTGCCTATACCCATTTTCTTTTCTTTCTTCTGCATCTAAGCATATTTTAAAATAAACTGTACCTTTTAGAGGTTTTCTGTGTCTGGACCTGGATTTACTAGGTGCCTGCAGCGTTCTCTGACTGAGTGAGACAAATCTTAAACTGCCATGTCAGCCACTGGGCGGCTCAGATTGGTTCATGGCATGGCGCTGGCAGCTGGCTCCAGGCCGCAGGAAGCACTGGTGTTCAGGAATGGCACAGCACCCTGGGTCCTGTGACCTGACTGTGGTTCACAGTCTCTTTCGTCTGTATCAGCACAGCTGCCCTGTTCCTTCTGGTCACAGTGTGCACAGAGCACCTGCTCCTCACACATGCCTGTTCCACCTTTGGACCTTTGCTCACCAAAGTGAGAGAGAGAGAGAGGAGACAGACATAGAGAGACAGAGACACAGAGAGACAAAGTGTGCGAGCGAGCATGCACTCATCACTGAGGAGGCATTTGCTGTGTCCTCCATTAACCTTACAGCCTTTGTCTCTCATTTCCTGATCATCGTCTTTTGATTTTTTAGTGAAGAAATGCTTGAGTTTCTCTCTTCTCTGCGTGATTCTAGTTTTTTTCTGTGTCATCATGGAGATTATGTTGAAAATACTAAAATCCCCAGCACTCCTATGTGAACCCAGGCCTCTTACTAACAGACAGAATGCTGCTCTCACAACCCTGCCCGGCCGTTCCAGGGACTGGTGTCACAAAGAGACATCTCTGTGCACTTGAGTCTCGTCACTGCTGTTTGGGGGCTTGTGACATGACATCTCTCACATTTCGGAGGAAACAAAGTTCATCCCTTCTGACTGTGGGTGGAGTCGCCTGTATGGAAGTTCTTTATTTCCTCTCGAGAGTCTGAATTCCTGAGTCATCCCCTTTCATCTCATCTGAAATCCCTTCATTCAGTGTTCATCTCTGGGAGCTTCTTAATGTCTTCTTCATTTCTAGAGGAATGTTTTGCTAAAGAATCATAGTTCATACAGTGTGCTTGCTTTCATTTCACATTGCATATATTGACCTATTTTCTTCTGACCTCTGTGTGTGTGTGTGTGTGTGTGTGTATGCGTGTGTGTGTGTGTGTGTGTATGCGTGTGTGTGTGTGTGTGTGTGTGTGTGTGTGTGTGTGTAAAACATGCATTTTGGGATGCATTTGTCCTACCATGTGTGTGGAGATTAGAGGACATTTTTGGCAGTCCTTACCTTCCCCCTTGTTTGAAGCAAGGGCTATGACTTGACAGCTCAGGGATTTAGATGAGGTGACCCAGGTTATCTGGCCCACAAGCCCCCAGGCATTTTACTATCTCCATTGCCTTTCCCACTTCTAGGGAGTTCTGATATTACAGGTGTGTTCTACTGAGTCCAGCCTTCACATGGCCTCTGGGAATTCACACGGAGGTCCTCACCTCACACTCTGAAAGGCAGATATTCTAACCACTGACCTATCTCCAAGGTTCCCACCCAGGTTTTTTATGAGAACCCAGTGGCCTTGGAAAGTATGAGAAAGGTATCTTCCTGACAGCATCGCTGTGGTAATAAATTGCTTTATTATATTGCATGAGCAGAACATTTTTCTGTAAGTTAAGCTGTAGCATCATCTTGGGCCCACCAGTCAGAATTCAAAGAAAAGGTGCCGTGGTGAGTGCAGATAGGAGGTCAGCAAAGCAGGAGGCACAGCAGACATTCAAACCAGAAACCCCAGAGCATCCTCCAGGCTCTGATTTCTAAAAGCCTAATGCCAGGCTCCATGGCCCACCTGAGCCAGAGCCTTTGCGTGCCGCCCAGCCATGTCAGGGCAGGGCCTGCTATGACCTCACGAGGAGCGATTGTGAGGGGTCCAGCCAGCAGATATTATGCTGTGGCCCGGCCTGGATTTCTTTGGGTGTGTTGAGAGGAGCTGTGGAGTGGTGCCCTGTGTGATTTTACTGTTATCAATCGAGGTTGCGTGGGAATTTTGCGTTTGATTGTTTGGTTTGTGTGTGTGTTTGGGTTTGTATGTGCATGTGTGTCTAGACGGGTGTGTGTGTGTGTGTGTGTGTGTGTGTAGGTTTGCTTGTGTGTGTGTGCTTGTGGTTTTTATGTGTATGTGTGTCTAGATGTGTGTGTGTGTATAGGTTTGCTTGTGTGTGTGTGACTTGTATGTGTGTGTGTGTGGTATATGTATGTGTTTTTGTGTTTAAGTTCACTTGTGTACAAGTACCTGTTTGAGTGTGTGCACCTGTGCATTTTCGTGTGTGAGTAGGTATACCTGTGGGTGAGTGTGAGTGCACCTGTGTGTGTGTGTGAGTAGGTATACCTGTGGGTGAGTGTGGGTGCACTTGTGTGTGTGTGTGAGTAGGCATACCTGTAGGTGAGTGTGAGTGCACTTGTGTATGTGTGTGTGTGTTTGCGCGTGCATACGTGCAGGCGTGAGTGTTTTTGTGTCCTATAGGGGCACGTGTGGGTAGGTGTGGGAACACCTGTGTGTGGGAGAGCATTGACTCCCGGAGTCAACTTGACCATTGTACCTAAGGTAGGTCATCTGCCTTGTTTTTTGAGACAGTCTCTCACTGAACTGGAGCTGGTCAAGTGTCTAGGCTGGCTGGCCAGTGTTCCCAGGGATCTGCTGGGCTGACTCTGCAATCAGATTAAAAAAGCACTTACTGATTCTTTTATGCTAGGTTTCTAGAGATGGAATGAGGCCCTCCTGTTTTGCATGGGCCTCATTTAATTTAACTACTAAACTATCTCCCCAGCCTGTGGCTATTTGAGGTGTTTTGGGGTTGGGTTTTTTGTTTGTTTGGTTTGTTTTGTTTTGTTTTGTTTTTCCTGAGAAATGGTTTCTCTGTGTAGCCCTGGCTGTCCTGGAACTCACTCTGTAGACCAGGCTGGCCTCAAACCCTGAGATCCACCTGCCTCTGCCTCTGGAGTGCTGGGACTGAAGGTATGTGTCACCATAGCTCAGTGTTTGAGTTTTACTTTTGATGTTTTGGGTTTTCTGGCTTCTTGGTTTGGGCTGGTTTCAGGTTTGTTAGTTTTTCTTTGAAATTTTCTTTGTGTTTTTATTATTTTTACATTTTGGGGGATTTTGTGTCACCTTTGGTTTTCTGATTTTGTTTTGCTTTTCTAGGTTTTCTTATTGTATTTTTGCTTTGTTTGGGGTTTTAGATTTTTGCTTATTTGTTTTTTTTAAGATACAGTATTTTTGAGAATTTCATATATTCATAGAATATATTTTGATTATATTCTCTGACCACTCTTCCCCAACTTCTCCTAGATCTCCCCTACCTCTACTCCAACTCCCAATTCCTCTCTCTCTCTCTCTCAATAGCCCATTGATCCCAATTTGTGCTCATATGTTCATGGGTGTGGGGTATCCATTGCAGTGTGGTTGGCCTATCAGGAGCCACATTCTTTTTTTTTCTATTACTACATTTATTTATTTATACTTTCATTCATTGTGAGTGGGGGAGCAGATATAATGTGGATATCAGAGGACAACTTGTTGGATCTGCTTCTTTCTTTCTTCTTTCCATGTGGCTCTTAGGAATCTAACACAGATCATTAAGCTTGGTAGCAAATGTCATTACTCACTGAGACATCTCGAACCCTGTGGTTCTTGGTTTTTAATTATTAGGTAAAAAAAATAACAATGTTCTAATGAAAATGAAGTTTGATGTGCTGGTTTTGAAAGCATCAAGGGATTTATTGTGACTTTTTTTGCTTTTGTAGCCTAGTTCTGGCCACTGTGAGGCTCTTTGCAGTCGTTTTTGTTTCCTTTGTCAGAAAAGTATTTGGTCTAGTTCCTCTGCGTTGGAGAAATGCTTCTGCTCGACATTAGGGGAATGCTGCAAGCTGCAGAAATATGAAGTATGAATTCAGCTGACAATGACAAAATTCTCATACCTGCAAGAGCAGGCAGGAGCCACGTTCTTGAGGAGAAATGACTCTCCCTTCCCCAGAAACCACCAACTGTCAGGGGCTCCTATGGGCAGTCATGCTGGACTGCTTACTGCTTGGTTTGGGGCAGGTCTTGTGCAGGCAGCCACAGCTGCAGCCAGCTCGGGAGTGCAGTGGTCCTGTCATGCCAAGACGATGATAATTTGCTCTGGTCCTTCCCTCTGGTTCTTACAATCTCTCTGCCCCCTTTTCCATGATGGTCCCGGAGCCTTAGAGGAGAAAGGGTATGATGTGGACATCCCATTTGTGTCTGAGCACTCCATTGACTCTCTCTATTCTTTGACAAGTTGTAAATTTCTATGTAAACATTTGCACAAATACATTTCTCTGATGAGATCTGAGAGTTGCACTAATAAATCCAAAGATTTGATGCAAGGATCCACATATGAATGGGAACATGAGAATATGCCATGCTTGCCTTTCTGGGTTTGGGTCACCTCACTTAGTGTAATGTTTCCCAATTCCATCCATTTACTTAGAAATTTCATAATTTCAGTTTTCTTTGTAGCTGAATAAAATTCCATTTTGTATGGATACCACATTTTAGTTAGCCCTTCATCAGTTGATGGATGTCTAGGCTGTTTACATATCTCAGCTATTGTGAATAGAGCAGCACTGAAAGTGGGTAAGTGTCTCTGCAGCAGGAAATAGAGTCCCTTGAGCATATACCCAGGAGTAGTATAGCTGGACCATATGATAGGTCTATTGCTAGTTTTCTGAGGAACAGCCACACTGATTTCTACAGTGGCTGCACCAGTTTGCACTCCCATCCACAGTGCATGAGGGTCTCCATCCCCCACACTCACACCAGCATCCACAGTGCATGAGGGTCTCCATCCCCCACACTACACCAGAATCCACAGTGCATGAGGGTCTCCATCCCCCACACTCACACCAGCATCCACAGTGCATGAGGGTCTCCATCCCCCACACAAACACCAGAATCCACAGTGCATGAGGGTCTCCATCCCCCACACTCACATCAGCATCCACAGTGCATGAGGGTCTCCATCCCCCACACCCACACCAACATCCACAGTGCATGAGGGTCTCCATCCCCCACATCCACACCAGCATCCACAGTGCATGAGGATTTTCATCTCCCACATCCACACCAACATCCACAGTGCATGAGGGTCTCTGTAGCTTAAGTTTTCCTGCCTGGCCCACAGTCAGGATATATCTCTTTCACCTGCCAGTCCCACAGCCTCTCAGACCCAACCAAGTAAACACAGAGACTTATGTTGCTTTCAAACTCTATGGCCGTGGCAGGCTTCTTGCTAACTGTTCTTATAGCTTAAATTAATCCATTTCCTTTAATCTATACCTTGCCACATGGCTCGTGTCTTACCGGCATCTTCACAAGCTATTTCTCATCATGGCGGCTGGCAGTGTCTCTCTGACTCAGCCTTCCACTTCCCAGCTTTATTCTCCTCCTTGCCCCGCCTATACTTCCTGCCTAGCCAAGGGCCAATCAGTGTTTTATTGATTAATTAGGAACACATTTGCCATACATCCCACAGCACTTCCCCTTATTTTTTTTTCCAAAAAGGAAGGTTTTAACCTTAAAGTAAAATTACATATAATTTGGGAATTTGGGCGTAGCTTCTCTTACTACTTCCTGCTGGAAGGGGGCGCTGTATCTTATGGGGAAACAAAGAAAATTTTAGAATTATGGAATAGTCCATGAGGCTGTATCGTCTGAGCCAGATGCCTTCAAACCATTCTGGATGTTGGATCATCTGGGCCATGGTGTCTCAGAGACCTTTCAGGGGGTCTTGGCTGGTCAAACCTGATGTATCTGAATCTTGAACAAATCCATAGCCTCTGGCTTTCTGTGGAAACAAAAGAGACTCTTTTCCAAAGCAACATATCCTTATATCCAAATTTTGAAGTCAAGGTACCTTTAAAATATACATTTTGGCATAACTCAACAGCTTTTACAATCAAATGTTTTTCTGCAGTTAAAAATCCCAAAGACAACACAATCCAGATTCTCTGTGTAATATCCATTTTTACGTGGCTTATTTTTTATACTACCTTTACTGTCTCTTTAAAGACTTTATTTTTTAAAACTATGTATTTGTTTCTATAACTCTATATATCACCTTTTTTGTCTTTTTCAAACCTACGTATCTTTTACACATTGTAAACTATTACATCTGAATCTGTCTTATTGTGAATCTCTTGCCTTAAACTGCAGCAGCTGTGGCTGCTGGCTCCGCCCACCTCAGCTTCCCAACATGGCTACGTTTACCACCAGCTCTGGGAGCTATCATGGGTCTATGCTTTTATCCAAGCAGCATGTAGTCCAGAAACCTCTTTTTTTGTTTTGTACTGTCAAAGTCTAAATCCACCATGCAGCTTAATGTGCCACTTGCAGAGGCCTCATTCCCGCCAGTAGCTCCAACTGGCAGCTGCCGCTCATTTGAGAGAGACAATTAGGAAGCTGGTTTTAGCTCCGTTTTAGAATCTTTTTTCTCAGTTTTTAGGTGGAAACTCTTGCCACCACGTTGGACGCCATTTGTAGCTTGAGTTTTCCTGCCTGGCCCACAGTCAGGATATATCTCTTTCACCTGCCAGTCCCACAGCGTCTCAGACCCGACCAAGTAAACACAGAGACTTATGTTGCTTTCAAACTGTATGGCCGTGGCAGGCTTCTTGCTAACTGTTCTTATAGCTTAAATTAATCCATTTCCTTTAATCTATACCTTGCCACATGGCTCGTGTCTTACCGGCATCTTCACAAGCTATTTCTCATCATGGCGGCTGGCAGTGTCTCTCTAACTCAGCCTTCCACTTCCCAGCTTTATTCTCCTCCTTGCCCCGCCTATACTTCCTGCCTAGCCAACGGCCAATCAGTGTTTTATTGATTAATTAGCAACACATTTGCCATACATCCCACAGCAGGTCTCCATCCCCCACACCCACACCAGCATCCACAGTGCATAAGGGTCTCCATCCCCCACACTCACACCAGCATCCACAGTGCATGAGGGTTTCCATCCCCCACACCCACATCAGCATTCACAGTGCATGAGGGTCTCCATCCCCCACACTCACATCAGCATCCACAGTGCATGAGGGTCTCCATCCCCCACATCCACATCAGCATCCACAGTGCATGAGGGTTTCCATCTCCCACATCCACACCAGCATCCACAGTGCATGAGGGTCTCCATCCCCCACATCCACATCAGCATCCACAGTGCATGAGGGTCTCCATCCCCCACATCCACATCAGCATCCACAGTGCATGAGGGTCTCCATCCCCCACATCCACACCAGTATCCACAGTGCATGAGGGTTTCCATCCCCCACACCCACATCAGCATCCACAGTGCATGAGGGTCTCCATCCCCCACATCCACATCAGCATCCACAGTGCATGAGGGTCTCCATCCCCCACATCCACACCAGCATTTGTTGCCTTTTATTAGTCTTTGCCATTCTGACTAGAGTAAAACAAAATCTCAAAAAGTTTTAATTTGCCTTTCCCTGATGGCCGAGGATGGTGATTATTAATACAAATACAAACATATATACATACACACATATATATATGCACACACATATGTGTATATATATATTTATATATATATTTCTTAAGCCATTTGTGTGTCTTCTGAGAAAACCCTTTTCAGTACCCTATCCAAATTATTCATTGGATTGTTTCTTAGTGTTTATTACTTTTTAAGTGATTTGTATAATCTAGAAGCTTTTCTGGGCTTTGTTATATTTTGTTTTGATTTCTAGGTTTTTAGTTTTTAATGTGTTTTGTTTGTCTGGAGTTTTGCTTGTTTTTGTTCAATTTTATGTTGCTTGGATCTTCTAATTTTTTAAATTTCTTCATCCTTTCCTTATTTTTGGTATGTTTTTCTTCTTAAGCAATCAGTGGTCTTCATTCTCAGTGTTGCTGAGCTCTGGTCCTCCTCCCTAGTGACCTGCAGCTAGGTTTTTTTTATTTGGATTCTTTTGGCTTTGTGTGTGTGTGATTTTGGTTTTCTGGAGTTTTGTTGTTGTTGTTGTTGTTTTTAGTTGTTTGATAGAATTTCAGGCTTTCTATTTTTTTCACTGTTTTCATTTTCATTTTGAATTTCTTCTTTCTTCTTTTTTCTTTCTGTTAGGTAACATTTATACTTTGTTACCAAAAATGAGCTCTAGTAGTAAAGAAGAGGATGCCACAGACCTTGAGTCTGCATCCAGCTCCCCGGAAACAGAAAACTTCTACTCGCAGTATGTGATCTTGAAGACCATTGGCCGTGGAGGCTTTGCCGAGGTAAAACTGGCCTACCACCGCTTCACCAGCACCCTGGTGGCTGTCAAAGTACTTCAGAAAATGAATAAGTGGTGCTTTCCGGTCCAACCCGAGGTCAATATTATGAAGATAATCAACCACCCCAACATCATCTCCCTTCTCCAAGTGATTGAGTCTGAGAAGAGAACATACCTCATCATGGAGCTGGCTGCGGGAAAACAACTCCGTCACTACGTCCGAAAGGCTGGCCACCTGGAAGAAGACCAAGCCCGGGGGATCTTCAGGCAAATCCTAAGTGCTGTGAGTTACTGCCATGAACATGGAATAATTCATCGGGACCTGAAACCAGACAACATCATGGTGGATAGGAACGGAAAAGTCAAAATCATCGACTTTGGCCTTGGCGCCCAAGTTAAGCCCGGACAAAAACTTGGATTTTACTGTGGGGCTTTCAAATTTTTTGCCCCTGAATATTTCCTTAGAAGACTTTATGACGGCCCCAAGGTCGACATATGGATGTTAGGAGCTGTTTTATATTTCATGGTAGTTGGGAAAGTCCCATTTGATGGTGACACCCTACCAGAGCTCCGACATCAGATTGTGAATGGGAAATATACTGTCCCCTTGGGCCTGTCAGAGGAACTCCAGGACCTGCTTAGCCTCCTAATGACAGTCGACCCCATGTGTAGGCCAACAGTGGATGAAGTGATGACACACCCCTGGCTCAGAAAAGACATGGAGGCTTCCCCAAACGACTGTGAAGAAATGGTCCCTGGCTTGCCTGACCCTGCAATAGTGAAAGCCATGGAACACATTGGGTTCCAAGCCCAGGACATCAAAGACTCATTACAACAGAGAAAATTCAACCAGACCATGGCGTCTTATTGCTTACTAAAAAGGCAAGCTCTCCAGTGGCCTACCTGCACAACCTTGGCTCAACCCGTGAATCCAGGGGTGGTGCCATTCCCTTCCCTAGAGGATCCTGTTGCTTTCCCTCTACCTCCCAGGAGGAGGAGTAGTGAGCCTGCCCTTGGCACATTGCTCAGAGGGTCATCCACTAGTGGTCAGGTATCTGCCTATGGCCAGCAGGCAGGTCAAAGAGGACACAGAAGGGCCAACATTCCTCTCCACTCGCCACTCCAGAGAACACTCACTTTGGACCAAGACCCCCAACGCTCCAAGAGTGCCCCTTGCATTTGCTCAATGAGTACCAGCAATGATAACAAAGAAGATGACTTATGCTCCCACAGAGACTCAGCAAAGGACAAGTCTACCCGCAGCCATGGCCAGCCTCGAGGCTTGAGGGCATGGACAAGGAGGATAGGAAACGCCCTTATGGGGCTCTGCTGCTGCTGTCCATCAAGGAAGAAACCTCTGTGGGGGCGGAACAAAGTCTTCCCTCAGAAATGAGGCACAAGGAGGGCGTCTGGAGAACAAGCAGCAGGCCTGGCCCAGGTACCTTTCTGTGTTTAAATGAGTGTTTTACTCATGTCTGTGTTGATGGACAGATCATAACTATGTGTATTTATGAAATAGAATGCATTGGGAAGCTAGATGTAGATACCATGGGATGGTTCAATGGAACCTATCAACATATCTAGCATCCTAGAAGACAAATCTCACTGTATCCTACACATGGGAAATCTAAAAATGTTGGACCAGAAGTCAATGGCAGAAGGGTGTTGACCATGTTAAGAGAAGGGAGGGGGGAGGGGAGGTGCTGAGGAAGGAGAAAAGTGGTATGGGGTGGGAGCTAGGTGATGAGGGACAGAGGTGCCTGGGGGCAGAGGTTTAGACAGGAGGAAGCAGCTTGGAGAGCAGGGCAGAGCAGGGTGACCACAGTTGGAAAGATGCCCTGTATAGCTGCATTCACAGATTCTCGTTCACGTGTGTTGTTGTATTTTAAGAGTTCTTCGGAGGATGCAGAACATCACAAATCTGCAGCCGTGGTGTTGGAGAGGACTCATGTATGGGAAGAGACCTGCAGACGGAACCATGCAGAAAGCCCATGATGCCCTGTGTCTATGCCCTGCTCAGAGGTCCAGCCAGGAAGAAGGGAGCAAATGATGGAATCCTGGGCCACAGGAATTCTGCAAGGACCCTGCCCCTCAAAGGCATCCATAATCAGGGGGCAGGAGCCAAAAACGTGTCCAAAGTCTACCCAGGTCACATGAGACCCCTCTTCTCCTGACACTTCCCTGCCTCATTCTTAGTAGCAGACTAACAGTAACAGATTTCTCAGGGTCCAAACTGACAGCTCCATTCTCCCTGACAGATTTCCCAGGGCCCAAACTGATAGCTACGTTCTTCCTGACAAATTTTTCAGGCCAAAACTGACAGTTTTCTCAGGGTCTAGACTGTCTGTCTCCTCCTCATCGGATATTGTAGAGATATCTGACAGGGAATTGGTAGGGGTGATCAAAAGATTACCCATCTTTTCAACGGGATGAAAATTTGTATCAGACCCTTATGTCCTGTGCTTATGGGGACTGTTTGTGGTTTTTTTTTTTAGGCCATGACCGTATGCCCACATGGTGTCTCCGGATGAGGGATGGCGATCGGGAGCCAAGTCTTGGTTCCACCTCCTTGGAGGTCAACCCTTATGTGGAAGTGCTGGGCAAACCGAAATGAAAAAAAAAATGTGCCTTCCTAACGGAATGGGCAGACAAACATGACAGACAACACAGAAGAAGGAAAGAAGTGGGGGCCCCAATGCTCTCCTGCCAAAGGGACGGGAAGAACACAACACTTCTCACCAAAACACACTGTTTGTGTTTCTTGGGGCCACTGTCAAGCACAGCCGGCAAGTAAAGAGAGGGAGCCGATCAGAACCTGCGCTGGGAGAAAAAAGTAACAGAAGCCCCACATTGGGTGCCACAAATTGCTTGGATTCTAGCAGCTCCCTCATGGCAGGGGGTGAGAAGCCACGTCATCAACGACACAGACACACGGTGTCTGTGAAAAGCAAATAACAAACTCCTTTATTTAATAACAGGGTAGCCCTTATATACCCTCCTCCCAGCGCCCAGTATGTGTGGTCGTCCCTCATTGGCTGGGCACAATCAGGAATTCTGACAGCAATTGTTGCTAGGTCCTCAGACAGACTCAGCATGATCAGGAACTCTGACAGTGACTAGGAACTCTGACAGCTCCTGTTGCTAGACCCTCAGGCAGACTCCAGGTTAGCTCTTAAGGAGTGCATTATGTGCATGCCCTGGCTACTGGTCTGAGCCAATTTCCTCGACCCTATGGAGCCTGTCCTACTATAATGATTGTCATGAATCTCAGAATAAAAGTGATGTTTGTGAAAGATGACTCTGGGGGTTTTCCTGCATCTTCCTTTCACAGGAGAATTGGCCCTGTGGTGCTCAAAAGTCCCAGGGAAATTAACTTCACCCCCAACACCACCAAGTCATTAGAAGTGTCTTTGAAGGAACAAGCTCTAAGGTACCTGAAGGGGGAAAATGCAGAACCTGAGTGTGGATTTTGGGTCTTTCTGGATCCAGCAACATTTTCAGAAGGACCAGAGAGAACAATGGTGTCATCAGCTTGTCTCATTTCCACAGAGACAAGCATGGTAGCCTGATGAATTCCTGTGGACATGGCTCAGGTTGGATCCCAGTGCTGAGAAGCCACTGGTCTATCCTGCTGTGTTCCTTAATTGTATCATACAAGATGTTCTTTCTCCCTGTTGTGACATTTTCCCTTTTTAGATCTATGGGACAGGGCCACCCCTCTATGTCCTATCCAGGCATGTGTCCTTCAATGAACGAGTCAGATCTGGGGCAGAAGGAGGATGTGTGATGGCAAAGAGAAGTATAAATGTTCCATGTGAGAGGGCAGGCCCTGAGGACACAGACCAGCACCAAGATGTGCCCTGTTATAGGGACCTCACCTAACAAATACCAAACCCGAACCCTATCATACTTGGCAGATCACCAGTGCCTGGGGGGACCCATCTCACAGGCACCAAAGCTCTGGTTCATGTGCACACCTGTCCGCTCTGATGGTAGGGTCTCATAGATTCCTGAGATGCCCTCATAGCATCTTTCCAGTTATCCTGGTGTAAAGCTCTTGGCTTCTTTATAATGTTGCCAATCTCTTTAGCAAACACCCCTCTCTAAACTGTACTCTTACACTCCTTTAAATTCAGCCTCATGAGCTCTCAGGGAACAGACAGTGTGTGAGTGTGTATGTGTGTATACATGTGCAAGAGAGAGTGTGTGAGAGAGAAAATATGTGTATGTGAGTGTGTGTGAGAGAGAGAAAAGTGTGTGTGAGAGCATATGTGTGTGTGTGTGTGTGTGTGTGAGAGAGAGAGAGAGAGAGAGAGAGAGACAGAGAGAGACAGAGAGACAGAGAGAGAGAGACAGAGAGAGAGAGACAGAGAGATTATTAGGGTACACAATATATCACCATACCTGTCTGTTGAGCATCATCCTTAACCTCTTCTGCAACTTTTTTTAAAGTCAACTTCTGAGAGTGAATTTGGGCATCATGGGGGCCGGCTTCTTCTGTACCTTCTCCAGGACAGCTTTCTGCCTCTATGGCAAAAATGTATTCTTGACATTTCCATAAAGAGATTGAGTGGGTGTTGGATAAATACATCACTGTGGATCCTATTTGCCAATGCCTAGACGATGGATCACCTCTTTTCAAGGAAAACAATTGGGGTACTCCTCAGCCTCCAACAGTTCTCTTATTGGTGACATGTCCTGTGTGTGCGCATGTGAATGTGTGTGTATGTGTTTTATAACTCTCTTATAGTCCAAGTGGTCTGGGAATTGTTTGCTGTTTTGCTTTGTATTTCCAGAGCTGAAACAGAACTACAGAACCACTTTAGTAAAGCATTTCCAAACAGCCAGGTCTGGTTGTGCACACCTTTGATCCCAGCACTCAGGAGGCAGAGACAAATGGATCTGAGTCTGAGTCCAGCCTGGAACTTAGAGAGGAAGTTCCAGGACAGCCAGGGCTGCACAGAGAAACCCTGTCTCCAAACCCAAAAAAGGGTTGGGAGTGGTATTTCAAAAACAACTTTCAAGACATAACAGAAAACAAGATGACTTCTATCTTAAAAATCTGCTCCTGATACCCAGGAATACATTACAGGTGACAGAGAATGAAGGAAAGATGTTCTCCGCCTAGAGCCGCCCCAGCTTCCTGTTTCAACAGTGTTTGAATGTGGCCGTCAGCCAACTGCCCCAAGCCAGAGCCTTCTACCACCTTGTCGTGGCCTTGACCACCAAGTCACTCCTGAAGGTGAGCCAGAACTACCACCATGGCACAGAGGCTGCCATGGACCTCCAGATCAACCTGGAGCTGTATGCCTCCAATGTCTATCTGTCCATGTCTTGCTACCTTGACCAGGATGGTGTGGCTTTGAAGAACTTTGCCAAATCGTTCCGATCTCACGAGGAGAGGGAAACTGGGGAACTGATGAGGCTACAGTACTGAGGAGGTGGCCAATTTTACTGCAGGACATCAAGACCTGATGACTAGAAGTATGGACTAAACACAATGGAGTATGCAACTGCATGTGGAAAAGACTGTGAATCAGTCATGACTGTAACTTCACAAACCCCCCACTTATGTAACTTTGTCGATGGATGCTCATTACGTGAATAGGTGAAATCCATCAGAGAACTGGGTGACCACATAACCAACCTGGGCAAGATAGGAGCCCCTGAAAAGCACACCCTGAGACACAGTGAAAATAAAAACTAAGAACCATAAACCCCAGAACCACAGGTGACTTCCCTGGTCATGGAAGCAACACTTGCATGCCTGGCTACTTTTACCTTTTCTAGAAGTCACATCACAACATCCACTTAAGTTCTTTAGTGTGTACCATTCCTTCCAATAAGGAAATTTGGTTAAAAAAAAAAAAAAAAGGATGGATAATAAAGGTGAAACAGCTGGGCTGTGGTGGCACACGCCTTTAATCCCAGCACTAGGGAGGCAGAGGCAGGTGGATCACTGAGTTCAAGGCCAGCCCTGTCTCCAGAGCAAGTTCTAGGATAGCCAGGGCTACACAGGAAAACCCTATCTCAAAAACAAAAACAAAAAGTGAAAACAATGCCTGCCACATAGCAGGTGATCAGTAATGCTTCCTACACCTGAAAAGATAGTTTTTAAGCTCAGTATTAACAAATCAGGGAGGAAATAGTCACCTAGACACCAGAAGACCAGAGCAAGCATCCCTGTTGTGTGATGTTCTGATCGAATTCTGACAATAAAGTTTGTTTTGAATCAGAGGGCGGAGCTAGCTACCAGATAACGAAAATGAACCAAAGAGGTTTTGGAGGACTGAGGATAGGAGACAGGAAGTAGTAAGGCAGGGCTGGGAGGGACGCTCTCCATCTTTTTGGATGTAGGAATGGAAGAGATAGGAGGTTACTGGTGGCTTTTCCGTCAATTCTCTGATCATTCTGGATTCTTACCCCAAAGAGTATCTAACTGGGCAATGGTGGCACACACCTTTAATCCCAGCACTCAGGAGGCAGAGGCAGGTGGATATTAGTGAGTTCCAGGCCAGCCTGGTCTACAAAGTGAGTTCCAGGATAGCCAGGACTGTTACACAGAGAAACCCTGTCTCAAAAAACCGAAAAAAAAAAGAAGAATATCTGACTCCTGACTTTTTATTGATAAAGAATAATTAGATAAACGCTTCACATCTTGGGATTCTAAGACAGCGTAAGTGGAGTTTATGCCCTCCTTCCTGTCAGTTTATGAAAAACAGTGGTTGGAGTGTGGGTGGCTGGAGAAAGTGTGAGTCAATCGCTTTCCACTCACTGAAGCCCACCAAGTGTCTCAGACTCCTCCAGTCTTCACACAAAGCAAGGCCTTCCAACTCCTTGAGATTGGAAGCCTATATTTGACCATCTTACTCACCCAGTTTGCCAAGAGGGAATTAGCAGGACTTTGCAGTATTTTACCTCCTTGTCTGTCTCCTAGGCTAGCAGCTAATTCCCCACAACGACTTTTTAAAGAAAACCTTTCATGTTTCTTTTGTTCACTGTCAACACACCCAGTAGGGTGCATCTGTGTGTCATAAGTGTGGGGAGGTTTCTGCCCAAATTCATGCTTGTCCACCAGTTTTGAAATCTCAAATCTAAGACCTCGATCAAGTTTGAAGGTAATTTATTCATACTCAGAGAAAGGGTTTAAACATGCCCTCAGTGGAATCAATAGCATTTGCAGGAGTCTGGGGCATAGCTCAGTGGTAGGAGCACTTGCCTAGCATCAAGCATGAGGCCCTAGGTACAACCCAGGGGAGGGGGCTCATGCATGTCCAATTGCATGAGCATTAGGTGAAGAAGTTCCGGACTCCTTGGAAAGGTCCATTTAATTTTGAGTTTAGAATTAGGGCTGGAGAGATGGCTCAGAGTTTAAGAGTACTGGCTGGTCTTCCAGAGATCCTGAGTTCAATTCCCAGCAACCATATCATGTCTCAAAACTATCTATAATGAGATCTGGTGCCCTCTTCTGGCAGGTAGGCATATACACAGGCAGAACGCTATGTATGTAATGAATAACATATATTTTATTAACATTATATTAATATTTTCCTCAAAAAGGAAAAAAAAGAATTTATCCTTTCAGATATAAGAAGCATTACTGGTCAGGCAGTGGTTGAAAGGATGATAAACAGCGTGGAAAGGTCACAGTCGTGACAGAACCCAGTGTTAGTTTTCAGAGCTTTATTAGGAGGAAATAGGGGGGAGGGGAGAGAGGAGAGCCAGGCATGGAGAGGAAAGCATGTGCAGAGGGCAAAGAGAGAAAGATGGGGGGAGGAGCAGAGCAGAGAGAGAGTGGGGTCTGCATCAGCTTTTTTAAGGCACAGATTGTGTGACCACGCAGTGTATGTAGTCGCCAGCACGCACTGATGACATAAGGCGCAAGACCTTTTACTTAACTCCTGAACTGCACATGTGCGGTCATGTAGCTGGAGTGAGGGCAGGATTCTAACAGTGGTGGCGCACGCCTCTAATCCCAGCACTCAGGAGGCAGAGCCAGGCGGATCTCTGTGAGTTCGAGGCCAGCCTGGTCTACAGAGTGAGTTCCAGGACAGGCTCCAAAGCTACACCGAGAAACCCTGTTGGGGGCGGGGGAAGAAAAAGAAAAAAAGCATTACTGATGACCTGTTACGTGGCAGGCATTGTTCTCACTTTTATTATCTTATCTTAAAACAAGCAAATGTTTATTAGATGTCTGCTGTGTCCACGATAGTACAAGGCAAGGCGAGGAATGTGAATAAGCAGAACCGAAAGAGAGAGAAGTATTTCAATTTAAATCAGTTCGGAAATATTCTCTGGCCCTCCCTTTTCTGTTCCTTCATCCACCATCCATTCGGAGATGATTCAGGAGTGGAAATCTCATGTACCTAAGCCTTTGTCTCCTTGGGATTCAGACAGTTACACAACTTGCCTCGTCCTCCTGGACTTCTCAGAGGTGGCAGGGTTTACCACAGATTCTTACTTCCCCTACCCCATCCTCTCCCTACCCCCTAATCTCTTCACTCAGTTTCCCTCTGTGTTCCCCAGTATCAGTGGGCTAGCCATCCCGTCACCATGACAGCCTTCTCTACCTCCATGTGCAAGCCATCTACAGTCTGTCAAAACTCACTCTCCTAGGCTGTCTCCACTTCTGTTACTGAAGCACTGTATGTTTACATTCTAATAACCTCCTAACCAGCCTACCTAGACTCTTTCTAACCTCTGCCAAATGTATTTGCCATGCTATAGTAAAAACAAAAATGACTTAAACACATACCAAGTCCCTTCAACAGCTTCTATCATAGATCCTTATATAGATTATTTTAAATTAAAATGTTCTTCCCTCTTAATGACCCAAACTTCTTTTTGAGGCAGAGTCTCATTGTATAACTATGGCTGGCCTGGAACTTGCCATGTAGACCAGGTTGGCCACAAACTCACAGAGATCCACCTACCTCTGCCTCCTGAGTGCTGGGATTAAAGGTGTGCATGATCACATCCAGCCCTTCCCCCCCCCCCCTTCACATTTCTAGTGAAGCATCAGTTTCCTGGGAGGCTCTGCTTTGCTTTAAACGAGGCCAAATCTCTCTACTTCCCAACTCTGTGCAACTCCTTAATATTGCTCATCAAGTTGTAATCTGAGATCTATCTATGTTATCATGTCTCACTAATCTCAGTCATAAAGGCATAGATAACATTTAATTTTTTTCTTTTTCTTTTTTTAGTACATACAAACACCATGTACCAACACCATGTCTGGAACACAGTAGTTGTTAAGGAGCTGTTTATTGGGTAAATAAATGCATACATTCCAACATCAAATCTTCTCCCAACAATAAATACCAACCAAAAGGGAAAATGAGCATTTTCTTGAAAAAAAGAACATATGAAAATTACCTAGTGCGTTGTAGGTACACATGTTTGTAAAAGTGTCCCTACTTTATAACTTCCACAAAGTCAGGTTCTGCAGGTTCTATGAATTTCTGGAGACCAGGACCACTTCAATTTGTTTCCAGGATGCTAGTAACAACATACTTTTCTTCATCTGTTTCTACTACCTAATGTTCTTTGCTTTGTGCAAACGGACTGTGAGCACAAAGACACATCAGCTCCCAGGACAGGAAGAGCCCAGGATGTCCACCTTGCCTGGTGGTCAGCTTGTCTTGGAGGAGCAGAGTACGCGTTGGCACTTGGCTGTCTATTCCTAAGGCCGAGATGAAGACTACACTCTAGAAAGAGAATTATGTCTAAATACAGGCCAGAGGATCCAGAATTTCAGACTAGCTCCCTCCGTGTGTGAGTGACTAGAGGAAATGAAGGAATAGAAGAAGGGTTTAAGTGTGTGAGTTCATTTAAGGACACATCCCAATAAGGAAAAGCCATGCAGCGTCTGATTGTTTTATAAAACACGGTGAAGAGAATTGTTTGGCACTGTTTGTATATAACAGACTCACAATTCGTGTCTTTAAATATGAAGCCCAAATCACCTCGTCTAAAATTATGCTTCCTACCAAGATTGCTTAGTAACTGCTCATAGGAAGAAACACAGGCCTGGAGGCGGGACCTCAGCTCTTCTCAGACAATGACTTCCACTTAAAGAATCCTGGTGAAGGCACTTCCGGTTCCTGCCCATTTCTCTGCTACTCACTGGCTCTGTGGCTCTTGAAAGGCTTCAGCGCTTCTGATGGAAAGTCAGAAGGTTGAATATTTTACATCCTTAAAGTCCCTTCCGGTTTAGAATCACTTGATTTGAGCCTGTGTTTCTGCTGAGGGACTAGAGTCACCTGAACAGTTTGTTCAATTGCATGAGCATTTGGCAAAAAGGTTCTGAACTCCTCAGAAGGATCCATTCATAGGAAGAATTGATGTCAACTTCATAAAGTGGGCAGAGAAGGCTGTCCTTTGTTTTTAAACAGGAAGTAATAAAAGCTGACGTGGTGGCGTGTCCTAGCTAGGGTTATACTGCTGCAATGAAACACGGTGACCAAAAGCAGCTTGAGGCAGAAAGGCTTTGTTTGGCTTACACTTCCACGTTGTAGTCCATCAGTGAAGGAGGTCAAACAGGGCCAGAGCTCAAACAGGGCAAGAGCCTAGAGGCAGGAGCTGATGCAGAAGCCACGGAAGAGTACAGCTTACTGGCTTGATCCTCAAGGCTTGCTCAACCTGCTTTCTTTATTTTTGTTTGTTGTTGTTGTTGTTTGTTTGTTTGTTTGTTTGTTTGAGATAAGGGTTTTTCTGTGTAGTTTTGGAGCCTGTCCTGGAACTCACTCTGTAGACCAGGTTGGCCTCGAACTCACAGAGATTCACCTGGCTCTGCCTCCCCAGTGGTGGGATTAAAGGCATGGGCCACCACCACCAGACCTGCTTTCTTATAAAATCCAGAACCACTGGCCCAGGAAGGCACCACCCACAGTGGGCTGGGCCCTCCCACATCAATCACTAATTAAGAAAATGCCCTACAGACTTGCCTGTAGCTTGATGTTATGGAGGCAGTTTCTCAACTCAGGCTCCCTCCTCTCTGATGACTCTTGCTTGTGTCAAGGTGACATAAAACTAGCCAGGACATGCTAGAAGGCAGTAGTGTGGCTACGTGGGAGGTCTGTCAGTGAAGGCCACAAGTTCCAGATAGTCCTGGACAACAAGAGGGAGACCGTTTTTCAGAAAAGAACAAGCTGTCCCAGTCACCCCAGAGCCTGGGAGGCAGAAATGGGAGGCTGCAAAGTTTAAGACTTGCTGAGCTTCAGAGGGATCAACAGCCTGGATGGCATGGGAAGACCTTGTATTGGGGAGGAGGTGGGTGTGTACGCGGGGTGCACAAATTCAAATTGCTACAATCACCTGCTGCTTCCTGCCCCAAGGAGAGACACCTTGTCCCATCTTGGGGAAACCAAATGATGTCCGCCTCTCGATCCACAAGACCAAGAGTATGTGGTGTGGACGGGAGTCCTGTTTGCTCAACTCGTCTCCCAGGAAAAAAAGGACTCTGAAGTCAATTGCTTTGCTTTGTTGTACAGATGCCAGATATACTGTGCGGCCAGGGCTTTTCCTGTTGGTTGGTTTGTGTGGTTTTTATAAGATGGGGGGCTCACTATATAGCCCAGGGTAGCCTCCATCCATCCCACAAGCCTCCTGCCTCAGCCCCCCAAGTGCTGAGATTAACAGCATGCATCTCCATGTCTGGCTCATTTTTAAAAATATTTCTTTTTTTTTTTGAGATTATAATGTAATTACATCATTTTCCCTCTCCCTTTGCTTCCTCTAAACCTTCCCATAGATCCCTCCTTGCTCTTTTTCAAATTCATGCCCTCTTTTTTTCATTAATTGTTGTTATGTATATATATGTATATGAATATATATCACATATATTATGTATAATATTTTGTAATAATGCATGTGTGATATACATAAACACATACACACAAACATATATAGTCCTAAACACATAAATACAATCTGCTCCGTCTGTATAGTGTTACTGGTATACAATCGGCTAAGAACATACAAACGGTTGGCTATCCAGTCGGTGTGCTCTTCCCTGGGTAGGACTGTTTCGCCTCCTCTCGGCATCCCCAGTTGCCTGTAGTTCTTTGTGTATAGTTGAGACTTCCTGAGCTTTCCCGTCCACTTTGGCAAGTCTGTTGTTCTTCAGCTCATGTTTAGGCAGTCACATTGGTGAGATTTCATGGGTGTAGCTTCTGACGCCCCCAGGAGACACACTCTCACAGCAAACCTCCTGTTGCCATAAGAAAAAAAATCTAGAGAAAATAGACTTTGTTAAAGTAGTTCTCAAATTTAACACCCATGACTATAAAATCTCTAACATGTAGCAAAGTATAATTTTCTCAAGAGTAATACAGCAAATTGAGATACGCGTGTGGCTATCATACACATCTATCACTTCTCAGACACACTTAATGTCAACTCCCTTTTGAATCACGTTGGCTTCTGTTACTATAGTTAAAGATTAACTTGAATCTTACATAGACATGATAAAAAAGAATTTTTGCTTTGAAAGACCACAATCTGAGTTCATTCTTTCAGTATCCAGTGCTATAAGCTTACGCTGAGCATGTTTAGACTAAGCTGATCTTTCAATATTTATTTATTGTATGTAAATAACACATGCCCCTTCTGGCAACACTGCTCACATTCTAACAAAGCAAGGACTCTGAGGACCCATTGTCAACACTGGCGTCTCAAGGCTTCTGGTTCAAGTTGCCCTGTGATTGTGGGCACCACCCTCATCCTATGGGATTCCTTATAAATAACACAGCGTACGGACGCTTGTAATTACCTACAGCCAGACAATGCTCTTTGAAGTTCCTAAGAGCAAACTGCTCCGGGTGCCTGTCCACAATTGTTTATTAGTTGGTCAGATTACAAAGCATATCTTAATTTACTCAAAGCAAAGCAGCATTCTTTCTTGTTTTAAAAGCTGAGTTACAGCATCACTAACTTAAACACAGAACATGCACACAGAAAGAATCTGTTTTCATGGGAAACAGCACCATCAATATATTTGAACATGTTAAAACTTTTGTTTTAAGAGAATGGTTACTAACATTGAAAATAGTCAAATCCTACCAAAGGAAAGATAATATTTTCCTGCTAAGGTATACTGTGCATTTCCGTGCTGGTGACTCACTTGTTTATAGCAAGCTGCTCATCTTAAGCTGGTGGGGCAGGAATGTGGGATACACCTGTAATTCCAGCACATAAGAGGCTGAGGTAGTAGTTGTTGGTCAGTGTTATTCTCAGCCACACAGAGTGTCTAGGACCACTCAGACTACATGTGATTCTGTCTCAAAACGAAACAACATAGAGCTAAACAAAATGTTTGGGGGACACTTTTTTCTACAAAGTCAACATTGCTGATATCCCTCCCACTCCCCACCACACTAAGTCTTAAACCTCCTTCTTTTGTTTTGAAAGTCTTCATCTGGACTTCCTGTTGACTCGATATCCTATTTTTTAAGGTGTATTTTATTTTTAACTATGTGCACTTGTGTGTGTCAGAAAGGGGTATGCACACATGAATACAGATGCCCTCAGAGACCAGAGGAAGGTATTAAATCCCCCGTTCCAGGTAATTATTACTCCAGTCCTCTGCAAATGTAGTTCAGGATTCTACCCCTGAGCCATCTCTCCAGACTCTACATCCTATTTTTATGTAGGAAATTTGCTAACAATTTGGTGTAAAAAAAAAAAAAATCCCATGCTTATTTTCATCTATCTCCATAGTAACTATACACATCAACAGCCCTGTAAAACCTTAGACCAAGACAAAAGCATACAACCAAGCAGCAAGTGTTTCCTAAGCACTGTCTCTGAACCAGTCTGGTCCATGTGATGGCCAAACTCATTCTCCACCCACAGTAATGGAATCAACTGTACCCTTCCATCAGTCGGGAAGAGGTGGTATAAAGACCATGTGAAATCACAATCTATCCATCTTGTGCAAAATATGCCACAGTAGGAACAAAATTAGGGCTAATGAGATGGCTCAGGCAGTAGAGTGCTTGTCACACAACCACACAGATCTAAGTTCGGATCCCTAGTCCCCAGGTGTAGTGGCCACATCTGGACTCCCAGCACTAGGAACGGAGAAAGAGAAGAAGGGGAATTCCAGGGGCTCATGGCCAGCCAGACTTACAGAACCAGTGAGCTCCAGGTTCGGTGAGAACCCTATCTCAAACAAGAAAAACGAGGGTCGGCCAAACGGCTCAGCAGGAAAAGGTATTGTGGCCAAACCTGGCAACCTAAGTTTGATCCCCAGAAGCCCTGTGGTGGGAGGAGAGAATGGGTTCCCTCAAGTTGTCCATGTGATGTGTGTAGCCTCCTTACCCTCTCCACCCCCCCCCAACAAAATAAATATTTTTTTAAATAAGGTAAGCTGGGTGGTGTGGCACACACCTTTAATCCCAGAATTTAGGAGTCCAAATGTGGAGTTCTGTGAGTTCTAGGCAGCCTGGTCTACACAGCAAGTTCCAGGACAGCCAGGGCTACATAAAGTTTCTCTGTCAAAAAAAAAAAAAAAAAAAAAAAGCAAAACAAAAAGTAAGTAAAAATACATAAATAAAAATTAAGGTGGAAGGGCTAGAGAGATGGCTCAGCAGTTAAAAGCACTTTTTGCTCTTGCAGAGGACCTGGCTTTGATTCCCAGCACCCACATGGTGGCTCATAACCTCCCATAACTCCAGTTCCATGGGATCTGACAGCCTCTTTTAACCTGATTGAGTACCAGGCACACACATGGTGCACATACATATTTGCAGGCAAAACATTCATACACATAAAGTAAAATAAATAAATCTGTGAAGAGTATTAGTAGAAAATAATACTAGCCAGGCGGTGGGTGGCACATGCCTTTAATCCCAGCACTTGGGAGGCAGAGCCAGGCGGATCTCTGTGAGCTCGAGGCCAGCCTGGTCTACAGAGTGAGATCCAGGACAGGCTCCAAAACTACACAGAGAAACCCTGTCTCGAAAACAACAACAATAATAACAATAAGGTGGAGAGCAATTGCAGAAGTCCACAGACAGCACCCACAGGCACATACACTGGCATGCACCTGGACCGAGAGCCAAAGGGAACAGGAATTTTGCCATCAGATGTGGCTTCCCAACATTTAAGCACCACTATTAGGTCCATTGAGGAAGCAAGTCCCCTCTCCAGCAGGAAAGTCATTGGAACTCCGATGAGTCACTTGCAAACGATGATATGAATGTGACATCAGCTTGCATGCACAGGCCAATCCCGTAATTTTTCAATGTGCTCTTAAAAGTCTCAAGGGATGATTTTGTGTGCTGCACATGCCTCAGGTAAACATGACAGGCTTTTCAATGTCATGCAGCCAAGCAACAGTAGTCCCGTGGCTGGTACCTGCCTGAGAGGGTGGACCACAGTCACTTCTGCATTTGTGCTCCAGTCTCGCCGCCCACCCTCATAACGCTCAGGTGTTATGACACCTCAACTGTTACAGCATGCAGATTGACAAAGACTTACGCCAACGACCAAGTCACAATCTCACTGGCAAAGGCTTCAGATAATGAAAATGAAAATAACAGCAGCAAAGTTAGTAAACGGAACCTAACACTAAGGAAAACGAAGGGGCCTGGCCTGGAGTCAAAGGATCCTGTGGGTGGAAAGTGCGTTACGGGGTGTCTAGTTTAACCATCACCTGATACAGATCCTTTTGGGTTTTTCAAGACAGGGTTTCTCTGTATAACAGTCCTGGCTGTCCTGGAACTCGCTCTGTAGACCAGGCTGGCCTCAAATTTACAGAGATCTGCCTGCCTCTGCCTCCAGAGTGCTGGGATTAAAGGTGTGCATCACCACATCTGGCCCTCTTTTTAAAAAACATTTATTTTTATTTATGTGTCTGTCTGTCTGTCTGTTTCTTGGTCTCTCTTTGTCTCTCTCTTCATCTCTCTGTCTCTGTCTCTCGTGTGTGTGTGTGTGTGTGTGTGTGTGTGTGTGTGTGTGTGCAGCAAGTGCTCTTAACTGCTGAGCCATCTCTCCAGCCCAGACACCTTTTTCCACACTCTCCTTGACAAAGGGCAGCTCAGCCTCTCCTTGGCCCAGTGTGAAGAGTGTATTACCAATCCCTCCCTACAGTGGTTCTGTTGTTTTGTTTGTTTGTTTTTGTTTTTGTTTTTTTTAAGTACATCACGATAGTACCCGTACCCGGCTGTCCCCTCGGGAGCACCTTACCCCCCAGCCCCTGGGTCCCTTTTTACTTTCCTGTTTTCTGCAGTGACTCCAAGTTATATACTCACTTCTAAATAAGAACAACAACAAAGATTCAGAGCAGGGACCCACAAATAAGAGAGAACGTGGTGTTTGTCTTTCCAGGTCTAGGTTGCCTCACTCAGGATAATATTTTCTAGCTCCATCCATTTCCATGCAAATTTTATTTTTCTTTACAGATAAATAGTATTCCATAGTGCATATGTACCACATTTTCATTATTCATTCTTCAGTTCGAAGTAATCCACATGAGATAGTTTTGACAATTATGCTGTTTAAGCTAATTAAAGGTTTAGGTCCTTTTTATTGATGGCCAGACTAAGAGTAGGCTTGTGCCTCTGAAAAGTCTCTTGGTGCCCAAGCTCAGGATTGCAGAGTTGTAAAGACAAAAACCACTAAGACCATAGTTCACATCAAAGTTAGATGAGGGTCAGAGTAACCTTGAACTGTTCACTCCTGGCAGAGCATGGTACTTACTTTCAACATAACATGTCAATTATTTTTGACTTACACTTTTTCTTGTTGTTTCATTTTACTTAATTATTTTGGTTAATACATCTGGACTGTGGTCAAGGCCATGGAAACGTCAAATGTGTTGCCAAGGCAGGTGTTAACTGTTATGGGGAGGTGGATAGAAGGCTGAGAACAGTCTAAGCAAACACTAACTGGAGTCAGAACAAGATGACATTATTTTAGTCATTTCAGGTTGAAGGACATTTAGGTTGTTTCCATTTCCTAGCTATTCTGAATAGAATATCAGTGAACATGGCTGATAATTATATGTGAAGTAGGATGTCAGTCCTTTGGGTGTATGCCAAGGGGTGGTATAGTTGGGTCATATGGTAGATCTACTTTTATCTTTTTGAGAATTCTCCACACAGTTTCCACAGTGGCTGCAGCTCTCTGCACTCCCATCGATAGTGAATGGGTTCTCTTCTCCACACCCTTCCAGCTTGTTTCTTGATCTTAGTTGCTGACTGGGGTGAGAGGAAAATCTCAGAATACTTTTAATTTGCATTTCCCTAATTATTAAGGAGAGGCTAAGAAAGAGGGAAAGAGAAAAACAGGGGGGCAGACTTTAAATTGGGGAGAGAGGGAGTGGTCTATACAGAGGAAGGGGGAGGAATAAATAGCACTAAGGATGTTGGAAAAGCCATAAGAAAACATTTCATGTTCAATATAATATATTACAACGTTGTACAAGTTGTTTGACTTTTCTATGTCTCGGTTCCTCAACTATCTAAGAGAGGGGCAGTAGGAACAACAATATCTACCTACTAGAGCTGAGGAGACCGAGTGCTAGCATATGTGATGTATTTAAAATTGTCTCTAATATAGTGCTTTTGCCTGAAATGCTTGGACACTCTTAATCCCAGCACTTTGGAAGTAGAGGCAGGTAGATCTTTGTGAGTTCAAGACCAGCCTGGTTTATAGAGTGAGTTTCAGCTCAGCCAGAGCTATACACTGAGACCCTGTCCCCAAGCAAACAAACAAACAAAACAATACACACACACACACACACACACACACACACACACACACACACTGCATATAACAAGCAGCTAGCAATGTTACTATTATTTATTTATTTCTCTTTCTCCCCACTTCTGTCTCCATCTCTCTGCCTCTGTCTCTCTCAAGTACTGGGATTAAGCACAAGCAAGGCAAGTATTGCCACTGTCCTAGGGTTTCTATTGTTATGAAGAGACACCATGGCCATGGCAACTCTTATAGAGAAAACATTTAACTGGGGTGGTGTTGTGGGGTATTTGTACACTGTGAAGAGGTATGCTATGATTGATGTAACAAAAAGCTGAACAGCCAGTAGCTGGACAGGAGAGATCAGTCAGATTTCCAGACAGAGAGAGGAAGAGATAATCTAGGAGCGCGGGATGCCATGGAGATGTGGAATGAGTCATACACAGAATGGGAGAGAGGTAAAAGCCATGAGGTAGAACACAGATTAGTAAAAATATGGGTTAATTTAAGTTATAAGAGCTAGTGGGGCAAGTCTAAGCTAAGGCCAAGCTTTTATAATTAATAATTATCCATGTTGCTATTTGCAGGCTGCTGGTCCCGATGAAAAAGTACTATTTATTACAGGGTGGCTGCTTACATTTTCAGAGGTTCCGTCCATTATCATGCTGGCAGGAGCATGGCAGCATGCAGGCAGATGTAGTGCTGGCTACATCTTGGCTTGCAGGCAACAGGAAGTCGACCGGAGACACTGGGCGGTATCCTGAGCATAGGAAACCTCAAAGCTTGCCCCCACAGTGACACACTTCCCCTAACAAGGCCATACCCACTCCAACAAAGCCACACCTCCTAATAGTGCCACTTCTTATGAGATTATGGGGGCCAGTTACATTCAAACTACCACAGCCACCAAGATGCAAATTCAGCCATTTTATCTATATAGTATGTATGTGTTCGTGTGTGTGTGTGTGTGTGTGTGTGTGTGTGTGTGTGTGTGTGTGTAGAGGCCAGAGATTAATGACAGGTTGACACATGTAATATTTCTCCATCTTATTTTTTGATTCAGGCCTCTCATTTGGTACCCGGACTCCCCAATTAGCATAGGCTGGCTGGCCAGTGAGCCCCAGGTATTCTGTTCTCTCTGCCTGGCTGGCACTGAAATTACAGGCAAAGGCCACCATGCCTGGCTTTTGCCATGTGTGCTGAGACTCAAACGTAGATCTTCGTGCTTGCCAGGCAAGCACTTTCCCTCCTGGGCATCTCCCCAGCCCCTTGGCCATCATTGCTCCTTATGCCCCAGTTTCACAGATGAGGGTATGGCGGTGAAGACATTAGGTGACGTAAGTACGGCAGTTTCAGTTATCAATGTCCGATCACTACGAGAATCCACATTTCTACCCCAAATCTTTACTATTTATTGCATGTTTATTGGTCAGTTAGTTTGGCATGCTAGTTTTGCATATTGGTCTATTTTTTTAAACAGAGTCCATTCCAGAATTCTTTTCAGTGTCTGGTTTATTCTGAGTTTGGAACCAAAAACTATGGCTTCTCCCTGAGAAATACTCTTATTATAGTTTACAATTAAATAAACTTATCTAGTATTAACCCAAAGATGGTGAAAGTATATTTGGAAAACAGTGTATTATAAAATGTATCAAAAGGTCTGGTGACAAATTCTTGTAATCCTAACGGTCAGGAGCCTGAAGCAGGAAAGCCGCAAGCTTGAGGCCAGCATGAGCTATATAGTGAGTTCCAGGCCAGCCCGGGTTACTCAGCAAGGAAGGCTCTGTTTCAAAAAGGAAGATAAAATTCGCCATTAACATCAATGTATTGGTTTAGCAATAAAAATATAAGATATAAAAGTGCATCTACGCCGTGGAATCTCTAGTTGACTTAGACATTAGAGAGCCCCACGGCTCTCGGGGCTGAGATATCCAGGGCTCTCTGCTAACGACAGCACAAAGAACCTGGCGTGTGCATTATGCAAGAGAGGAAACCGAGCCCAAACGGAGCAGGGAAACAGGACTATTTAAGTTGTCACCCTAGCACAACTGAAAATGACACCCCCGCTGTATTGTTCTCCCCAAATCGTGTGTTTCACAAGCCCTCTCTGTACATCACCGTGTCTTCGCTTTGGGGGGGGGGGGCTCCTCCTCCTCCTCCTCCTCCTCCTCCTCCTCCTCCTCCTTCTCCTCCTCCTCCTCCTCCTCCTCCGGGCCTCTTTCTGACCCTAATAAAGGAAAGGAGAGAGAAGCCCATCTGTTGGCGGGCTTGTCAGATTTCCACGGTGCCAGGCCAGCAGATACAGTGGCAGGATCACCCTGTGAGCCAGCAAGGAAGAGAATCTGCTGTCTTCAGAGGCCGGCTGCTCTAAAGATGGACTTGAAGTCATGAGCGGATGCCAAGGAGGCTGCAGCGGCCCGTGCCTTACACCGGTTAGAAGAGAAAGGAGCAGGGTCCTTGAGTGGTCCCTCCACCCACTAGCGAGCTGTTGGCCCTCAGTGGCTTTGCTCTGGACCCTTGGCCATGGACTTCTGTCTTGGTGTTTACTCTTCCAAGTTATCTTCACAAACCAGAATAAAGAGCCACATTCAAAAGAGAAAGAAATACAAGGGGTTTTTGGTTTTTTAAACCAAGTTTTACTTTGTAGGCTATTCTGAAACTCACTATGTAGCCCAGGCTGGCCCCCAACCCACGGTGACCTGCCTGCCTCAGCCTCCCATTTGTGGATTATAGGCATGAACTACCACACCTGTCTAAACAAAACTTTTTCTGGAGGTGGGGAGGCCAGGGTCTCACTGCGTAGTCCCTGGCTTGCCTTATAGACCAGGTTGGCCTTGAACTTGCTTCAATCCCCCAGCCTCTGCTTCCAGGGTGCTAGGATTATAGGCTTGTGCCACCGCACTCAGCAAGTGATTTTTATAGCAGAAAATAACAAAATAAAATATATTGTATATTTTGTATATATTGTGTGTTTTATATTGTACATTATATGTGTGTACATATACTTATCTATATGTATATGTGTATATATATGTATATATATTTAAAATTGGGTGGTCTTATAGAACACAGAGACACCCCCTTTACACAGGAGAACCAGTAGTTCCCAGTTCCACTGGGGACTGAAGTTTCTTATGGGCAGAACCAGTAATTTCAGACCAGACATTCCATTCTTTCAGTTCTCCTAGTCCACGATCTCAGCACATCAGACAGTAGCAATATGTGGTAATATTTTAATTGTGCTGAAATGTGATTTTATTTGTATGTTAATAAATAAAGTTTGCCTGGAGATCAAAAGTCATTAGTGAGCCAGGAACAGAAGTCAGGCAGTGGTAGCCCACGCCCCTAATCCGATCACATGGCAGGCAGAGTCTCTGTGTGGTCAAGGACACAGCCAAGTGTGGTGACCCTTGAGTCTTTAATCCCAGTACCAACCATAGAGACCAAGAGGTCTGTATAGACAGGCAGTGACGAGGAAGTCATGTGGCTGGGCTTACAGCCAATGAGAAGGCAGAACAGGAAAGCAATAAAACACAAGACACACAGGAAGAAGGTCTCTCTCTCAGGGGAAGGACGACAGCAAGTGGTAAGCTAAAGGTAGTCGTGGCTCTTGCTCTGATCTCTTGGCTTTAACTCTGTATTTGGCTCTGTGTTTCTTATTTAACAAGACCGTTTAGAATTTCATCTACAGCAATATTTTTATGCAGGGCCTGAGAAATCCCCTGAGCCACAAAGCGTAGCCGCAGAATGACAGAGAGAGACAGGACATAATGAATGAAATCAGTATTGCCAAAATTCACCTTAGTTAAAGAACCAGGCCTGGCTTAGAGGTGCATGCCTTTAATCCCAACAGTCAGGAGGCAGAGGCAGGGGGATCTCTGTCAGTTAAAGGCTAGCTTGTCTACATAATGAGTTCCAGGACAGCCAGGTCTACATAGAGAGACTGTCCTTAAAAACAACAACAATAACAACAACAAAACAATAAAAAAAAAATAGCCAAAAATGTACAGACCTTTGTTCTTTGGGTACTGATGAAACGTAGGGCCTTGCATACTCCAGGGAAACAACCTTCCACTAACCCACACCTCCCAGCCCTCAAGACTGTTTAGTTGGGATGGTCCAGGAAAACATTCAGACTATGGAGCAGCCAAAGAATGCCTTGTTAATAAACAGTGACTTCCTTTTGCAGAGGCTTTTTTCTTTCTTTCCTTCTTTCTTTTTTTTTTTTTTCTTTTGGTCAACAACTGGTTCCCTGGCCCCTTTGCCAGAAGACTCATTGGCAAAAGCTTGGAGAAAAGGCCTCTGCACACCCTCTAGATCAGAGGAGCAGCGATGAATTCCAAGACGCCCCAGATGGGTGTACTTTAAACAAATGTGGGAGAAGCAGGGAGGTTAAGAAAGGCCCACCATGGCTATTATGCCCGTCATCCAGAGCTAACCGTCCCGTCATCCGAAACCAAAGATGAGAAAGCTCTCTTCCAAGAATCATTTTGATATTAATTAAATTGGCAGACACACTCAAGAGCAACAAACGAAAGTAAAACAAGGCTATTTCAGCTTTACTGAAAAGGCAGGGCTCACCAGATAGAAGAAAGACCTCAGTCTAAGCAGAAACATGATGCTCAACCTGCCCCAGGATGCTAATCCTGATGACTAAAGACAAAACTTCTCCACACAGCAACACAAAAAAAAAATTATTGTGATTCTAATAAAAAAAAAAAAAGCTAGGTATTTTAATGGCTTGTGCATGCTAGTGATTTTCTGCAATAATGTGGGAAAACGTCTAACAAGGGTGTGTCTGAGACTCAGTCACTGGGGCCATGGCTGAGCAAGGGCTGCAAAAGCTTCTGCAGCCTGGTGTCTCCAGAGGCCAAGACCAGACTGACCAGTTTACAGATAGAAATGAAAATAAATGAGAAAGAACAGGCCAGAGAACTGGGCAGAGCAGGTAGAGCCTGTCAACAGAGAAAATGGATAATTCTCAGCCCAGGTGAGGTGGAAACACCATCCTGTTAAAAAGAAGTCAATTAGCCGGGCGGTGGTGGTGCACGCCTTTAATCCCAGCACTCGGGAGGCAGAGGCAGGCGGATCTCTGGTCTACAAAGTGAGTTCCAGGAAAGGCGCAAAGCTACACAGAGAAACCCTGTCTCAAAAAACCAAAAAAAAAAAAAAAAAAGTCAGTTAAAAGCTCTGCAGACAAATTAAACAAACCCATTATCAACCTTGGGTCTACACAGACCACCTCTTGGGCAGATCACTCCGGATTAGGAGCAGAACAGTTCCTGCCTGAGAGTTTCCTAGTAAGCTCTAAAACGGCTCCTTAACATTATTTCATTAATCTAATGCCACTGTGAGGACTTAGGGGGAGGGAGGGCACGAGGGAATAGGTAGAAGAAGCTGAAAGACAGTGAGTGACCCTAGAGCTGATGACCTAAACGCTTCCTCAGAGTATAGCTGAGCCAGAATTTGGGAGAATTAAAGTTGGTGAGAAGAAGGGGGAAGAAATGAGTGTTTTATCAGTGGTAAATGCACACGCACTCTAGAATATTATTTTCTAAATTTGGGGTAAGTCTGAGATCAAAGAGTATGTTCAAGTTGTCTTCATTTGAGGAACTGAACACATCCATGTTTGGTTTTGGTTGGTTTTATTTGTTTGTTTGTTTGTTCATTGGTTTTCGAGAAAGAATTTCTCTATGAAACAGTCCTGGCTGTCCTAGAACTCACTCTGTAGACTAGGCTGGCCTGGAACTCACAGCAATCTGCCCACCTGAATGCTGTGACTAAAGGCGTGTGCCGCCACCACCACCTGGCGGTTGGTTGCTTTTTAAAATGGGGTCAGTGTAGCTCTGGCTGTCCTGGAACCCATTATGTAGATCAGGATAGCTTGTAACTGACAGAGATTCCCCTGCCTCTGGATTAAAGGTCTATGCCATCACACCAAGTTCTGGAATATATCTCCTACATAATCATTACACTGTAGACTTTTTTTTTTTTTTGAGACAGGAGCTCTATGTAGCTGGAGTTATCTCCAGTCCCGCCCAGGCCCACAGCCACTCAGACCCAAATAAACACACAGACGCTGATATTATTTAAACTGTTTGGCCTAATGGCTCAGGCTTCTTGCTATCTAGTTCTTATATCTTAAATTAACCCATTTCTATTAACCTCTAAGTTGCCACGTGGCTTGTGGCTTACCAGTACTTTACATCTAGCTTCTCATGGTGGTGGCTGGCAGCATCTCCCAATTCAGCCTTCTTGTCTCCAGAATCCTCCTCTCTCCTTGTCCTGCCTATACTTCCTGCCTGGCTACTGGCCAATCAGCTCTTTATTTATTAACCAATCAGAGCAACACATTCACAGCACACAGATATCCACAGCAGCTCTATATATGACAGTCTGGCCTTGAACTTAACATCTTCTTCCTACACCTCCTAAGGGCTGTGATTACAGTTATACACCACCAAGCTGGAGTGGAAGTCCGCTTTTGATACTCCTTCTCCCACAGTATCATGGCCTCAATGGGGATTTCATCCGAGTGGTGTTGTCTGTGAATGCAGATTTCTGGGTGTGTTATCTTTTGTTTTGACACAGTCCTCCTCTCTAACCCTCTCTGCTATCTTGACTCATTAATAACTTCAAAGGGCGACTGGGAAGGGGCAAGAACCAGACCGTTTCATGGCCATCATTTCTGACAAAAAGTTCAGTTTTACAAGGCCAGTTGGATGATGACCTCCAACCCACTTCCATCCTCAAACTCTACAGACAGCATTGTTCACTGTTTACAAATGCTTCTTCTCCAGACGAGGGGCTGAACGTGGGAATAATTTGGATGAACCCTACCCAGAGCTCTATCCACAAAGTGACGGGATTATGTCTCTGGGATGAGGGACAGAGGGTTGAGTCAGAAACAGAATTCTGATTTCTCAGAGTTTTAAGGCTGGAAGGACCTTAAGAAGAATACGAGATATAGACATTCCCAGTTCTCCAAAGCATGCAAAGCTGGAAACTAAAACCATATTAGATTCCCACAGTGTGCCTTTCAGAAATAAGAGGTAACAGTTATTCATTGACAAAAGCCATACATGTTTCCGGATGCAGACTTAAATAATTCCAGTTCCCCTCTGGCAGAGCAGGACACTGTCAGCATATCCATACTTGTGTAACCAGGTTAACTATGACTTCATAGGTGAAACAGTTTCCCCAAGACCAGCTGCTGCAGGTGGAGAAGAGGGGATCTGACCTTGTGGGTCCAGTTCCAGACTCTCCCTAACACCATGCTGCTGTATTGCTTGTCTAGACCCTGCACAGTGACAGTAGGCACGGTAGAAGGGACCTTCTCTGTGATCTAATAAAAAAAAAAAAGTGATAGAATTCCGTTCTGGTCTCAGCTCTGCTAATTAGCCCTGTGAACAAGAACAAATGTCTTGGCATGACTTCCTTACAGTCCCCCATCTAAAAAATGTTGAAAAGAAGCTAAAGGGTTACAAAGTCAGACCAAGCTTAGTAGCACACACTTGTCATCCCAGGACTTGACAGGCTAAGGCAGGAGGATTTTGAGTTCAAAGGCAACCTTGGCTACACAACAAGTTCAAGGCCAGCTTGGGCTACACACTGAAACCCTGTTTCAAAAAAAAAAAAAAATGTAAGCCCGGTGTGGTAGAGCTTGACTTTAATCTCAATACTCGGGAGGCATAAATAGGTAGATCTCTTCAAGTTTAAAGGCAACCTGGTCTACAAAGTGAGTTCCAGGCCAGATGGGGCTACATAGTGAGACCCCATCCCCCCCCAAAAAAAAAAGAAAAAAGAAAAAAAGTCATTTTTAAGCATATGTTCTAAAGAGTATGTTCTAATTTAGTTTTTTAAAAATTTATGTGTATAGGTATTTTGCCTACATGAATGTCTCTGTACCATTTGCCTGCCCACAGCATCCAGAAGAGGGCATTGGATCTGGAGTTATAGAGATATGGAGTTGTGAGCCACCATGTGGGTGCTGGGAAATCAAACCTGGGTTCTTTGGAAGAGCAGCCAGTGCTCTTAACTATGAGCCATCTCTCCCACCTCTTAAATTATAATTCTTAGTCCATGATGACCTATTTGTGTACCTTATAAAAAAGGTTCAGGGTTGTTTTTTGTTTGTTTGTTTTTGTTTGTTTGTTTGTTTGTTTTTTATCTCATGCAGGCTTTATAGGAAGATAAGTCTAGTGTTAATCCCACCCATTGAGAATAAGACTGCTACCACCACAGTTTAAAGTCAATTTTGAAGCAAGCTTTAATTAAATACTGGCTAGGTGGACAGGCTTTGGCCAGATCCATACCCAGGTGTAGCTAAAGTTTTCTCCCGTCCTACACAGCCCCACAGACCCCACAGCCACTTATAAAATAATCACTCAGAAGCTTATATTAATTAAAACTGCTTGGCCATTAGCTCAGACCTACCACTGACTAGCTCTTACATTTAAACTCAGCCCATTTCTGTTAATCTATATGTTGCCACGTGTTCTGTGGCTTTACCTGTGTGTCATTACATGCTGCTCCCTGGATGGTGGTCTGGCATCTCCTGACTCAGCCTTCCTCTTCCCACAGTTCTCCTTGTTTGCTTATCCCACTTGTATTTCCTGCTTGGCTACTGGCCAATCAGCATTTTATTTATCAACCAATCAGAGCAACACATTCACAGCATACAGAGCAACATCCACAGCACCCGGGTTACCAGGAAATGGCCCCGAAGTCACAGTTTGCAGGGGCTTCAGGTATTTCTCATTAGGTTGAATCAGGGGCAAGCATACATCCTGATGCATTTCCTTCTAGTTAACCTCCTGCCTACATGTGATCAAGCACATCTGGTGCAGATGGGTCAAACAAACTTGTTTCGGGGCGTGAAAACATGTGGCTTGTCATCTCCCATATACAATAGCCTCCAGCATTTCAGGAACTATCTGTCCTTGGGCAAGGGGCTTGTAGATCAGAGGCATTTTTGTTCCACGGATCTCTTAGAAATGGTCATTGAAACTTAAAATGTAGCTTTGGCTCTCATACTAGCTGTGATAATGCCTTGTATTCATGAGGCACTGGTGGAAGCCAGGCAGAGACAGGCACTTCCTGCAATGGTCTCAGGACACAATGACCTGTAGATGCTGGATAGTGTTGTTGGTAAGGGAGAGCAGTGGAAAGACAGAAGTCAAGAGAGGGAAGGGTGGGCCGTACCGGAGGGAGGGACACTCCCAGCGGCCGAGGTTATCAGCAGCAATGACTTTGCATAAAGGAAACACACCCATGCATATTACTCTGTGAGTGGCTCCTGACACACAGCTGTCCCAACCTACACAGCTGTCCTCAGACCTTAATCCTCTTTCTTCTTTTCTTGTTCAGACTCTCGCCTCTACCTGCTTGAATCTCTGCCTCGGCAACTGCTGTGTGACAAAACTCTTCCTGGTGAGATACTACACACGTCTACTCACCCCAGACAGTGAATCCACAGCAGACCAAAGTGCGCATACCACCCAAGTCCAACTTGATGAACCAGTGAGTTTTACTGGTGTTACTTACAAGAAAGTGAGGGGTTCTTACAGGAGCAGAAATGACTAGGAGAAAGCCGCATCACCAGAGCCCCCTCAGCATGGGTGACCTCTGCCCAGCCTGCAGGCAGCTCACCGGGTTTGGGGGGGGGGGTGCCTTGTTCAGGTGCCTCAGCTGGTCTGAGCCCCGTCCAGGCAGCTGGTCGGGTCCCAGGGCCCTCTTTGCAGCTTGGCTTCTCTCAGAGTGATTCTCAGCAACTTGGCTCATTCACTCTTGGAAAGAAGGGGCCCAGTGAATCTCGTTGGTTTCAAGGACTTCCTGAAGCTATTTTGAGCTGTTTACCTTATGGCTTAGGAAAGCTGCCCTGCAGGATGGATTGTTCCAATCATGGAGTAAATGCTTTTGTTACACAAAAGTGTTATCATAAAGTTGGAAGGTTCCTTGGACAATTTGTAAAATGGAATTACAAAAAAAAAAAACCTGACTTCTTTTTTATAATGTATACAAGTATTTTGCTTGAAATATATATATATATATATATTTATGTATGTATATATGTATACACACACCACATGTGTGCCTAGTTTCCACAAAGGCCAGAAGAAGGCATCAGATCTCCTGGAACTGGAGTTATAGATGTTTATGAGCCACCATGTGAGTCCTGGGAGTCAAATTCAGGCCCTACACAAGAACAAGTGTTCTGACCACTGAGCCATCTCTCCAGCCCCCGAATTCTGACTTCTCAAGGCTCTCGAGCCTGTGAAAGAATAAGAAATAGGAGCCAAAGTGCACTGGCAGCTCTGAATATTCTGTTATGTGAAACTGAACATTGTAATTATGTACAGAGAGATGCCAGAAGTTAACCTTTAGCCAAACCTGATGGTACAGACCTGCAGGCTGAGGCAGAAGGATCACACGTTTGAGGTCACCTTGGGCTATAAGGCAGATCCCGTCTCAAAAGTCAAAACAAAGTGAAACAATAAAAGCTAATACTGCCAAGCGCTTACTAACTTCTGGGCTTTGTTCAATATCCTATGAATTTATGTTGTCTATCTCATAGCTGTGTGACATGGGGATTGTTAACCAGCCACACAGGTGAGGCATGGACACGATGACAAGGTAGTATTCCACACGGCTCGAGGGGTCTTGCTTCAGAATCAAACAGCTCCTCACTGTCAGCCTTTCGGTCTTAAAGAACAGATTATTCTCTGAAACTCAAATCCCATCTCAAAGATAGGGAGCTCAAAGACCAGAGGCATGGAGACCTGCCCACATCCAGACAGCTATAGAATAGCTAAAGGATCTTGTCTCCTTGAATCCGTAATAGAAATTCTTCCACCTTTTGCTGACTCTGACTTGGATGAGGACAGAGACCTGAAGGGATGATGTCCTCATTTTCTTATTCTGGGAAGCTGTTCCAGGTCCTTGACAGTATTGCTGATCTTCTCTGTGTGATTTCCTGTGATGGAGAACCTAGAACATTCTGTAGTTGAATATCTGCATTAGTCTGGGTCTAGGCAAAGGCCCGTTACCCTGCCTAAAAGAGTTTCTGCAGAGGAGTGATTGTAAACATGAGGATGCACTACCTTCCCACATAGTGGCCAGGTGCCAAGGAGTCAGGGAATGGAGCAGAAAGAGCTAGCTGTCTAAAGGTACATAGGTAGCAATGTGTTTGAGTGTCCTTAATTTTTTTTTCTGTATGTTTTGTTTTAAGCAAACAAGACATTTTTTTCCAAAGAAGACATTTACATGTCACTATTTTCTTGTGTATTGGTTGATACATTAACATAATCATAAAATAGGCCAAGTAAAATAAAAAGCTGTTGATTCAGAAATGATTAAGTCTCTCAAAGAACTCACAACTATTCATTTTAACTGCTTCATTTTCCTGATTAAACAGAAATAATTTGATAAATAATCCAAACAAATCACCACTTGAAATGAATAGTATAGGTTTTCTAGAAATGAAGCTATGTTTATTTCTGAGTGGAGAACAATAAGAAGGCTAAATTAAATAAGAGATAGAAAGCTGAAGTCAAATTTATTACATCCCTTACTTCTCCCTTCCTGAGTGGTGATCTAAATTTAAATACATTTTATTTAAATCAGTTCCAACTAAATTGCCTGCATCAGTGCAATCATCTTGAATAGTGGATGGAGCAGAATGAGAAAACACACACACACACACACACACACACACACACACACACACACACTCAGAGATTCATGGGATGAATGATAAAAACAAACCATCGTCTTGTTCTAATTAGAAGAAACATCAAGGATAAAGTAACCATTTAGGGAATGTACGATATCAAAAAGAACTCTATGATCCCTAAAAGGGACACAATAGGAAAAGATCCTTCAAACTAATGTTTATCAAAACTACCCAATCAGATTCCCTGACACTTATCAACTAAAGTTCTTAAAAGGTTTATATATGGAAAATGCAAAGATAAAATTCTGAGATGTTAAGAGGACTGTCAACCAGCATGCTAGAATTTCACCTTGTTCCCGCCTCATCAGCCTACCATACTTGAAGCTCATACTTACCTTACCATGGTGGTCTTTTATTCTAAATGTCGTATCGTCCAAACCACTAGTTAATCTGTGTGAAATAGCCACATGAAGTTCTAACTCACAGGACACAATCACAGAGTGGCTGATGGAGGCTCACACACTTAGAATCCCAGAACTTGGGAGGTGGAGGCTGGAGAAAATAGAAATTCAAAGCCAGTCTTGGCTACAATCCGGAGTCCAAAGCCAGCCTGGGGTACCTAAGTTCCTGGGGAGAGAGAGAGAGGGAGGGAGGAGACGAGGAAAGAGGGAGGAGAGAAGAGAGAGAGACATACAGAGAGAAGGAGACACAGAGGGATTCATGGGCATAAAGCAGCCACCACTCTCTCTGGAGCTAAGAGAAATTCAGGTTCCTGCTCTGCCATACTGCAGATAGCACGGGTATTGGTAAAGCTAAATGAATACAATGTCCTTTTTTATCATCAGCACCAGAGCCTCATTCCACTGAATTCGTTTCCATTCTCCTCCTGGCCGGTGACCCTGGCCACTCTCTGATGGGAGACTCTTTTGTTTGCTCTGGGAGTGGTTGCACATTGGCTGAAACCGCAGAGCGAAGCAGGATGCAGGTGCATGACTGCACAGAGCAACGCTAGCTGGCTTATGCGTGTCGGACCCAGCCGTACTAATTTCCGGTGATTCGGTGCTTTAAATCTGAACTGCTCTGTTCCATTAGCCAGCAGCTGAGGACAATGCAGGCCAGTCACCAGATGACTCAGTTTCACCCTCCTGAGGCCACTGTGCACATTTGTCAACAACATTCAGAGCAGAAGTCTAGTCGCCCTCCATGGACAATGGTTTGGTAAAGAAATGCATTCTCCTCAGTGAGACCTGGGCAATAATAGCTCATCCGGGGACTTTATTAGAAACTCGTGATTTTTAGGGGTGTGGGGGCAGGGTGGACAGGTTCTCAGTATGTAGCCCGGGCTGGAATAAAACTCTGGGTTCTCTTGCTTCAGCCTCCCAAGTACTGATGCTACAAGGTGTATACCACCACACTAAGCTAGAAAGACAGTCCTGAGCCCCACACCACAGCTATGGACTCAGAAACTCCAAGAGGCCCAGCAACTTGAATATGAACTAGCCCTCCAGGTGATTCCAACATACACTAAAGTTTGAGAACCAGTGGGTTCTCAATGTTAGAATTTATTTTGTGTGTGAGACTTTGATTCTATCATAATGCCACCAAAGCCTCAATTTCATGTTGGTATTACTTAGTTTCATACGTGCCTGTGAAAACTTAGGGGGAGTGAATTTAAAGGAAGATTTGTGGGACTAACACAGAGCACATTTAACAACAAGCAACATTATGACTCTAGGCAATGAGTCTAACTGGACAAGGACATGAATCTTTCCAGCACTTACAGCTTGCTGAGAAAGAACCGCTTTCTTGGCCTCTGCAAGCATCCCACAATCACTCTCGTGGGCCTTCTTGTCATTACTGTCTAAATACCGAGACAGTTTCATGTCAGGAAAGGTCCTGAGTCCCAGGTGCAAAGTCACAACCTTCCAGGTCTGTGGGACGCCTGCCCCTTCCCGTGCAGCATCTAGGTCTCTCCTCTTCACCATGACAAGGCCCTATAGCCAGAACTGCAGCCAAGGAGCACCACACACCCTCCCCTCTTCCCCTTCCACACTTTCCAGTTTTCTCTTCTTCTACCTCTTCCCTACCTCCAAGCTCCTGTCTTCTGGGCTTTTAGAACCTGAAGTAAGATAGAGGTGGGCAGGGCCAGGTGGGCACAGCCTCCCCTCCAGGCCTTCTCTAGCAAGACTACCTGTGTCCTCTCATTCTCCACTGTTCTCTCCTCAGACAAGGAACTGAGTGTCAGGGCCTCCGACCAAGACTATAGGGACCGCGGCTAGCTGCAGGCCTTCAATTCTACGGTTTTCTAGAACTCACTTTTGTAGCCTGCCGCCTCCAACTTACTTCTCCAGAGCCTTCCTGGCTATTCTGCCCCTGATTTCCCCTCCTCTCATGCTCTCCCTTCTTTCTGTCCGTCAGCAGCTTCTAGAAGTTGGGGTTGCTCTGTGCTCCGTGTTGGAGTCTAGGTTGAAGGTGACCACCACAGAGCCACAGGGGTAGTGGATGCAGGAAGCAATACAATGACTGTCTTGCCTTTGCAGATGTATTCTGGACCCAATTTACTTCTGATGTCGGAGGGGTCACATCAACTGCATCAGGTCTGCCCCTCTGTGAGGGATTTGTATTTAGGGATCTTGGCTTTGGTGAGTAAAAGTTCCAAGGTAATGTTGGTCTCGAATTTTCTGGCCTTCCCTCTCTGCTTCCTACTCTCTCACAAGCCAAAGGCTTCTTTGACCTTCCCCATCACCAAGAGAGCTTCTCAGAATGAGTCCCAACCAGAACTTCCTGTTGAGCAATTTATACATTTGGGGCTTTGATTACATCTGCCAAGTCCCTCCCAGCAGTGTCTAGACTCATATTTGATGGCTTCCATGGAAAAGGAGGTGTCCAGTTCCCACTAGGGCAGGAATCCCAAAGGACTCTGAGTCCCAGGTCCCACCTGCAGAGCAAGTTTGTGGAGCCTACAAATAGCAGTCACAACTTCGGGATTTCTTTTCTATGACACTCAGATCCATTAACAGAGGGAGTGCTGGCTGGACACGGTGGTACATGTAATCCCAGCACTCAAACGTCAGATCTCTGAATGAAGCCAGAGGATCTGAAGTAGGTAAGCCCAGACTATAAACAAGTCAGCCTGCTGCACAGCAATGATGCCCTGCCCCCGCCCCCGCCCCCAGAGTGGATGGCAAAGCCCCATGTTACAGAACAGATTGCTGACTTGGAACATGATTTCTTCTGCTCAGAGTCATCACTGACTGGGAAGATGTTTTCTGCCTGGGATTAGAATAATTCAGGCATTAAGGCAACAGTTAAACTGTTTTCAATTTTGCCAAATAAAACTAGGGCTATAGCTCAGAGAACGAGCACCTGAAGTGTGTTTTATGTGGGTGCTGAAGGTACTAACTTAGGTCCATGCTTATAGCAAGCACTTTACCCGAAAAGCCATTCCCCAGCACCATGAACTGAGACAGGGTCTCATTATGTAGTCTTGGCTGGCCTGGAACTCACCATATAGACCAGGCTGACCTTGAACTCACTAAGATTCTCCTGCCTCTGTTTCCTGAGTACTGTGATTAAAGCACAAATACATATATTTGTGATATTTTATGTTTGATAGGATTTTATAGTTTATACACACACACACACACACACACACACACACACACACACACACACACGGGCCTGGTACAGCAGAACTGTAATTCCAGCTAATCTGGAGACTAAGGTGGAAATTCATAAATTCTAAGACTGCCTGGGATATAGAACAAGTTCAAGGCCAGCCTATGTAATCCAGAAAGACTCTACCCCCTCAAAAGAAGAGGTAAAAATGAGGGCTGGTTAGATCTCTGAGTGATAGAGCTGCATGTGATCCCAGATTTGGTCCTCAGCACTGGAACCAAAAGCATATATATCTATTCATCTTTACACACGTCGGGATTAGGAAGGACACTAATGGATCTAGAGTGGGAGAAAAAAAGAGTCCATTTGTGCCCAGATCTGGGTATGAAGAAGGCTCTTGCGTGGAAGGCTAAAGGGCCTCTGTCCTAGATCCTAAAGGGACCATTAGGAAGTCTGCCTGTGTTGGGTATCAAGACCAGCTTGGATTTTTAAAAATTTTCTTTGTTTTTATTTGGAGATGAAGTTATTTTGTGATGTTATCCGAGCTGTTCTCCAAATCAAGATCCTCCTGCCCCTAACTCCCGAATAGCTGGGATTAAGTTGCACCACCATGCCCAACCAGAATAGGTCTTTTAACTAATCAGAACTCACCATTGCTCTTAGAGACACGCTAACGCTTTTAGTCCGTCCCAGAATTAGAGAAACAAAGCAAACAGAGAAGTGGGGTGTTGGAAATGATGAGAGTTGGCATCACTGTAACTCCGGGGGAGGAAAGCTGGTGTGTAAATACAGTTATGAGCAGATAACCCCCCGGAGCTGTGCAGAAGGGAATTTGGCGAGGCAGCTGGCCCTCGGTCAGATGGCCTCACTCCAGAGACAGGCCCAATGCAAACCCTTCGGCCTCTGTCCTCTGGCCCTGCTTACGCTGATTTCTCCGAACGTAAAACTGGGGCAGTGGGCTTTGCCAGTTTCACAGCCGAGGCTCAGGGTGAGGACGGAACAGTGTTTCGGAGTACTGTTCATCTGAGTTTGCCTTCTGTGTTTTCTCGGTGTGAAAGCCAGGTCATGATGGAGTGCTAGGTGCTGAGGGTTGTTGGATGTCACTTGAAGTGTGCTGCGTGGAGAGGGAATGAGGGAA